>NC_079461.1:35527468-35844075 GCF_026250575.1 Diorhabda carinulata | reverse complement strand
ATTAGAAATTGCATTAAAGATTCAGAATCTCGTTAGTTTATCTTGATGATTTTATTGAATTTTTTATAAAAAAAACTCGTATAAATAATCATCATTACATACCTAGCAATTTAATTAGGAATTCCCAGCAATTGTTAATTGTATATTTACAAATTTCAATTTCATCGTATTAGTGTTTGATAATGTAAAATACTGATCAAAATTAAATTACCACTTTCACTTATTATTCATCTCAATGCTATTCACCGAATAACTAAGGATCTAGCTTATTCATTCCGCCCTTTTCAGCCGGATAAATCCCTTCGAACTTATTCTGAATAGCCTGTGACCGTTTTTCCAGATGCGTCTCTAGGGTTTTCTTTTGCCGACTCGATTACCGGTTCATTTTGAAGCTATTTGAGCTTTGATCAACTTGTAGGCCTGCTCAGACGTACATTCCAACTCTAGTTATTAGTATATAAGACTACAAATGTTTATTGAGATAAGATTTATATATAGTTTCATTATTTAAAGAGTAAAAAGAAAAAACTTATCCATTAGCAAAGAGAACAGCAATACTTTGGTCATTTTTTTAACATAGCCACCACCAAGACTTTTTTTCCTGTAGTTCGTCGTCTTTAGCTCTTCGTCGTTGTCAAAATGCTCAACGGAGAAGTAAACTAAATTGTCTATAAGTCACTAATCTGAGTCAAGTACCATCCATTGACGGTACTCTGAGAGTATTTATTGTGGGACATCTTCTGGCTATATTCTCTTCAATCTTCTCTCTGCTGGTTGGATGGATTATTCATTGTTGTGGTCATTAGATCGAATTATGTATCTTGTGGAATAGTTCATTATCACATCTTTGACTAGTGAGATGTTCAGATCGTTATGAATTGTTTGATTAGGAGCTCTACTCAATATACGGAGTGTTTGGAGTATCTTAACTGCGGCCCCATAGCTCTATTCTATACGACCAGATTGGTACGAATATAGCTTTGTCTCAGATGAAAATTTTCGTTGAGTAGCCAGTGTATATTTTTTAGTTCCAAATCTAACTGTTTCGATATGTGTTTTCCATGTAAATTTTCTATCGTTGAGATACATAAACGTGAAAATTATTAGGAGCAAAATCGGGACTATGTAGTGGATAATAAAACAACCCCATTCGAACTTCAAACATGTACTCTGCGTCAAGTCGTATACGGCCTGAAGTCTGAAGACATGATGCCAGCTCTGTATCAATAAAGCTCCAATAGAAAGTGTCAATCATTATAAATACCTTGGTACTATCATACACGAGGATTGACAAGTTTTATTTTATGGAGTTGAGTCCTGGATCTTGAATGAAGGTAGGAGATGAATATTCAAGATGAAGAAATCGCACTAACTCACAAAATACTACGAATCCAAATCCCGCAAGGAAAATATTTGGACAAAGTGGACGAGGATCCTAGCTTGAGAAGTCCCTTCTTTCACATGGAATGGAACTGATCGAAACATCGATAGAGTATTCCATGTACTGGCCTAAATCGACCTTTGATCAATTCCTGTTATCTAGGCTTTCACCGGATTTATTTGACCGGAGATCTCGGCGTCCGTTGTTTCGGGATTTATGGACAATTAGCAATCATTGTATGTATATATACGCAATTATGTTGACCATCATAGAATCTTATCAAGTGTGTTATATACATAGGTAAAGCTGAGTCAATGTATACGGTTGTTTCGAATGTAATTGGATACGACGGAGGATGCTTTCCAATTTCTTGAACAAAGAATATCGATTCAATATGGCTTTTGATGACATTACATAATGAAACAATTCCTCGTAGACTTCAATTTGGTTAAATACTTATTAGATTGAAACACGAAGTTAACAAACATTGAAAGTGAATATGTACACTATGGAAATGTATATTGGTATACCTGGGATTTACGAAAAGTTGTCGATTACAATCAATATAAAAGAGAAATATGTTTGTTAGTTTTTCTAATTAGTTGAATGTTATAATATGTTTATGTTTTTCCCGTTTTCCGACTCTCCGTGGTTTTTCCGATTTTTCCTGACACAAGGATCGTGTGAAAAGTTAACTACGTCTCGTTGGCGTGACCTTACAGTATAAATAGTGATTTTTACCATTTATAACGCGAATTTTCTAACTTTTTTGGTGGACAAGTTTATTAATATGCTTTATATTTAAATTAGTAAAGAAAACCATCAAAATTAGATTGCTGGTTATCTCCAACAATGGTATCGTAAAATCGACATCATCGAGGCGTCGAACTGCGAAAACTTATCGAGATCTTTGTCGTACTATACGGTAATTTTTTTTTTAAACCGAAATAACAAACTCTCCCAAAAAGTTAAAAGAAAGTTGCTGGTCTTAACATTTCACGTTGACGTCAAATTGACATGTTTCTCTGAGAGAAACATGTCGGAAAAGTTTCCACAGCTAAATTTTTCTAACAGTGAAATTTTGAGGAACTCGTCAAACGTAAACTTTGTGGAAAGTTACAGCTTGCGTGGGCCCCCTGACTATTATAATCAACGCCTCTACTGTCTCAGATAAAGATGTTCAGAATTAGTTAAGGGCTCAATATTTTACATTGCAAAGAAATGCACAATCACTCGCCAATTGAATTCTAATAATAATATTTAATTCCGGGCATGTTGCTTACTGTTTTAATTTTGGTATGGACTCATTGAATTTTGTGAGAATTTTTTGACAATAAAGCATTTCTCTCTCTAACCTTTTTTTGACTAGTAAACAATATCATTTGATGGAAATTTGTGTACCAAAATAGCTTCTGCAGCCCTAGTCATCAGTTTACGTGTGTATCGACCAAAAATGACTACGAATTGATGATTCCGAGTAATTTCTCGAGATGTTCAGTCATAATGGATTCCAATTTTCGCGTTGATATGTGAACATGAATCTATAATTTGACGCCGGAGTCCACTGAATAGGATTGCACTGCAAAGTGTATAAAAACAGTATCACATCAGTATTTTGGGATAAGCATTCATTCAACTACCTCTCAAATTAAAAATCATCAACAGCTATTGAGAAACCGTCCCATATGAGGAAGGAGGACAATCCATCTCATTACAAATCACTCAAAACGATCAAAATTGCAATAATTAGGATTAGATTTCCTTCCGCATCCACCTTTTATCCTAGATTGACACTAAGCGATTTTTCCATGCTCTCAAACTTGAAGAAAATGCTTGCTGGATAAAAATTTTGTGCCGAAACTGGAGTCAAATCCAGTTGTGGGCTGAATTTGCAAAGTTTCTGTAATTTATTCCAGTATAATCATTTTATTATGATAATATATTAACTATTTTAAATAAATTTTCATTATCAAGGTGGCCGAATCCTTTGGTATTTTTTACTCTTAATCTATTTTTTGGTGTTTCAAGTAAAAATATCAGTAATTTATTACTTTTTTCAAAAAATATAGATTCAAACATTAAACAGTGTGACAGTAAATTGAACAATTAAATAAAGACACTGTTTCTTCAGTGATGGATATTAAAAACATTTATTGTTGATAGTAGAATAAAACAAAAAAGCATGTGAATGTGTGGAAAGGAAATTTCCACGTAAAAGTGTGTTGCTTGTTGTTTATCCACCATTTGTGTGGATTGTGTATCCGAATTGGCCAATTTTAAAATGACCTCTATATGTTTTAATAATAAATTTTATTATTAATTTGGGTTTTCGGTAACTTTTCTCTTCATCATCATTTGATTGTATTATGTTCTATCTAAAACCTGACGCAAAGCTACTTTTGGAAAGTTTAAGCAAAAAGACAAATTATCATATTTTGTAGAGGCTCCAGATACTGTTGAATAAATATGGATAAATAATTATTTCTTACAATACGTTACAAATACACTGATTTTGATGTATTCCTCTCCAATTTGCACTTACATCAGACCAATATTGAATTATTTCGCTAATCAACGTGTTCAAATAAAGTTTCACCCCATTCAAAACTAGAACGCCAGATCAATTAAATTGTTAAATTAATTTTGTATGCACGCTTTGTCACTGCAATTTAATCTTTGATGGCATTATATCGATAAATTCCCCATTTTCTGTTCAATTATGTATCAGTGGAAATGCGAAAATGGTTATTACGATCCACTTCAGAGTAGTGGTGTTTATACTAACAGATTTCCGTCAACGGTAATGACCAGTAAGCAGTCGTACTGTCAAATTGTTGGAACCGAGGTGACTTAGGTCTCGTAATTGGATGGATTAGAAAACTTGGGTCTATTCACCTTCGAAGGGATTTACCAGATTCTCAATATGTTCGGGTAGCAAGCATACAACATAATGTCATTACAGTGTGTAAAAGACAAATGGAATAAATCCATAATGGTGAACATAAGATTTTGATACATCGTTTTTTTATTCTCTAATCGAAAATTTTATTATTTTCAAGTAAATTCATCAATTCAATGAGATCATATGATAATAAGTTCTTATATTGTTCTATGTCCTAAATACTTAAACTCCTCCCAAAGGAGGCTATTTTTTATGTAACCCACATTCCTAGGTGTTAGTACTACTCGTTCAAGGTACTTGAACTTTTCAGCGAAATGGACAGGACGTTCGTAGAGTAGTTGCCATTCTGTTTCCATGGTTAGTTCGCAGAATCTGCAGTTATCGTTCTTTGGCGTGCCCATTGTCTTAAGATGGTCCGTGACTTCTTAGAAGAGACCGACCACCAGTTTCATATCGTTTCTAGTCATCATGAGTTTTTCACACTTCTTCACCGATATAATTATGAATCTTTTGGATTATATTATACCTAGAATGTTTCTTTATCTGATTATCTAGCCATTCGTTTAGTTTGTTATTGATCTGGCATCTCGTTAGATCACAGTAAGGTTCTGGTCCAAGTTATGAAGTTATTATCCCTTTTTTTGGCAAGACTATCTGCTTCCTCGATTCCTGGTATACCCTGGCGGACTGAAAGCCACTTTCTATTTGTTAGAGTTTGTTTCAGGACGTTTAGCGCCGCATAGCCATTTGAGCTGTAGCTGAAAAATTGTGAGAGATGTTCCTAGAGGATTTGGAGAACTCGCATTTTGGTAACAATAATATTAACTATGAAATTCGGTGAATTAGATGTTTAAAAAGTACATCGCGAACGTCTTGGCAGCATTCTAATCATAAATAAAACCTTGAGAACGTCTCTATCCACTGAATGAGAAATTGCATTGTACTCTGGAGGTACTTCATCTTGCTGAAAACATATCATATTAAGTTTAGAGTTTCTAGGATCAGAATATACATTAGCTAAAGTTGGAATGAGTAGTTCCGAGTAATGTTTGGACCAAAGATATGGTTCGTAAGAATCCCGCAACCTTTCGAATGTATTAACGAGAAGATGATGAGATAGCAATCAACCAAGAGACGGTCATTCAGAATTTGCATATTTAGTTTGACGATATATATAGAGGGTGTCTTATGAATAATGAGTTTATTGTGTTTATGATATTATCATACAAACAGAAAGCCTCAATACTCGAAGTATAGTTTGTGGTTTGGACCCGAAGTTCAACAATATTTTTCAAGACATGGTGAAAACATTGTTTGATCTAAATAAATAGTGTACGGCGGTCTGGATTAAATACTGAATGTTTTAGGGGTTCGATATCACCGATTTATTCGACTTTATTTGCAGTATTTCGCAGACTTTCCTCTCGAATCATAAATTCATTTTTCATCTTTACCATACATAATTTATGTAGCATTATTCGGCAATTGTTATAGATCTGATGATATTAAGAAGGTTCAAGGGAGTCCGATAATTCTGCGAGAGCTAAATCTCGACAATTGAGCGATAGAACTTTGTGCAGTTCGCTCATTAACTGTGTCTTCCTCTTCAATTTCATATATTTATTAATTATAAAAATTTTAATGTTCAAAGATTAATTTCAACAAGTTACGTGTTTAAATAGAGCAATTTTGCTTATTAGACAGTCTCTGTATATTATAATCTGTGGCCATGATAAATTGACATTTAAAAACTTCTTAAATTGCTTTTTGAAGAATATCTAAACACTGCAGATGAAGTTCTATGGAATGCCTATAAGACAGATTAGATTTTGTGCTTTGCCATTTAAATCTGCTACTTCATCTTCAGGTGTATGTATTTATAAACTTTTTCCCTTCGGATATAAAACTGTTTTCGTCGAAATTTTCCAGAAAATTGGAAATTAAAGAAAATATTTTCGAGTAACGACGACACCACATTATTCAATCACTCCATTCGCTGAAACTTTTATTAGAAAACTTTCGTAAAGTTCAAACTAAGGAATTTTCTTGACATGTCGGTTAGCAGAGGGAAAAGCCAGATGTAATTAAATGAAAAGGTGAGAAAAAAGTGTAACCGTGAAGCAGAGATTCAAGAATTTCACAATTTAAATCAATTCAAAATAAAAAGAAGAAAAAATTTCGACTTGTGATGAAAAGAAACAAAAAGAGTCGCAGAAATGATTAGACCTTTTGATACGATAGATTAAATATACTTACAAGTATCACGAAGATGGTAGATTTTCTATAAATTGTGTATATTCCTGGATCTGTCGAAGGCATTTGAAACCGTTCACCATTTTTTACAAATTAGTTAAATTAGAGGACGTAGGAGTGGGAGAAAATACCTGGGAGCTATTTGAATGATAGGAAACAGTCAAATTTGACATATTCACATCAAAACTTGATTAGTAACCCTCGTACATCTCTTGAAGTTATGTGATTTATAATTAGAAAAATAGTATGGGTTGAGTTTGTAGAATGGAAATTGGTACAATTTTACGAATACACCACATTTTTTTTATTCTAAAAACAATTTAATATAAAAACAACGTATATAATTACCGATAACAACGACAAGGTTCTTGTTTCGAATAGTAAATGAGCTCGAGATAAAAACTGACGCATTGTGTGTCTGTCAGAATTCCAAATTTTGGGCTGTTCATTAAATTGTCCTTTTCCTTTCGTGCATTCGTTTGAATGTGTTCCATTATCAAGCTACATCAGGTACATATTAAGCGACCAAATAATTTTTCTGTTTTTTCGGAATATAGGAGCTGAGCTGGAGAGAATTATTAATGTAGAAGGATCTGTTTCACGAAATTTTATATTAGGATAACATGATGAGGGTATAATCTGATAGGGTGTAGATAGAACAAAGTGAAACTCGAAAAAGTCAGTTATTCACATAATTATACATAAAGTTTAATTAAAATCGAAACTAGATCGTGAAAATTGTAAACAGAATAGAAATTAAGTAACCTCCGACGAATTATTGTAGCCTCTCTCTTAAAATTTTGATACATAATCAATGAGTTCAATATATTTGTCATCGAAAGCTGCAGTATTAACCTTGAGTCGTCAGGTTCATTAAATTTTATAAATAAACCAATTTAGTTCTGATATTAAGAACTCGATTTGTACCTTAGGCACGTTTTCAATAAAAGTGAGGTTACTCATTAAATTTTGCGCTTCTTCATAAAATACTTACCCAGATTAACGTTTATGTGCTAATAATTTTTTCCCATTCCATAGTCTTTTATCCAAATATATTTTTGTTACAAATGAATCTGCATTTTTACCTAAATTAAACATCAAAAAAAAAAGAAGCAACTGAAAGAGATATCGAGATGTATTAACCCTTGTGGGTTGAAGTTTCCAAGTCAACCCCCGTACTTCATAAGCAAGTGACATCGGGGACAGCTGTAAAAAATCAACAGAAACAAAATACCATCCGAACCTCCCGTAGAACTTGGTGAGAGGGAAGAATCTACACGCGAACTACGATGAAGACCTGTCAGAATGACAGGGCGCGTCTATCCGTGGATTTATCGAGGGGTAGATCCTTATGGGGACGGGTTTTGTCACGCGCGCGCTTGGCAAAATTAATTATAGGATGTAAAAAATTTTATTTCAAAATAAAATGTCTTGAACTGAGATGGAAGCTGCAGAGGATGGTTAGTTGATCATCATCATTCCTTACAATACAGGTTTTGAGGCTTTATAGTCCTTTATTGAGTTTTATAACTCCATTATATCAATTTTCGTTTTCTTTGTAAGGATTATAATCAATTGATGGTCTTGGCTACTTACCAGACCTTTTTCTGTTCTTTTTGATACTGAATTTGGTTCCTTCGTTTAATGCTTTTAAATGTTGTTGATTTTAGGTCTCCTCTGTTTTAAAATTAGTTTTTTTTAAATAATTTTCAAGGGTGATGAGAAATTAATGTTTCCATTATGATAATATATGATATTTTGATAAAACTTGACTTGAAATTAGTCAATTTTTCAACACTATCGAAAATTATTAAAAAAAACTAAAAATCAAAAACATTTACGCGCATTAATATATGAAAAGGTCTAAGAAATAAGAAATTAAAGATATTTATAATTCATTTTAATTTTATAATTATATTTTGATCTATTTGTTCTTAGATAGAACAATGAATTGTGTTTTTTTCCTATTTATATGCCGTTCGTTTGGACTATAATTCATTCTTTTTGTTTCCTTATTAAATTTGTTTTCTCTTCATCCACTTCTTGATCTAGAAATCCAGATAAAAAAGACCCAAATTGAATTTGTGTTGGAAAAAACGGGACAGTAGATAATAGTGGATGAAAGTTTTTTGTAGAGAGAAATTGAGAAATATGGCTTCAGTTTAGTCTGCCTAAATCTACCAGAGATCATACAGTACATTATGAATAGAGTTGAAAAGATTGCAAAATATATGGATAAACTATATAATAAAAACGAGTATGGATCAGCACCAATGGAAAACCTCATAAAATATGTTAATATTTGATTTTTATCCAAAATGTACGCTCGTTTTCACAGCAACGAATTAATAGGATGTTTATAAAATGGAAGAATAAATACATCAAATAATTTGCAAACATCGGCAACGGATCAAATCAGTTTTACGTAAAATTTATATTCCAGTGAAAATTAGCTATTTTTTCATTAGATACTTCAAACAGTCGACATATGATACACTCTATGTTTATAAAACTACAGATTTTTCAATGAAATTTCAAGCTTATTCGAAATGTTTTCATTTTAAAATATCCATTTCCCTTCAAATATAAATATTCTATTGGATTTTTCAATGTAGGTACAAGTTACAGGATTGTACAAACTATGTAAAAAAATTTTTGGAATTAGTGGTAATATGTAACTCTCTAAATATATCTTAAACGAAGCATCTAAGGATTATTTTCCACAAAAAAGGAATAAATATTCAAGAAATACTTGACACACGATTGAATGATTTTATTGCTTTCAAAAGCGACTAAAAAACGACTCTGAATTCTTATTTAACTACGAAATAATCTCCAATTTTTTCTGTTTAATGTTTGTTTTTCATGTTAAACTCAAGCACTACTCTAGTAGTTCGGTACCTAACTATGGAGGTGCCTGTGGATATTGATCTTAAACTTCTGTACTTGGTGGCTGATTCCTCAGGCTTGCACTTTTCCAAAGAAAGTTCTGAGCGTTTTTAAGCGAACTCATGAGCCACGTCTGCCTGTTGAGTAGATCTTACAAAAACTGGTCTACGTCAGATCATGTTGGACAGCTGGGAAGAGCATCTCCTATGGTATTATCGGTAAAACAGAGTAAGCTCCAAGTTTGTGGTCAACTTTGGATCGCTTATAAGTATTGAGTCGAGATGTGCTTGGAAGCTGAGCTTCAAAATTGCGTGCAATACCTCAAAGATAGACGAATCTGGGTCTATACCAAGACATATTGCTTCAAACGTCAACAAACAACAAGCGAATTAGCGGTGATGGTGATATTTTATATCCAAACAATACCAAATCCTCAGCTGCAGTGTTAACCTTCTTAATAAATATAGTGGACTGGGTCTTTTTCACATTAAATTCGATCAGATTGTTTCCACCCCACTCCAGAATGTTTTCAAGATCAGTATTGATGATGGTGATCTGTTGTTATATCGAATTGAGGTGTAGCCGAGTTTATTGGGGCGGATAGTTTGAAATATTAATCGCGTTGATGATTTGGTTCTAAATATAAGAACGTTCATGTTAATTCACTCTCAATGGACTAACAAAAAAATCGTAATTTATGGCATAAATTAGATTATAGACTAGTACGTACACCGATAAACTAAATCTCCATCTTTCCGCTATTGAATTCTTTGGATAATGAGAAAATTAATCATTTCTGACGGATTACTCAGGATTTTTCGATTAAAAATATCATTTAAGATGGAGGATGAATCGATCATCAAAGGAATCGTGATGATAAGAATTTGTATCTAATTGTTATATAGATATTATTCTTTTCCTTTTCCATTTTTTATTTATCAGTTCCAAAATATTATTTTGAATACTCAATACGTAAGAAAAGTGGAAAAAGTTCATATATACTTAGTTAATGAAGAATATGTGATGATTTAGTAATTTTGAATCCTTTTTCTGGAGAAAAAAACGTAAACATCACTAAAGATATTGAAAAATATTTGAGGATATGATTTTTTTTTGTATTGTCGTCTCAATTTTTGATATCCAATTTAGTTCAACTCGATCTGTACCTGAGACAAAGTTTTTAAAATATTTCTCTCTGTAATTCGGTATTTATTGAGAAAAAATCAGTTCGTCAGCAATTAGTAAATCAATTGCATTTCTGATTATACTGATGTTGATTTATTACTAACTTGAGTGACAGAGCTTCAGCTCTATAACTAGAAAATATTGCTGATACAATTTGAGAAGGTTAAACTTTGTTGTAAAAACTTGTGTTAAAATATAAAACATGTTAAGGTTGTTTCATATCCTATCTAAAGTTCAAATTTTAGTGTTTACATAATCATGTTTTTATCTTTGTTATGATTTACGAAATATATGGATGGAATTTTCAAATATAATTCATTACAGTTTCTTAGATACTCCATTTGTATATATTCTTTGTTTTTGGTCCATATTAATTTGATTTGCTTCTGTATAAAACATATTTTTAGAAAAATTCAAATTTACCTGAGTGCATTGTTGATCCCTAGAGAATTTATGGAACCTGTTCTGTTATAATTCATTTCGAATATGTCTCAGAAGGGCCACTACAAAGTTAGTTTATCAATAATTTATTTGACTGTTCTTGAATATTTCAACAACAACAGCTTATCGTGAAGAAAATAATACGTGTTTGAATGGAAATTCTTAGAAATATGATCTCCAGAGTTATTCAGTAACATTATTAACAATATCGTTGTTCATGGTAAATTATAGTTTTCCCTTCAAACGTTTTTAGTTTGCACAGGTCAATAGACTGTTCGTAAGATTTGCCGGTTGAAGGTTGAAGGTCTAAACGACTTTTTTTCAACTTCTATTCATTATTTGTTTTGTATCAATATTTGTACCAGATCCTTCGTATTGTTTGACAGTTGTTGATGAAACCAGTACCAAGCTTAATGTATACATGTAAACATCATCAATTTCAACTTAAATGAAGTGGTTTTTTGTTATTGTACAACCTCTGAAGAAGCCAACGATTTGGATTCTTAGCCTCTATACTCCAAGGAATTAGTTTCAATGCTGGATAATCACTTGGATATGAAAACAAATAAAAAAATTGGGCACGAGAGACTACAGATCTTTTTTTAACTTTAGGTTATATTTTGCTTAAAGAAAAATTCAATTTTGGTGATTAAATTTTCCACAAAGTATGACATTATCGTGGTTTATCAAATTTTTGAGTTGATCCAAAGCAAATTCAAATGGAATTTTGTAAGGCAAAAATCATATTTTGGTTAATTTAACAAATTTTACCTAATAATGCTTAAAATTATACGAGGATTGTAAACCATAAGACTGATGGGTTTTTAGGGTAATTCGGTGCAAAAATAGTCCAAGATGGGTTTGTTAGCCTATAAAAAGTTTCTTTCTCGAAATTAGTATACTTTTATATACTTTATCATCACTGATGAAGTGAAAACATCAATGGCAAAAATTATGATTACTTTCTGGATATATTTAATTAGAAACTGAAAAAAAAACTACTTGTTTGATAAGAGAGAAAAATTCTTTTGTACCAGAATATATAGAGATTCAAAGATTATGAAGTGGGCTACGAATTGCTTTCTCATTTTGCTCATCTAGTCCCGTAGGAGAATTTTGATGACCAAAGACGATAGCAAACTATAGAATCATATTTTACGAGGATTATTGAACGTAATATGCAAAGCTTATAATGAAATAAGAATAAAAAAATGATGTTTAATCTAAAATTCTTATTCGATCAAACATTTGCAGAATGTTTAAACTCCCTTCATAAATATTAACTATAAACAAGAATGGATCTTGTCTTTTCTGAAGTTTAAAATATTTAATCTCATTGAATTTATGGAATTTCGATCATAATTCTAATAAAGCGAACCTTTTCGAAGTTTCTTTGTTCAATAATTTCCCTCGATATTCTTTTATATTTTCAAAAATCATAAAAATCTCTACGTACCTATAACTTTTGAAATATTTTATATTCTCGCGAGTATGTCAAGAATATTATGATCGCTTTAAACGATATATCCTCAAAATACAAGGAGCTTATTAAATTTTATCAACTCTTCTAGTTTCTACAGTCGATACGAAAAACTTTATAGCTTATACAGTTATTGAAATAACAAATAAAGTCTTTAAATAATATGACTGCGAAAAAATCTCAATTTCATAATATCGTTCCATTCAACCGTTATCGAAAAATTTAATTCCAATATTAAAAAAAAAATTAAAGTTGAAAAATATTCTCAACATTCAACGTGTAAAATTGTGAATCCTTAGTGGCTATACTGCTGGAAAATCTAAAACTTTTTCGGGTGGTTTTACATAATTCCAACAGTAGAAACTTCTATGTTTTAACAGAAAAAATGATTTATGATAACTTCTTTTTTTACGTCAAAAAATTTAAGTGGATGCATCACAATTTTCTATTCAAATTCAATCAATTCATTGATTATCGTTCCATTGACCAACTCCGGACGTTTTTGTTTGAATTTCGACAGGTAATCTGGTTAATTTCCAACAGTATATTACTAGATTGACCATTTCAAAAGGTTTCAGAACTTTTCTGTTTCCAGGTCGATTCTTGGTGTTGATCTTGGTCTTGGTGTTTGCCTTGCAAGGTCTAGTCCAAGTCTTTGTCTTCGTATTAGTCTTGCATCATGACTCCTCCAACTCATACAATATCTCATTAGGCATTTATAGAAAGAAATTTTTCAAAAGGAGTTTGAAAATAAACAATTTCTGTATGTATTTCTACAGTATTCTACAGTATGTCAACGTTATGTACTCCAGCGACAAATTTTAACGCAAATCCAGTAAAAATACTAGAAATTCATTTCAAGGAATCACTTGTTGAAATTTTATCCGTTTAGTAATAAAACTTACTGTGTATTTACAATCAATTGCACCGTTATCACCAGAATTATTCAATTTATAATTGAATAAAAGTGCAATCCATTTAATTTATACATAGTTGCTCAAAATTTAACTACAAATCTGAGCTGTAAATATTTTTCTATAACTTCATATGATCCTTTCAGACTTGATCAAAGATTTTATGTTTTCTATGAATCAATTCTTAGCCAGTTCATTAGCCGAAACCAAAATTGTTATTTCTTGAAAATGAAAATTGAGTCACTCACTCGCGTAATATTTTTAGATATTTAGCTATATTAATGGACAGACTTTTTTGTCTAGTATTCCTTCTTATTTTCAATTTAATAGACTCAATACTCAATACAAGTTGTAATGAACTCCAATTTTTGATATTTGTCTAGTTTTTGACCCTAAGATGAAGAGCGATATTTAAGAATATGAAAATTGTGACAAAAAACGCCTCGCATACTAATCTTGGTCTTGATTTTGCTTTTTCTGCAAGACCAATTCAGTTTATCACTATCAATCTATCTCGATCACTTGTTTATTTTATTTTTTCTGTAAAGGGCCAGCCAGAACGAAGTAAATCATTCAAGACAGAGAAAAATCTTAAATTCCACAACGAACATTAGGCTAGATCGGACCATATTGCAACCAATATCTTATGGTACTTTTCAATATTATCATTTCCACCCATAAATTTGCAATTTTACAATTTTATCCCAGACCGACATAGAATTTCGTAGTTTCCTCCATTTTTGAATCAAATTATCATAAAATGATCCAGAAACTTCGTAGTTTTCGTAGTGCATTGTTTCCACTGCGAGTTGATTCGCGCGTCGACCATAATTGTGTGGAAATTAATTTGCAAACGTAAATCCTCGAAGCGCCCATTCTTCAATAAACAAACAATCATTAATTTAACCCTTGAATACAAAATAGCAAAAACTTCTTGGAGGAGTGTTGCTGAATATATAATTAAGTCTTAGAAAATGTCGATGAGCGCTATTCCGGTACAACTTAATCCGGCTTCCTGAAGGAAAAATAAATAACTTTCAATTTGCGGAGAAGGTTTAGTGTGCCGTCACTGTAACAATCGATAAATTTATTAACGCCACGCTTTTCTTCCAGAAAGAAAATTGTCTTTTCAATTAAATTGGAAGATTCGGGATAGTTATTGTGATTTCTGCTAACGCCCCTCAACTAGAGATCTTTATAGAGCTGAACTTTTGAACGCGAACTTAATCCATCTTGAGTCTCTTGGACCAGAATCGAGGAAAAATGATTCTACGCTTCTGTGATACAGAGGAAGATGTAATATGAAAATATACCGACAAAATTATAATCGACAAGATAATATTTCATAGACCAACACATTCCCGTTGGACTTTTTAAAATTTTTAATCCACTTTCAAAGTTTCAAAAACATACCTAATAGGATCTCACTGATCTGGAGAAGCTGTAAAAGCAGAAAACAGTCTCTTTATGAAATAATAATTCCATCTTTTCTTAAAGAATCATGTTTGTTAAGGTTAACCAAATAGAAAATTCAATTTCATCGTTGAAATCAACTGTCTTTTCATTCCTTTAGAATGGGGAATAATATTTGTTGTGCTGGCCGAACCCTCTAGCCAACATATCACAGGATACAAATTTCCGTCAATTTTGAGCCGAAATTTTTCTCTAAATGTTTCTTCAAAACCTCAACTACTGAACTATGTGGAATGCCTATTGCTTCCACAATCTCCAATAGGCTAACACCACATCATAGCTTTCTGAGCTTTCCTCATATTCTGTACTTTTAAAATGAAAACGAAACTCAGCGAATCATTTTTCACCCTCCAAATTGTATCAGCAAAACCTAGGCTTGGTTTGATGGTGTTTTATGCGATTATTTAGCACTCGAAATTCAATTTTGTCCGTTTTCTCATCAAATCATGAGGTTTATACACATTTTTACGGGAGTCAAATGTCTGAAGCCTGTTCACAGAAGTAGTGTTGTTTCTTCAGGTGAATAGTTTACAATTTCCTGGCCCTTCCCTTCGTATATTTCAGATTCTTATCAATCACAGCTTATATACCTAAATATAAAGCGTCTTTATGTGTTTATGTAACAAGAAGCGACTTTACTCAGCCTAACCTTTTCAGAAAAGGTCATCCTTATAACGTGGTGAGTGGTATTGAGTTATTCAAGTTGAGAAAACTTGTTTTTGTTCCACAATGCCTTTTCTTGGTAGTTTTTCCAATAATGTTGGGTTTAAATAGTATCCAGGTACTTGTTTGGTCTCTGATTTGTTTTTATTTCATAAAGATTTCTTCGGCTGTTTTTCTTCCTCCTAGTAGGTTAATTTCAGCTAGTTATTGGTGTTTCGCGAAGAGGATTGCCCCTATCATATCATTTTTTGCCCAACATCCAACTTTTTTGCCTATATTTTGGAGTATGAGTGATTGGAATACTATTAATCACTTTGAAGGGATGTTAACTTCGACGGAACATTTTGTCAGTGGTAAAACCAATCATTAAGGCAATAACCTTTTGCGAGAAACACCCTGTATATACGTAATTTCTTTCTTCAACCAATCTAATCATTTTTTTTCCATAAAACTCACGTTTATACCTGTTCTAATTCTCTCAAATAAACAATACTTCCTACTATCCATCAAATTCGACAGATTTCGATGCAATTTGAATTACCGATTGTTCAGACATCACGAACGTGAATAAACTACAAACCTCAAATGAAAACGTCCAAGGAGTTTGTGAAACATGAACTAGTTGACAAATAACGAATAGCTTCCCCGCAGGTCGATGCCGAAGGTTATTACCTAGGGAGATCTTTTTTTTATCTGAAAAATGATATCGAAAAAATAGAAAATAACTTTACCACGTTTTTTAAAATATGTTTCTACGGAAAGAAATAGTTCAAAGTTTGCATCATTTATAACTTTCCGGTTTCTAATAGTCCTTCTTATAACCATAGATTTTAATATACAAGACCGCTTGAATGTTGTGTCGAAATGGACTACGGTGAAGCTAGAACGTATCGTTTGGTACAAGTTGCCAATTTCAAATATCAAAATCAAATTATATGTATCCATAAGTCAACTTTAGTGCCTGCTTCAAGTAGATCTTTACAGAGACAACACTCTAGCGTTGTCCACAGTTTGCTAAGAGGTTCCCTGTCATATGCCTTTTGTAGATCCACATATAACAGATCAATCATTCATGTTAGTAATTAGATCCATCCAAGTGTCATTGAACGGCTGAATATTCTTGATCTTGATACCTTAGTGTCCATGTAGATGTATATTTCATTCGAGCACTTTGAATTTTTCCATTTAGTATGAAAATTATCTTAAGATCGAATCGTGTTATCCAAGGGATTAAAGCCGCATGAATACGGATGGCAATGAATCGAAGTTCACCTCTACGCATCCAACGATTCGGAAAATGGTGATTTAACCAATTACGACACTGTCTATCAAAGGGTCGAGAAAATAGTTCATGCATAAAATAGAGGTATTTATACTCTATTTGATATAACGGCTAAACGATTTTCTTGGAAGTTGAAACAAATGTTGCTGTTCGAATTCGGAAATGGAATAATTGAAAAAATATATTTCTTTGTTCCTACATTATGTTTGGTAATGAATTACAGTGAAATATATCATTGAAATACCTCGTACTGCTCTACAAATAAATATCTAATCGAGTTAGGTCTGGAAATCTGGATAACTTCCACTTATCAGGGTATGTTTCAGAACATAGAGGGCGAATGTATGATAAGAAAAGAAAGTAAAACTATGTGAAACAAAGAGGTGACAGATATAAGAATATCTGGAGGGAAGAGGAGCTGGACTGGAAGAAAATGATGGTAAAGTGGAAACAACGAGGGAAATAACGAAATTGAAACGATTTGATGAGGTGGAGACAAAAAAAAAGGGGTGAAAAACTGGGAACAAAAAACTATAGATAAGCAGAAATGAGAGTTTAATAATCTGATTTGAAAAAAAAAATCGAAAATAAACTTGTTTACAATAAAAGAAAACCGCTAATAAACTAAAACAGTCTATTGTCAAAGTTACTAGAATTATTTGATCAACCCGGTGTTCTGAAAAGAAAAAGAAGTCTAGAGAAATCGAGAACTCAGTTTTTAACAAAAAAAAAAACGAACAAATCGTTAGTTGAGATGAAAAAGAGGCAACCATAAACGCTTAGTCAGTTAATAACAAGGTCATGTCTTCTCAAAATGTTTTATTGATGTCTTTTTATCAAACGCTTCGTTATTTTGTCGTATCAGATCGCGAATATGCGATAAAGAAAATATTTGTGAGTAAATCGTCATTTTTATAGAAAAATTTTATAAATGATCCGCTTAACTTCGTTTGCGTTACATAAGAATTAGAGAGAGACGGTCGTAGACACTTATGATAAAATTCTGAAGAAGTTTAAACTTTCTTTGTGTTAATCACGAACTACTTGGAACTATAATTAAATAGGAATATGCAATAGCGGAGGGTAGTTTTAAGCTGACAAATTCGTTATATATCGCGCAATTTCATTTAGGCTACGTATGAAATAGAAATTGTCTATAAGAACAAATTTTTCTTTATTCACGATATTTTCTAATCCTACGATGCTATAGAACCTATTCGAAACTGAATTTTTTGTAAAATATTTTATTGCAAAACACGTAAAAATAAAAGAAAAAAGACATTTTTGAAGAACCATTTGAAATTTCAGTGCTACGTCAATCGTCTCTAGAGGGTTGATGTAAATCAGTTTTCAAACTAACACCCTGTATAGAAAAACACCACTCAGCTATTACCGTATACAAAAACTGATTGAAAATGTTCTCGACTGTGAAAAAAATCTCAATCTGTTAAATTTTGTCTATTTAACTTTTGAACTTCAAATGAAACTCTTGCTGCAACCAAAATTAAATATCTATTACGTTCTCTCTGTTGAGAATAAAATGGCTTCAACAATTTGGTTTTCTTCTTTTTTTAATTTTCATTAGCTTTTTCATTTTAGCTCGGAAATGTTAACAATGAAAATTAGACGAGACTAAAGGCGCCGTAAATAGAGTTCGTTTTAATACTTTTTTTTCTGTTTATTTTCTTTATTTACAGTCGCAGTATTTTCGTGATACCAAATAAATCACTAAATAATTACGGAAAAGGATAAATTGTTAGAGTTGAAAAAATTCTTTTGTGTTTTGATTAATCATCAAAATACGAAAATGATGTTTTCTTTGTTCATTTTTTTGTTCCCTTTCATCGAAATATTCTAATTAGATTTTTGCTAGACTCGGAACAAATTACAACATTTATTTCAAGAGCTACGTATAATTTGATCCCAGTGGAAACAATTCTATTAAAACTTAAAATTTGATACGAGAAAATCTATTTGAATAATTAGTAATGTGTGCTCGCTGAAAATAATATATTTAGCTCTAGAAGAAATACTTCATACGAACGTTCGACATAATGTAAGGTTAGAAACTTGGTTTTCAGATTTAATCATCAATGATAAAGGATCATTCATTTTGATACGAGCGACATCATAACTTATTTTCACTATATGTCTATATCTGGCGAGAATCTGAAAATCATCATGACAATTTTCGCCTTAAAAATATTCCTGCAAACATTTTGAATCAATAATTATTACAAGTAGTCCGTCTTTGACTTTGACGCAATAATAAATCTGTTCACAATATCAAAGTAAACATACAAATATATTAGAAACATGATAAAAACCACCTTCAACAAGAAGAAGTCTCAGAAGTAGTTGGCATGGCCCAGAGATGGCGGTAGTTGCTTAAAAAATCTAACTGTATTAAAACGTGAACGTTTTCAATGAATTTGTAAACTTTTATTTAGCTTTACTTAGCTCAATCAATATAAAAGCTGTACTAGATTCTATTTTGGGCAAGACTGCTCCTTCGTTTCCAACAGTAAAATATTGGGTGGCAAGATGGATGCCGCGTTTGCTCAAAATGGAACAAAAATTGAGAAATTTTGACATCTGTGACAAGATGGACGCCGCGTTTGATCACAATGGAACAAAAATTGAGAAATTTTGACATCTATGGCAAGATGGACGCCGCGTTTGATCACAATGGAACAAAAATTGAGAAATTTTGACATCTATGGAAAGATGGACGCCGCGTTTTATCACAATGGAACAAAAATTGAAAATTTCAACATCTGTGGCAAGATGGACGCCGCGTTTGCTCATAATGGAACAAAAATTGAAAAATTTTGACATCTGTGGCAAGATGGACGCCGCGTTTGATCACAATGGAACAAAAATTGAAAATTTGTGACATCTATGGCAAGATGGACGCCGCGTTTGATCACAATGGAACAAAAATTGAGAAATTTTGACATCTATGGCAAGATGGACGCCGCGTTTGATCACAATGGAACAAAAATTGAAAAATTTCAACATCTATGGCAAGATGGACGCCGTGTTTACTCATAATGGAACAAAAACTGAAAAAAATTCACATCTGTGGCAAGATGGACGCCGCGTTCGCTCATAACGGAACAAAAATTGAGAAATTTTGACATCTATGGCAAGATGGACGCCGCGTTTGATCACAATGAAACAAAAATTGAAAAATTTTAACATCTATGGCAAGATGGACGCCGCGTTTGCTCACAATGGAACAAAAATTGAAAAATTTTGACATCTGTGGCAAGATGGACGCCGCGTTTAATCACAATGGAACAAAAATTGAGAAATTTTGACATCTGTG
Source organism: Diorhabda carinulata (assembly GCF_026250575.1). Classification (NCBI taxonomy): domain Eukaryota; kingdom Metazoa; phylum Arthropoda; class Insecta; order Coleoptera; family Chrysomelidae; genus Diorhabda; species Diorhabda carinulata. Next base: position 35,823,881 of record NC_079461.1, on the reverse strand, counting down.
GCAAGATGGACGCCGCGTTTAATCACAATGGAACAAAAATTGAGAAATTTTGACATCTGTGGCAAGATGGACGCCGCGTTTGATCACAATGGAACAAAAATTGAGAAATTTTGACATCTATGGCAAGATGGACGCCGCGTTTGATCACAACGGAACAAAAATTGAAAAATTGTGACATCTGTGGCAAGATGGACGCCGCGTTTGATCACAATGGAACAAAAATTGAAAAATTTTAACATCTATGGCAAGATGGACGCCGCGTTTGATCACAATGGAACAAAAATTGAAAAATTGTGACATCTGTGGCAAGATGGACGCCGCGTTTGATCACAATGGAACAAAAATTGAAAAATTTTAACATCTGTGGCAAGATGGACGCCGCGTTTGATCACAATGGAACAAAAATTGAAAATTTGTGACATCTATGGCAAGATGGACGCCGCGTTTGATCACAATGGAACAAAAATTGAGAAATTTTGACATCTATGGCAAGATGGACGCCGCGTTTGATCACAACGGAACAAAAATTGAAAAATTGTGACATCTGTGGCAAGATGGACGCCGCGTTTGATCACAATGGAACAAAAATTGAAAAATTTTAACATCTGTGGCAAGATGGACGCCGCGTTTGATCACAATGGAATAAAAATTGAGAAATTTTGACATCTATGGCAAGATGGACGCCGCGTTTGATCACAATGAAACAAAAATTGAAAAATTTTAACATCTATGGCAAGATGGACGCCGCGTTTGCTCACAATGGAACAAAAATTGCAAAATTTTGACATCTGTGGCAAGATGGACGCCGCGTTTAATCACAATGGAACAAAAATTGAGAAATTTTGTTATCTGTGGCAAGATGGACGCCGCGTTTGATCACAATGGAACAAAAATTGAGAAATTTTGACATCTATGGCAAGATGGACGCCGCGTTTGATCACAATGGAACAAAAATTGAAAAATTTTAACATCTGTGGCAAGATGGACGCCGCGTTTGCTCATAATGGAACAAAAATTGAAAAATTTTAACATCTATGGCAAGATGGACGCCGCGTTTGCTCACAATGGAACAAAAATTGAAAAATTTTGACATCTGTGGCAAGATGGACGCCGCGTTTAATCACAATGGAACAAAAATTGAGAAATTTTGACATCTGTGGCAAGATGGACGCCGCGTTTAATCACAATGGAACAAAAATTGAGAAATTTTGACATCTGTGGCAAGATGGACGCCGCGTTTAATCACAATGGAACAAAAATTGAGAAATTTTGACATCTATGGCAAGATGGACGCCGCGTTTGATCACAATGAAACAAAAATTGAAAAATTTTAACATCTATGGCAAGATGGACGCCGCGTTTGCTCACAATGGAACAAAAATTGAAAAATTTTGACATCTGTGGCAAGATGGACGCCGCGTTTAATCACAATGGAACAAAAATTGAGAAATTTTGTTATCTGTGGCAAGATGGACGCCGCGTTTGATCACAATGGAACAAAAATTGAGAAATTTTGACATCTATGGCAAGATGGACGCCGCGTTTGATCACAATGGAACAAAAATTGAAAAATTTTAACATCTGTGGCAAGATGGACGCCGCGTTTGCTCATAATGGAACAAAAATTGAAAAATTTTAACATCTATGGCAAGATGGACGCCGCGTTTGCTCACAATGGAACAAAAATTGAAAAATTTTGACATCTGTGGCAAGATGGACGCCGCGTTTAATCACAATGGAACAAAAATTGAGAAATTTTGACATCTGTGGCAAGATGGACGCCGCGTTTAATCACAATGGAACAAAAATTGAGAAATTTTGACATCTGTGGCAAGATGGACGCCGCGTTTGATCACAATGGAACAAAAATTGAGAAATTTTGACATCTATGGCAAGATGGACGCCGCGTTTGATCACAACGGAACAAAAATTGAAAAATTGTGACATCTGTGGCAAGATGGACGCCGCGTTTGATCACAATGGAACAAAAATTGAAAAATTTTAACATCTATGGCAAGATGGACGCCGCGTTTGCTCACAATGGAACAAAAATTGAAAAATTTTAACATCTATGGCAAGATGGACGCCGCGTTTGCTCACAATGGAACAAAAATTGAGAAATTTTGACATCTGTGGCAAGATGGACGCCGCGTTTGATCACAATGGAACAAAAATTGAGAAATTTTGACATCTATGGCAAGATGGACGCCGCGTTTGATCACAATGAAACAAAAATTGAAAAATTTTAACATCTATGGCAAGATGGACGCCGCGTTTGCTCACAATGGAACAAAAATTGAAAAATTTTGACATCTGTGGCAAGATGGACGCCGCGTTTAATCACAATGGAACAAAAATTGAGAAATTTTGTTATCTGTGGCAAGATGGACGCCGCGTTTGATCACAATGGAACAAAAATTGAGAAATTTTGACATCTATGGCAAGATGGACGCCGCGTTTGATCACAATGGAACAAAAATTGAAAAATTTTAACATCTGTGGCAAGATGGACGCCGCGTTTGCTCATAATGGAACAAAAATTGAAAAATTTTAACATCTATGGCAAGATGGACGCCGCGTTTGCTCACAATGGAACAAAAATTGAAAAATTTTGACATCTGTGGCAAGATGGACGCCGCGTTTAATCACAATGGAACAAAAATTGAGAAATTTTGACATCTGTGGCAAGATGGACGCCGCGTTTGCTCACAATGGAACAAAAATTGAAAAATTGTGACATCTGTGGCAAGATGGACGCCGCGTTCGATCACAATGGAACAAAAATTGAAAAATTGTGACATCTGTGGCAAGATGGACGCCGCGTTTGCTCACAATGGAACAAAAATTGAGAAATTTTGACATCTGTGGCAAGATGGACGCCGCGTTTGCTCACAATGGAACAAAAATTGAAAAATTGTGACATCTGTGGCAAGATGGACGCCGCGTTTGATCACAATGGAACAAAAATTGAAAAATTTTAACATCTATGGCAAGATGGACGCCGCGTTTGCTCACAATGGAACAAAAATTGAAAAATTTTGACATCTGTGGCAAGATGGACGCCGCGTTTAATCACAATGGAACAAAAATTGAGAAATTTTGACATCTGTGGCAAGATGGACGCCGCGTTTGATCACAATGGAACAAAAATTGAGAAATTTTGACATCTATGGCAAGATGGACGCCGCGTTCGATCACAATGGAACAAAAATTGAAAAATTGTGACATCTGTGGCAAGATGGACGCCGCGTTTGATCACAATGGAACAAAAATTGAAAAATTTTAACATCTGTGGCAAGATGGACGCCGCGTTTGCTCATAATGGAACAAAAATTGAAAAATTTTGACATCTATGTCAAGATGGACGATTAGAAGCTTCAAATTACCATCATACTGTTGCGGATATTAAGCATTTTATATAAACAATATGCGAGAGACATTGGCAATTTATATCGCGAAGTATGCATAGAATCGGTAAAAATACGCCTGAGACATATCCCGTATTTGGTTTAACAGACCTACTAAAGATTCAAATAGACCACAAAATAAAGAATTAGAAGTTAAATAACACTGATTACGTATATTTGTTGTAGTCTCATAAAAGAATTTCCTACCAAAACTTGTTAAATAAAATAAAAAACAAATCGTCATGGAAATTCAATGTGCCTATGTTAGTACATCACAAATTGCTGATAAAAGTTTAAAGTAAACCGAAAGCTCCATTTGAATGTCTTTGTCTTCAAATTTGTTACGATTTCAACGAAAATCAGTAATAGAAATCACAAATCAATCGACGTATTATACACCCGCCAGTTTTATTGACAAAGTCTTCAAACCTACTCCGAATCTATTGGATGCTCGTAAAAAACATCTCGTTCCTATCCAAACTTACTAATAAAAGAGATATAAAAAAACTTCAGACGCTGTTATAAAGCGTACCGATAGATAAAACTGATACTTAGTATTCAATCAGTGTCTGAATTCCAGAGAATGTAACTTTAACAACTACTAGGATTTTTGCGTATTCTAAAGCCAGACAGATGAACACCAAACAGATGGGATCGAATCAACATTTGTATAATAATCAGTGATGTATGGGAATAAAATATAAGGAGTAGTCAAGAAGTTATAGCACATAACTAAGTTAGTTCATCTACATTCTACATCTGCGGCCAGGCAACGATTATAGACAAACCAATATCCTGTGCCAAACAATAAAGAGGCCATTAGGTGCAAATTAGAAGTCGTAGCTCTAATAATATAACAGTTAATTAAATTTAAGTACCATGGAATTGATATAACCAGTTATAGAGTCGTAGAAGACGAAGTACGATGAAAACTAAGGTCGTGGGATGTCTTTAGGACGTAATATGGTAAAACAAACACCTAAAACAAAATTTCTAAAGTAATTTATAAGATGGAAATGCTTTAGAATAAAAGTAAAACATGAAAAACAAAGTATCCATTCATTTAAGATTTCTTGCTACAGATTTGAAAGAATTCAAGGGGGTCATCCCATGTGACGGCCTGTTTTTAACGGATTTTTTGGGATTTTTTTTCTACGACTTGAGTTACAACGTTGTGAACACCCCCGCCTCGAAAAAATGAGCCCGCACTTCATCCACGATTCCGGCTGATTGGATTATCTGAAACAAAAAAAAAAAACAACGGCGTTCTAATCTATAAGCCTAAATACACGGAATGGACTATTATCAAATGATTATACAAAAAATTGGACTTTTGGTAGACATTTGAAATAAAAGTTGCGAATTTTTGAGATACTATGAAGTTTGAAAAACACAGTTTTGAGAAAAACGCGTTTAAAGTTTCAAGTCCATTCTAAACTATGAAAATCTCAACTTACCCTCAATCGGCGATGCCTGGTCCATTGAATATACCTTCCTTTTCCTCTGGAAACTCTTTTAAAGCAGATTGTTCAGTTCTTGAGTCAATCGTGGCTTGTTTAACATCACTTACGCGCTGCTCAGAACGTGAGATTCGCTTTTCATCACGTTTCCCAACATACGTATGGGCTGCGCGACCAATGGGGCATCCCATAACCCCCATTACTTTTAAAATCGTGAGGAAATTGGTCGAGCTCATTCTTAGCTTCCGCCATTAACACCAATTGTCTTCTGATTGATGTTAAGGGTTTTCATCCCTTAGTCATCAGATGAGCTGAGCAATAATTGAAGAGGCTTTAAACGAAGTATAGCCAGTTCTGGATAAGTGGAATGAAATAGTGACGAAATCAAATCATCGGGAAAATCATCAGGAAGGTTGTACGTTCTTCATTGATCTTCTAGCTCTATCAGATACTAATTACAAATTTCTTTTGGTGGATGATGATGTAGGTACCGAAGAAACTTAGATAGGGGTATTTTATCTAATTCTAAATAGAAAAACGACAGATTGAATCAATCAAGAAAGAACTTCTCCCTATTTTCTTCGAAATTCTATCATCAAAAAACCCCCTCGACTGAAATTTTGCTTTATTTTATTTGAGAACGATTCCGTAATTTCATGACACAATTTGGATTTGAATTTTCAGTTACTGAAACATTCCAAATACTTTTTATATTTAATACGCAATTTTTTGAAGATTAATTTTTACTTTGAAATGAAGTTGATTTATTCGAAAGAAAAGAATGTTTAAAAAATTCATTTCCATATTATGAATTGGATATTTTCTACTCTAAACTTTTAACAGAATCAAGTAAACATATTCTCATATATGTATCAAGTTTTTTTATACTAAATCCATTAAGCGACAATGCAATCAGTAAAATCTCTAATGCTCCAGTAATCACTCTTCATTTCTATGTTTTCATTGAGTAAAAAATCGATATAGGAGAATTGTTAAGCTAATGGAACAGTTTAATTCACTTCATTAAACGTTTCTTAGCTATTTATTCGATTCAGTATTGCAGACTTTGCTAAAATGAATGTTTTCTATAACCAGGCATCAAAACTCTCAATAAGAACGTCTCATAATGGTATTTGTGTAATGAAAGTCCTGTTAGAGTGGAGGAAACGATCCTCGGTATAGTTGTTATGATTACATGTTATAACTAACTCCAAAAACACACTCTAACTTTGTCAATCACATCTTATCATCATTTCCGGTTGTAGAGATATTATACACCTAGTTTATGCAAGTCTCCAAGTTAGTTATAGCATGGACGTACGTAAAAAAGGTTTTTGAGAATTCATATAAATAAAAAATGAAAATTTGTTAGGTTAATAGATTCCGTGAGACCCCCGGTTTAATCATGGTTAGGTACATGCCAAAATATTTTTGCAGTTTTTTGATATCGACCAATCAACTATTATGCCAATGAAAAAATCTTTTTCAACTAGCTTTCTAACATAAAAAACTATTTTTAATCAAGATCTTGAATAACATAAATAACACATCACTCAATAAGTTGTGTGACTAACTAAGAAACAATTTTTTTTGCCAAAAATTCGATTCTATTCATCCATATAATTTCCTTCAAAATAGGTTTCAGTTTCAGCAACTGCTTTTTCATTTGAGCTTAATTTCTTACCGGAAAGCATTTTTTTAGATCAGTGGTTACTGAGGGGACAGATCTGGAATATACGGTGGATGAGCAAGCAATTCGAATCGTGATTAGTTCAATTTAACCACCCTTGCCATCGACTTGTTAATCGGTGCATTGTCGTGGTGAAACAATTTTTTTTTACTTCGATATATTAGGCTCTTTTTCCTTCATTTTTGCATTCGAATAATTCAACAACTCTTAGTATTCGTTATTGAATGTCTCTTCCTTTTGGAAGCTTCGGGCGTGGTTCATCGGCTGTAATCCATTCAGATGATGATCGTTTTGATTCCGGAGTAAATTGATGGATCCATGTTCCATCCATTGTTACATATTGACGTAAAAATTTGATTTATCACGTGTAAACATGGAGAAATACTGCTCTGAATCATCAACGCGACATCTACTTTTTTTGATGTTTTCTGAAGTAACCACCTCAATTGTACGACCAGAAAAATCACATTCGTCGATGTCTGTAAGACAACGTTCTAATTGAGCTCTTTCCAATGGAGCAAAGTTCGTATAATACTTCTGAAACAATTACTGAGCTGCTACGGTAATTTTTTCATCATGAAGCAATGATAAATTAACACACGAAATTGTTTTGAATACATTGTACAATAGTAGCTTCAATTAAATGGTTGTCACTTTTTTCTGACTAATCGAAATGTTTTAAAATTTCACTCATAGTCTTTTGTAAGCTGGTACTTCATAAACGTCATATGGATTTGACAATGGCAGCGCCATCTGTGTGCCAGTCACGTGATTTATTGAGTGATGATGTATGAAATCATGTGAATAGAGCTTAAGATAAATATCATCAATAATGTGTTATTAAAACTTACTTAAAAATGTTTTTATATAGTGAACGAAGAGAACGAAAAGTTGAGCTGCTCTTAGCAACATCAGTCAATCAATTCCAATTAACAATTTTTTACTAACTAAGGAAAATGGACTAATGTGTAATTGAGGTAACCCTATACAAATTTTTGTAAATAATACCCACAAAATCTGATGAAATTCCTCATTTTGTAAATGCGCATAATGAGAATACGATAGGGTGGTTAGTCCGTCGAATTTTAAATGTTGTTACCTACCCCGATGACTATATTTTAATAACTGAATCAATAACATACCACGATACATTGGGAAATGCTTTAATGAGGATTATTAAATGATTCCGCGTTTTGTTTTGAAAATAAAAGGAGCAAATCAAATTACATCATATAATTATTATTTTATAACATGAAAGTTTGAATTCTGTTTCTCCAGAAACAAATCTGGTAATTCAATTGAATTATTTGTAAATAGATAATTCTTCCACGGATTATTGCTGTCAACATTCCAAGAAGGAACAGTTTTTTATATACCTCCAGATATTGAAAATTGGGTTCATATATTTTTTTGATATTCTGAAGAAAATTGAAAAAATCTCATGAAAGATTTCATTTTTGATTAAAATTCAAGACTGTCCTTGTCAGAGGCTTCGAAAGCTACAAATTTATACCATGGAAGATTTCAAATCGGCCGAAATTTACAAAAAATATGCAAGACCTCCACCTTGCGTGTAAGAGACATATTTTTTTTGATTAATTAAAATGGCAAATATAAAAAACACTCCTTGAGATTGAATGAATTTGGCATCTTCAAATGTGACGAAATTTTTAGGTATTCTAAATCATCAGCGACTGTTTGATGCAGGCGCACATTCTATGGGGGGAAGGGGACGGGTAAAAAATCTCATATCCATAAATTTATGGCTAACAAAATAAAAAACTTATTATAAACTTATAAAATATCTACTAGAATCTGAATACAAGAATGATGTGGATGCTCAGTTAGTTTCTCTATTAACTTCGATCTCGCCTAGTATTTTAAAAACCGTAAATGTGTTGAAAGGCATTTCTTCGATTCCGTAGAATAAATATAGTGTATCACACGCGAGGAAATAAAAAACTTCTGCACTTGGAAATAATATATAATTTTTCTTTCTTCTACAATGTAATATTCTCTACGTTCATCAACCGTTTTGTCTCTAGCTTCATTTTTGCGAATCAATTATCTCAATTATATTTTTAAAAATACTAATCAACTATTTTTTTGTTGCAGGTACGTGGAAATTTTTCGTATTAAATAAAAAATACAGTAAGTGTGATTTTATTTATTAATTCCGTGGTAAAAAAATATTGTTTCAATAGTATCACTTTGTATATTTCGCTCCGTTTAGAAAATATAAAGAAAACCGTAAATTTATCATCAATTCTACAGTTCGGACATTTGCTAAGCTTTCCACAATAGTTTTTCTGTCCAGAGCTGCCTTTCTCCTATAGCGTATCTTCAGCAGACTGATTGCGTCTTCCACGACAACTTTTCCGAGATCTATCCAATTGGTCTACGTCCTTTAGCATTGGACCACTATCCTAGGCATTCCTTGTACATCCAATCGCATTATTTAATCTCTCCATCACAGTCTTTGTTTTCTGACATACTCCAAGATGTATAGTTCCTTGTTATATGCTTATATCTGGATCTCCATGCTCTATTCTACCAATTTTTGTTCTTAGACTGTATGTCATCATCATAATTTTTTTCCATATTCTGATTTCGTTGTTCAAATGTACGTCTCTAGATCTAAACACGTGCAAAGTGAACCTTATTTTTCTGGTTAATTTTTCTTCTGATCTCTGTGTTTTCGTCCCAATCGTTTCAATCCTTGTACACTTAAGTATGAGGAATCTGTTAATCTTTCCAGAACTCCCATACATTCTGTGATTCCCCATCAAATTGATGTCATCTGCGTATGCTATTATTTGTAACGCTCTATAAGGATGTTCCGAGGATTAATTGTAATTTTCCTCGTGATGTATTTCATAGTTATATTGATGATCATTACCATAGTTATCTCGAATTGTTCGTCAGCAATTATCTATGTTTTAAACAGAAACAAAAAATGAAAATTTAGAATGACGTAGGCTACTTAACAAATATTTTAACCAATCTAATCGTGATAACAACCCTATAATATCCACCTCATTTATAGCATATATAGAACATATTCTGTTTTCTCATTATAGCACTTGATGAACGATTATTATGACCCGACAGCTCCTTCAATGACAGTAAATTCTAATTATGAAAGAGACGTAGAAATTCACCCACACAATAAGAATTGTGCGTGTCACGTCCCTTAAGACCCTATAAAATTATCATTTAGCATGACTCCCGTGAGATGTGTGTATTAATGTTTGAGATCAATAAAGGCAAAATTCTACAGGGTTGTAAGTTGAGACACCAATGGAATATTGAAAAAAACATCCTTAAGTTAGTTATTGAAAAAGTGACGCAAAAAACAGATCATTTTTAACATTTTTGAAGTAAACAAAGACAATTAGATATAAATCGTAATAATATTTTCGATTTTTTTGCAAAATATGGTGGGTCATGAATTCAGATGTTGATTTTTAGGTTTCTGTTTTTCATTTATATTGAAGTGAACCCATTTGAGTTAGTAGCCACGTTTCTGGGAGGAAATTTTGCACTTCTTCAAGTAGCAGCTGTTTGAAAAGACATTTCGTAATAAAACTCGAAATAATAAGATCTAAATCCAACAAATAACCTTAAAAACCACACATTAAATTATCGTAGAGGTACGTGTTTTCCCCACGACCGCCATTTGCAAATGATCATTTGAAAATTCGTCGGATTGCTCAATTGGGTCGTAACTACGGGGGCTATCTCTTCATTTATGTCCTTAACCTCACTTTCAATCTGAGTTCACAAAACTCACTAAAGCTTGTGCGGATTTCTGGTAAAAACTCAGTTAGATCTCACTTGTGGGCCAGAAAGGGAAAATGCTTTAGAGTGAGTTAAGATATCACAAGTGAGAATAATCTGAGTTTTGATGTGAATAGAAAGCAGCTAATAATTAGGTTATCTACGCTAAATGACGGCTGTGGGGTAAACAATCGCTTTTTTCGTTTGTACTCGTATTAGCTTATCTTAATATATTTTGGTAATTTACGACTATAATTACCGCTTACTAAGCACGATAATGCATTGTGGAAAAAAATACGAGAACTCCACGTTTCTAGGAGGAAATTTCGCACTTCTTCAAGTAGCAGCTCTCTGAGAAGCCATTTCGTAAAGAAACCACCTACCGCAAAGGTACGTGTTTACCCCACGGCTGCCATTTGCAAATGGGCATCAGCTGATTTTGACAATTCGTTGGATTGCTCAATTGGGTCATCATTACGGGTGTTGTCTCCTCAATTAGAAGACTATGAAACAATACGAGACGTATTCAGACCTGTACAGCACTAATTAAGAGTATCAACTGACAGTCGTTGCCAAATATACGTTCAAACATTGTTAATGTCGACTTCTGATAGATGTTTTAAGTAGTATTATGGAAGCAGTCTACAATGATTTGGTGGGAAACGAAAAGACAAATTCGTTTTCGGTGACATTTCGTTTCATTATCATGAGTTTCTATAATAGATCGTAATAGAAAAAAATAAAATACTCCGAGGGTCACTATGCTGTAGCTAGTTGAAAAAAATTGTACTTGCTCTCCTGGAATGTCAACCTGGGCATTTGCAGCTGATGTTGAAAGTGAAATGAAAGCTAAATATTAAACATAAAGACATAGTAACATAAATAAACTAACTGGAAAAATCAACGACACCAAAAGCGTTCAATTCTAGCCGTATTCCCTAGCAACCACAAAGTGAGGTACAAAAGGTTCGCAAAACAAAAGCGGATGCCTCAAACAATTGAGGTAGAAAACGTGCAAACAAAGCTCTCGGAGGTTAAAGCTGTACAAATCTCACGCATGCGCGTTTATCTATTCTGTGTCTTCCGTAATAATTGTCTAAATCGTTCTTTTGCTTGGTTAGCTGAAGTCCCAAACACGACCATCACTAAGAGTTGTCAATTCAGCTGCCTCAATGGTAGTTTCTTGACTTCTACTGAAACGTGAAAGATTCGCCGCCTCTAGTAGAAATTTATTTACATTTTGTATTTTTTACCGGCTAAAACGCGACCGCGTTAGAAGGAAACTAAGTTGAATAGTTCAAATTACCCTCGTATTTACTTATTGTTTCCATTCGTGTGTAAGGAAGTGAACCAAACACTCTATACAAACTGTTGGTTTCACGCAGTAGACGCCATTTTGTCATATCCATGATAGAAATTGTGAATTTAATTATAGATAATGAAATAGAACAAGCCGCGTCGCACGGCACACATGCGAGTTCCCTAATGGCAAGTTGGGAAAATACTACTCACACCAAGACTGCGGCAGTTTGTTTAATAGTTTAATTTGTTCTGGGATGTTTCTGGGGTAATACGAGATTTTTTAGCTGCAAAGTTATTTTAAACTTTCTAGTTATTCAGTGAATATAGATAACGCGTGATTAATGATCAATTTTCGATTGATCAGAACATACTCTCGATAATGAACCTTAATATTAATGAACCTATTACCAGGAACTGTCTTAATATTTTAGTTAATTAATATCTTGAAATCAAATATATTCACATCAAGAAAATAATTACACATTTTTACTAAATACACGGGGGAAATTCGGAAATGAGTTTCAATTTAGTTAATTTCCTTAAAAAAAATCTTTATAATAATTAGGAACAAGAATTCTTGGAGAATGGAGTAATTTCAAGTTATTTCCTTGAAGGATTTATTAAAGTAATCAAAAGTTACAATTATGTTGATAGGTGTAATTATTTCTATAGCTACTCTGATCTTTGTTGAACAGATGCTTTTGACGGAATTTCATTCCCAAGCAGAAAACACGAGCTAAATTCTTTATTATTAACTCAAAATTTAAAGGTAGGTTGATATATTTCCTAGTAACCAGTGGGAGCGTTTTTAGGAACCAAATATTGATTCATTTTTCAGCTTTCCAAGAAAATAAAGTACAATAAAAACACGTTTAATTGCGTACTCTATTCCTTTTTATTTATTAGAAACGTTAATGCGGAAATATTTGGTCTTATTTGAATATCAGTTTCTGTTTATTAGTCTATTTTATTAATTGAAAATGAATGAATGGCACGCCATAAACGAAACGCGCTTCCTGAAAGAAATAAACAGAATTTGACAAGTGATAAGTGACAAGAAATGCAGTGCCATATTTTTATTCGGTTCGTGAATAATTCCAAGAATCTTTTCCGATTCGAATAATTTATATTTCTTTTTGTTTTTTTCTTGTTTATTCCTGAGGTTTATAATTATACAATTATATATGAAACCTCATACCGGAAATGACAAAAACCTAAAATTAATGAATCAAATTCATAGTACGAAACGACTCTATTAAAACAGATGTGAAAAACGTATTAATCGTGACCCTATAGTTCAAAAGATTGTTAAGGGCATGAAACGTGGTATTAATGAAATAATTAAATTGTGAAAAGCTTCGGGAAAAACTTGGTAAAAGTATTCATGACAAGAAAATACACCATAAAATGAGCTCCTACGAAAAACTCATAGATTACCAAAGTGGAAAACTCCTAACAGGTAGCGAAAGGCTTCAAAATACTCAATATAATATGAGAAATTTGAAAACTACCATAAAACTAGAGACTATTGAGCCTCAATAACACTACTAATTCTCTCATTGAAACTTCTAATCAAGATTATAGTGAAACAACAAAAATTCCGAATGTAATCGGTACAAACCAAGTTGGGAGTTGAAGTTGGGAGCAAAAGTCACGTAGTAGATTAAGCTTCGCAAAAACTTCAAACTCTCTTTGAGAGCAACAGTTTCTGATCTTGTACAAGGTCCATATTCGTCAATATTTAGAGTATCGCTCTCGCATTTGGAGCTCAACTCCTAAGCATTACCAAAAGATGCTGGACTTGATATACAAGAGAGCAATTTGACTTATAGGCGATCCAGAGTTGAGCGGAAACTTGAATAGAGCACCGATACTACCACGTCCCATTCAGAGCAGTATTTGCAAGATCTATCCGGTGGCTCATAAACGCAGAGTTGGCCAGCAGACGCCCAGGGCGTCACTTTATTGAGACGACTTTCTTTTGAGAAGTGCAAGGCTGTGGAATCAGCAACCAAACACTATAATATATAGAATTCCTATAGAATTATTTACATAAAAAAAATACTAGTAGGAATAATGAAAGTGGAATACATCTTTTGTTTTGTTGTTTTAACGTCGACTTTAGACAAAGTTCTACTAAAAGATCGAATAAGATTTTAGAAAAAAGTATAATACTATTACAATTATTTCCATTTTATAATAATTCTAACAATATAAAATGTTATCCTTTGAAAGTTAGTTATACTAAATTAATGCTGTGCCACCTTGTATATAATAAATACGTTTTTCGATTCAATAGGATGAAAAGAGAATAATTCCATACGTTTTTCTTATACTAGCATCCTGTATTGTCCTTATTTATTTCTTTTTCTTGATTTTGTTCACGAAGAGATATTATCTGTTCAAAAAAATAATTTTCTCTATACTTATTTCATCGAATTCTACAATCTTTTATTCCCAATAAACGAGTTTGTTCTTGGAAAGTATTGACTTTCCAACTGTGCAGGTATGTCGTAATTAAGGACCGATATATCCAGGAAATTTGCTGAATCTAGTTAATTTGTCCTATAAATAACTTACGCCGAACTCGAAGTGACATAATTCCAAGCAGAGGAAGGACATAAATAAGTGTTAATTTTGCTTACACCATCACTTTCGAACTTAATCTTAAGATATGGCACAGGTTAAGAATTACAAGAGATTTGTAGCTGGCTAACTGTGGAAAAGCGGACACTATTTTAAGCTTGTCGATGAAACTTGTTTTAATTTTTTCATATAAATCTCGTAGTCAGAATCGGAGTGAATAAACATGTTGATTATCTTCTGTAGCTTAACTTTGTCTCCGACATGATTACGAATAGTATAATTTTTAACCAACAAAATAATTTAAGCAAGTGAGGTTTGAAGCACGTGCCAGATATGCTATAACTTTCATAACCATTCTCAATATCAGTTGGCGTGTTTCTTGAAGAAATAGGCGTTTGCGTATCCTGTAATGACCCCTGTTCATATCAATTTCTTTCTTGCAAAAGAAACTTCAAGATTAAGAAACAGTTATTCTTCCTGAATAACCTCCCTCTCATTATTTGTTCTCCTTTTGATTACAAGCATTTACACCTCTCGCCCCCATTTAACCTAACCATCAACTGCACTACGAGTCAAGGTCAAATCCTATTATTTGCGTTATATTGGTTAACAAGTGACTAGTGACAAATGACAACTGACTAGTGACTAGTGACAAGTGACAAAGATGCAGTGCCATATTTATATTCGGTCCGTGAATAATTCCAAGAATCTTTTCCGATCCGAATAATTTATATTTATTTCGATTGTTTTTTCTTGTTTATTCCTAAGGTTTATAATTATACAATTATATTAGAAGTCTCATGCTATTTAACTGCAATTTTGATTGACTTAAAAATGAGTAGGAACTTCAGTTGGCCAGACTTATAATCAAAGTAAAAACTTAAAAATTCAGAAATCAGCTTTAGAAGTTGATAGAAGTAGCTTTAAAGTTTCCGTAAAATGTTTCATAAATTCGTTTACAGAAGACTTTGTCTTTTGTAGTGATCTGAGATCATGATGATTGTCTTTATAAGAAGAATCGTCTTTATTAAATCATTTTTAACTAGAATGTCATAATAATTGAATATTTCATGGATATTTTCGCAATAATATCACTTATAAGTAATTTGCTGTATGTCAAAAACACGTATCGCAAAAAAAACTTTTTTACATTTTATTATCAACTCACGTTAGATCTTATTTTCCTTTTGTACACATATACATACATATATTTTTTAAATCTCTTACATATCGTTAGTTTTAAATGTCTTGTTCAGCATTAGATTCGTCCTTTATCCTAGATCTATTGTTTTGTATTCAGCGATCGCAGAGATACGAACAAAAAGAATTCTTAACAATGAACAGGACGCGTTCGAAATGTATTTATAGGGGTATTATTGGAAATTCTTGGGATACTTTACGTAACCAATACCGAAATCTCATTACGCATGTAAAGTGATTGAGATTTACGATTTTTTTATATAAGAACGTAAAAAGTGGAATTGGCTTCTTAAAACTCATGCTGGAATGGAGAAAACCATCATGTTTTTGTAAATAAAAAACGAATTGGTTACATCTTTTCCTCCCTTAAGTTCAATGACTTAATTTCAAGTATAATTTTTTTCCATAAGTTGCCGTCAATATAAGAATATTGATGAATCACGTGATATTACGTGATATTTCCACAAATAACACATAATCTATGGATTGCTGAGAAAATATTAAAGAGTTATGAAAGTTCTTACTCGTATCCCGAGGATAACGATCTTATAGATCTGTTACAGACCAAAAAGAAAACCGTCATTACCCACTAATATAAGTAGCCGTACTTCAGACAGCTAGATCTGATATGTGGGATAACTAATTAGTTAGTTAATGATTTCGAGAGGTCTGGATGGTCGATCAGAAAATAGACAAAGAAAAAAATTTCGCTACCAGGTTTGTGCATACTTGGTTATTACTTCTTTCAACCACTCCATACTGATACAATATAAACACCTAACCAAGCACGATACAAAACACGTGGTTAATCACTAACGGAGTGAACTCGAGAGGACAGATCTAGAGGAAATAACGCAGTAATAGTCCTCCACAGATCTTGATTATCGTTATTCTATTTTCTGCGTTTTGTGATTTTACCTGTGGGGTTCGGCAAACAAAACGAGCTTCAAAGTATTCAGATCGCTGGCTAAAGCTCTACGTAATTAACTAGGTATTTCTCGAAGCTCTCGAAGCTTTAAAATTATCGAAAAATGAATCTGCATCAGTGAATATCTTTGAAAAGCTCTTGTTACGTTAATTCTTAATTATTCCTAAACCAATTATCATTCAAATTAAAATTAAAAGTCAATATTGTTGAAAATGTTTTTGTTTACGCATTTATTTTTTGTTATCGATAGATAAAAAACTCATTATTAATTTGTATTCCTCTCGAGTCCTTACTCTCATATATTTAAATAAGTTATTATCCTGGATGACATCTTTTAGTAATCATGTTATGTTCGGTAATTCAAATTGGTTATTTTCTAATCGAAAATATCTTTTTCGTATACGCCTTTTGAATTTTTATCGTTCTCTCGATCAAAAACTAACACAAAGAGGTCAAACGGTTTTAATACAAGTCTGAAATTTTGATCGGGGGAAAATTTATTGGTCCAACAGT
This sequence comes from Diorhabda carinulata, assembly GCF_026250575.1. Classification (NCBI taxonomy): domain Eukaryota; kingdom Metazoa; phylum Arthropoda; class Insecta; order Coleoptera; family Chrysomelidae; genus Diorhabda; species Diorhabda carinulata. The sequence continues at coordinate 35,807,015 of NC_079461.1, read as the reverse complement.
TTCTTGCGTCTAAATTCACATTTACATCAAAAAATCTCCATTTATACAAATTAGAGTTTCCGATTTTGGATTTTTGATATATAAATTATTGAATTTACGAAATAATTATGAAATTCTTGTAATCTATATTCATAACGAACCGATGATACCCATTTTATGACGGATTAAACTCATAATTCGATTTCTATAGCAAATAATAACACTCAAAATGAAAGTTTCAAGAAGTTTACGACAATCTTCCTTGCCCAATGATTCGTAGACAAGCTTTAACACTTTTCCACCGTACTTAAAGCTCCTACAATTAGAATTTATAAAATGAAATTCTCGATAAATGTAGCATGATGAAATTCAATCTAATTTGAACTGCAATAATATTACTAGCATTGGATTGGGGTGAAGTCTTTGTTTCCGAATACTATTTTGAAACTTATTTCCAACATGCCATGGTAAAACTGAAGCTTTTACAGCAAAATAAGATTCAAGTGGAATGATCATTTACATTACAATAAACTTTTACACAAAGTAAAGTTTGAAGTCTTTTACTTTTTCACCTAACAACTGGGTACTGACGATTATAACAAAAAGCAGATTACAAGCATTGGATACGAAATTCTGAAGGAAAGTGACGACGACAAAAAGTAGCATAGAAGCAATCGAAAAGGATTTTTTAACGAAAACGAAGAGAATATTGCATAATGATAAAATAAGAAAGGAAGTAGTGAGAGAAGAATTTTGTATTGAATCAATAACTGAAACGAAAGGAAAATGGTTTGGATACATGCCTAGAATGACAAATAAGAGACCAGTTGCTGCTATATTGAAAACAAGCAGTAAAACCAAGGCTAAATACTATGGAAACTCTGTACTGTCAATTCCAATGCTGAAGTAGTGATTCACTAAAGTTTTCTATGGAGAATATGCTAAATTGAGATCTCGGATCACGGAAATAATTGAAAAAGATCACGACATGGTGTTCCTGGAGTTTGAACTGCAAGGAAACCATGGAAATCTCAGATAATTCAATGGTTTTTATTTTTTAGAGGATATAAAAGAATTGAAGACATGTTGTATACAGTGTGCTTCTTTTAAATTTAATGACTACCCACTATCAGGACATTTTCAATCTCCTACGTTAGAGAAAATCCTTTTGCTTCAACTAATATTTTGTTTTATCATAATAGAACTTTAGCTACGAACTTTCATATATATTAGGGTCATAGTTCGTAGCTTCAACGATTCCCAGACCTAACATTCATTTCATTCAGCTCACCTTTTATTTTAATAAGAGTTCTACAGTTGCCACAAGTATTTTAACGAACTATCCAGAGAACTATCGGTATTTAAACTTGTTTTTTCATTATTAGTTGCAGTTAGAAACATCAAACTATTCCAGTAGATCATAACGAATCTAAAAAGTATGTCAATAAATCAACAAAATTCAAGAAAAAACCGTTTGGTGTGTGAAATTTCAGTGAATCATCAAAAAGATTAATTGCATTCGTATAAATTACAAACAGATTTCATTTTGCCACCTTATAGAATCAATATTTTCAGTATTTGATTGTTGAGTAAATATTATTCTGACCCTCGAGATTTTTCTAATACCCAGCCTCAGATTTCGTACTGCACATAAAAGCTGTGAAATTTCAAGTTATATTCTCGGTAGAAAAACCTTATAAGCTTTTGAGTATAATATACTGAAAAACTGAAGTGAAAAAAGCTGAATCCATTAACAATATTTTCTGCTTAAAAGATTTTTCGGTGAATTGTGTTTTTATTCAATGTATTGTGTATCAAAAAACGGTATATATATGAAATAATTGTCAATTACAGTGCGCAAAATCTCATCCAAAATAACTCCGTTAATATTTAAACTCACAAAAACAGCTCATAAATCTTGAAAAGTTTTATCATGCGATTGCAGTTCTAGTCCAAATTGTACCCGTCTACTAGTTGGCACTTCTTGTTTGCAAAATGCTTTATCTTATTCACAAAGTAGTAAACTTAATAAACTGAGATATGGAAGATGGAACACTAAGTTTCGAATCATCAAAAGTTTAAGTTTGATCATAAACTTAACCAACTTAGTTGGATTTCTTTAGGTGCAGTAGTGAGATTTTCCGCGTTTTCCAAAATATTCTTAATCATGAGAGATTTTAATAGATGACAGTTTTCAGAAAAATCATCCAAGGCGTTAAAGAGAATCTTGTATATAAAAATCTATTTGATTTTACAGCATTCCCTTCGATAAAATTCCACAAGTTAATATCCATAGATTTGTTATCTGGACATCTGAACTACTCTCTATCCAACATCCAGGATATTTCTCCTAATTTCATTATAGTAATGTACTGGAAAGTCATCAAGTTGAAATCACATATTTCACCTTCCTGTCAGATTTAGGTACATCGTTGAATTTCTTTTATTTGAATTACAAATTATGAATCTTCCTTCACAAATATATTTTTTGAACCCTTATTTAGCTAGCGAATAGATTAAAAGATGTACTACGACCTCAAATTTCAATATCTGAGACTTGACTTGGTGTCGTTTTCTATCAGTAACAATTACTTCGATATACGAGGGTGGTCCCAGAAGTACCTGGCCCAACAAAGCAAATAAGAATCATCAAGATCCTTAAAATAGCCATTAAATGCCGGTTTCACCTCTTCACTGTTGGAAAGTCGTTGCACAACGAACCATTTTTTCAAGTCTGGTAACAGAAAATAATCCGAGAAGACTAAATGTGGTGAATAGGGTGTATGAAATAACGTTTAATTCATTAATGTTGGCCATTGCAATAACGGATGTTTTGCTATGATGAAAAGACACTTTCTTCTAGATAAAAGCGGCTTTTTTTCTTAATTCCTTCCCCTAAACTTTGCAATAATACTCGCCATTGATTATTTTTTCATTTTCCAAGATAACCAATGGAAATTGCTTCCTAGTATTTAACTGTTGATAACTTTTATACTGGTTGGGCTGTATAAAAGTATTGTATCATATAATGATGACCAATTTTTTTCACGTTCATAAATTCACAGAAAACCTTCATTATTAATGGCAGCCAACCAACCAAATACTAAAAAACGTTATGTCTTCAAACATATGCTGTACAGATTGTGCATTGTTATTTTTCAAGCAACTACCGCGATCTCTAGGTCAGACCAGGTACTTCTGGGACTATCCTCGTATGCACGGGCATCGTGGATAACAAATTATTTCATAGCTGAAGCCTCAAAATAAAAAAAAATCGAGGAAATTAGTAGTAGAATTAGAAGAGAAAGGAATTATCACATAAATGTTAGAAATTTCTTTACACCTGTATCAATAATTTTGATACCGAGAAAAAATCTACACTATGAGAAGCATGAGTTCCACTAATGGGTATTTCTTATTCGAATTAATCGAAATGCGACATTATTTTATCGTTAAACACCCTATAGATAATTGTGGATTTGTATAAACTTTTTTTGGCCGAAGAATATCGCCATTTAGCCATTAGTTCTAGCGCTAAATATATTGAAGATGTCAACTGTCACATTTGATCCGCATCTAACCAACTCAAAAACCACAATGCATGTTGTCAGTATGAAATTGGATGAGTCAAGGGTATTTATATGTTTCACACACAAAGATCGTTCAGGATGATTAACTCACAGACAAGTTATACCACGGTACATACAGCGAAACTAGCTAGATTATAGTTTTATCTTAGACTCTCCAATGAATTTTGATAAAATGTTTGAAGACAGTCAGTTCTTTTAATGCCAGCGAGCTCAAATTGTCATAGACTTCTTCATTATGCTGCTTATATTTAAGACATTATAAAAAAAGTCTTCCAAGTCGCTTATAGGTTTCCAATAGTCGCTTAAATTTCAAATCAAATCCGCTGTATAGCATCCATGTCCAAACTTTAGTCTACTCATAGTGTCTTCGAGGTAATTGATAATTTCTGCACCAGTATTGACTGGAAATTATGAAGTATGAACTTATTAATATTAAGAAGTATGTATTGGTTATGAATCACATTCTTGGAACTGCTAATATTAATTCTTATTAAGTTAAAATGGATACAAAACATTACAATACTAAAAAAAATTGTTTTGTTTTTCAATACAATATTTTTCTTATAGTTGTCGCGAAGTAGATTTTCTTATTTTGAGTTCAATTCGATGTTTTTTAAGACGGGTGAAATATCCTCATGCGATAACGTCGTCAGAAATTTATTGTATTTCTCTTCGTGGAAACTGTTACCTTCTTTTAACAATAAAAGATTTATTTCTCTGCTGTTTCCTTATCAGTTAATGCAGTTTCTTAGTTTGAGAGGTTTATGTTTTGTGTAAGCAATTATACAAAAATTTTCATAGCAATAATTGAACGCGATTATTTAAAGGTTAATATAATCATATGGAGTGAATCAAATGTTGTTGAGGTAAAAATCTAAAGTTCCGAATTAAATATTTGACTCAACGTTAACGTACTCACGTACTTCTTTTTTTTTATGATCCCTTCTTACTCCTAGACTCCATTTTTCCTTTTTTCAGTCATTTCACTATACACTTCCATTTTTATGACTTCCTTGGCAATTTCTCTTTTGATCGATTCCAAAATCTGTCTTCCTATTTTATTCCATATAATTCCTAGGTATTGGAAGCCACTAACGTTCCATAAGTTCTCATTAATTTTCAATTTTTTCTTTTATATTGACCACTGCCATGACTTTGGTTTTCTTTTTGTCCACTTTCAATTCGTTTTCTGTCAATATTTGACTCCAGTCGTTCACATTGTTTGTAGATGCTTCCGATATTCTGCTATGATGATTTCTTAGTAATCACCCGCCAGTTAGATGAGTCCCAAAATGTAAAACTCTCATACTGTAACGAAGAAATTGAATTGGTAACAAAGTTTATCTATCTGGGGACTTGGTTATGGGGAGGGTTATTGGTCATCAGACGTATAGATCAAATGCCGGATATAAAAAGCAAGAAGCTCATTCATGAAATCGTGTTTACACTTCTTGATCTTGACCTCAAACTCAAAATAAGATTCACAAAATGTTTTTGTACGGAATGGAGGGCTGAACACTGAAAGTTAACACCATGAACAGATCAGAGGCATTTGAGATGTGGATCTACCGAAGAATTTCGTGGATAACAAGAATTGATCCATAAAAGTTATTTTTTTCGTACGTACGTATGTATTTAGTGCCACTTTTTTGCAAATTCTTCCATTATTTCATTCGTGGAATTTTATTAAAAGTTTTTTCCATATATTATAATGCAGTATATACTGATTTGGATCTAGCCATTTTCTACATATTTCTTTTGATCCTGCTTTTCCGAAATCCTTTGCGTCTCTTATAAAAAAGAATATTTGATAGTTTAGTGGAGTTTTTACCTCAAAATAGTACATGTAGTACCTTCCTATATTAAAATTCTCACAGAATTAATTCTCTACGTAATGATTTATTTCTGAATGAGTTGAAAACCATGCTACAGCGAAAGTACTACTCTCGTTTTATTTCTAAAAAGTTTCCTTCAGAAGTGAAAGCCTCAAATTTCTATTGTATTTCCAAAGAAATCAAGCTCATTATGTAAACTGAATTCTTCGTAGGAAGTTAGTCTTCACAAATAAGATGAAATGCTGGATAATGATTTATGACTTTAATAGGAAATTAATAAATATAACTGGAACTTTTTGTGAGCACTGTAATAGGATAAATAAAGTTGAAAAGATATTTGAAAAACTTACCAGTAAATATAAACAATTATATCATCATAAATTTACTAAAATTTACTTAGATTTAAACACTGGTGTAAAGATAGGTAGAGGACGATTTAGAAATTAGATTACTACGTTTTATTGATAACAAATTAATTTATTTATAAACTCTTATAATAGATAAATACAAAGTAACTAACTAACGTGAACAAAAGTGTATTCAAAAATGTTTAGAAAAAAACGTATAATTACGAATGGCATGTTGTAGTTTTTTTTATGCTGTTATTTTCCAATTTCTATCTATGATTTCTATGATTAAATTTCATTCAACTGTGAACTGTGAAATTATTTTTCTTTCGTTCAGTTTGATTTCGAATATATTGAAAGTGAAACTAGTCTATTGATTGTTGATATAAAAATAACCAATGCACACAACATGTGTTTGATTTCTACAATTTTTCCGTATTTCGAATTGTGCTTTCGAAACACTTTTCAATGAAAATTCTAATCAGTTTTCTCTCTATTGGGAATTCATTTAGTATAATTGAGTTTCGAATTAGTATTATTGCATCATTTGGCCTAGCGGATTCCAAAATTTTACCTTTTCCATTCTGCAGTTAGTACAGCTATTTATAATTACTTTTCATTTCAAAAATGTTGATTATTGCGTTGAAAAACGCTAAAAACTAATCGATATGCTGGAAACTGTTATAATTTCATCAACTCTGTAAGCCAATATTTGATTGAAGGGGTACAAATAGGATCCATTTCGCGATTTAAACAAATACAAGGAAACATGAAAGTAAATTGACTTTTACTAAAAACAAATCAATTAGTATTTAACAACAAAAAAAATATCATATCCCATTTAGCAAATGTTTATTCTTTGAATGAAAAAATTTTAATTAATTACCAACGGACAAAATCGAGTACAAAACCCAGTTATCGTTACTTTTAAGAAATTGGAAAACATGTACAGGGGAATCGATATGTATATGGGAAAGTACTGCGACTAGTGTTCTGAAAACTTGCTTGTCTGGCTTTTCCAAAATGCTCGTTTCTGCTAAAATAATTTCAGTTTTCTAAAACTTCCGGTTATACCAGAAAAGAACTCAAACTTTCTATTTTATTCACATTCTATGCTATTTCAAATTTTCGGAATTTTTGGACACATGCAGCCCTCCACTAATAAAAATTTGGACAAATAGCTTTCAAAATCTGTGAAAAACTTTATATAGGGTGTTCAGAAAATGATGCAGAATTTCGCTATCTAAAAACTTCGAAAACTTGTTTTTCGAATGTCAACCTCCGTTTTTCTCTTTACCATTGGATTGTACTAAGCTTTAAATTAAGGTAATTTCGTTAGTAAATTATTCATATATCTCGAAATTAATGGTTTTTGTAGAAACTGAAATCTTCATGGTCCCAAAAAACAAACAATGAAAACAGCTAACAGCTTGACGTTCAACAACAAATTTGTATTATTAGTAAAAATGTTAATTTTCGTATTTTGTTGACAATCATATGAAACCAGATTTCGGATATTTCCAGTACTTCCACCATAAAAGTACAATAACTTTGAATATTTTTACATTTCAGTTGTATTATACATTATGTTTCTTTTGATTTTAATTTTACTACTTCTGAAAAATTGATAGCCGTTTCTATTTATCTCAAATCTTCTTTGTGCAGGGCCGGATTAAGATTTATAAGGCCCGGGGCTAAAATAATGACGGGGCCCCCTTAAGGAATTCGAAAACCCGGAAAAATTCACAAAATAATATCAATACGTTAGATTTGTGGTATTAACACATCAAAAAATAGAGAATGATTTCCAAATGATGGGGCCCTCTTGGACCTGGGGCCCGGGGCTATAGCCCCTCCAAGCCCCTAGCTTAATCCGGCCCTGTCTTTGTGGATAGCATTTGGATTTTCTTCAAAATTTCTTGTCGTACGGCCTCGTTTAAATTCTGTATCAAATAACGTTGTCCAATTTTTTTCTATATTCACAAATTCCCTGAAAACTTCACTATTAATGACTGCCAAATAAATACTAAACAAAAATTTCAAAAAAATTGTTTTTTTCACCAACTTGACGCAGTTAAATAATTAGGTAAGTGCCTAAAATTAGATATTTGATAGTATTTGTATTCTAGAAAGATTTGTAACTAATTAAAAACTATTTTCCGAGATGTCTTCACGGCGTTACTACCTTCGTGAGAAATTAATATCTTTCCTCTCACTGATACAGGTACTGAAGTTAAAATGGATTTTGATGATGATGAGTTGATAGTTGTTGATGGTAATCTTTGTGTAAACTTGGACAGAGGATGAAGAATGAATGAAGAACCGCAATTCGATAGAAATTGACATTGACATTCCTGAGTCAAGATCAAGAAAGACACTGGTCAGAAATAAAGGTTCAAATTCTTAAGGTGTACACGATAAGTGAAAAATGTGCAGCTTTATGATATAACGAAAAAAAATAGCTTCAAATATTTTCACAAAGCATAGAAAAAAAAAAGAAATATCAGCTAGACATATCATACTTTTTGTAATTTATGAATTTTTAATTTTATTTTAAAAAAAAGGCATCTCTAGTATAAACCTAAAATTATATTTTCGCGAATACTACGTGGAATATCATTCCTTTTTTTGGCAAAAAATCTTGGAATTAGCTAAATTTTTTTCTGGTTTATGTTCGACTGTAACTTTTTCAAATTTATCGTCTTTGCGTTTTTAAGGCAATTATAACCATAAACTCACAACATAATCATATTCGCCGAGCGATATTTCTCGCAGATAATAACTTTACACACTCATAAATCAGAGATTTATCATGTGAAATTCGAAAAAAAAAAAACGTTAGAACATCTTTTTGGGTAGTGAATAAACGCAGGCATGACAGTTCGGTAAAATTCGCACTTCTATTCGATCGACCGTCGTTGTTTGCCAGCCGCATCCAGTTTTGTATCCAAAGGGCCTACGGTGGGACGTTACGACAGAACTCTGAATAGCGCTTTCCTCGGTGAAACGGAAAAGTGTTTCGCAACCTCGAAAAGTCGGTTTAGCGGGAAAATCCCTTAGATGGTTATTTTTTTTGGTGTCGAAAATTCAAGTCGCTTGTGTGTGGAACGGTTTTGATTTATATCATTGTGAAGTTTGAGTAGTTTTAAATTTAAATTTTCTGGATAAGTACTGAAAATATTGACAAAAAAAAACTAAAAGTAGGTGAATATCATAATATTTTCGATCCATTAACTTTATTCGAAAACTATTTATAAACTTAAATATTGTTCATTTTAGTTGGAATAAAATCAACGTCAGTTTTTCACAATTCCAACCTTTTGTTAATCTTGTACCAATTTGAACGAATGTTTCATACATTGTTAAAAACATCTCATCAAAGAAAATTTTCTAATTAAGAAATAGAAGGTATTTTATTAATGAAATATTATTCATTCTATATCATATTTAACATACCGAAATATTTGATATTTTTCCAGTTACTCTGTTGATAATGGTTTCATTTTATTCTTATTTCAGTGGTACAAAATATATTTTGCAGTTTTCGTGACCAAATATGGATTGATACGGATTTACAGTTCCCTTCCAGCAAAATAACCCAAAACATGAAACTTTTTGCATTCTTATTAATGCTTCGTAAAATGATAAATATACTCTGAATTTCCACCTCAACTAAACTATTGATAAAATTTCAATTCCCAATTTTCACTTTCCACAAAATACTGATGATGATTTTTATGTTTCTCACGAATCTTGTTGTATAGAAATCAAACCTATGTACTCTAATTACATCACAATTAATTTGTATATGTTGAAAAATGTTTAAATCATCACCCTGGTCGATCTACACTAAAATCAAAAGTTTTCCAGCGACCCGAAAATTATATTGGACAACAAACAGAACCGCAAAAGGCGCAGCGTTTAACAACACTCAGTCAGTTCCCGTTCCTAATTTTTGTTTTCAAATGTTGCAATAAATTATGAAATATTGAAACTGGCGTTTCTCAAAATTCTCTTTTTCAATTCCTAGACTCACCCACAACGTCCTTTGCGTAATAAGTTGTTGCCATATCTGGCCAAAACACAAAAATTTCCTTTGGGATTCATTTTCTTTGCGAACTGCATTAATCTAGATGAAGTTATATAAGTTGTTTACAAGAATATTTAGGTGCCTGATGTTTGTACATTCTGTTACTTTAGAATGTTGATCAATTATTTCTCATCGATTCTGAATTTTTCGCCCAATTTTAGCAAACTTAATTCCAGTTTTCCGTGAGCCGCTTTTATCAAAGCTTCTCTCTTATTTTTGAAAGTTTTGGTTTTTACTTTTTTGCCTGATCCTGATTATCTCTCAATCCAAACTCCTGTCCCAACACACTCGCAGATATGGTAAATTATTTGTCTGGCTAGATTTACAGATGTTGATTGTATACTTGTGTGTGAGCCGTTTTGACTCATACAAGACAAGCGAAATTTTTTGTAGAGAAAAGTATCTTTTTGAGCTCAAATTTCTTCATCATACGATGTATCGATAGATCCAGATCACTCTAACTATAGGTTACTACAAGGAAAAACTTCATCTTCGTTTTCATCTTCTTCATTTTTCTAATTTTGTCTTATAATCGAAATATAGATAACCAGATAAAATAAATTTCAGTTATAATATATGTAATAAGTAAATTATAAAATTTGTTGATCAAATTTTTCCGACAAAAGGAATTTTATGAAATTATATATCACTTAACTGTACTTCTCATGAGCGATTAATTGTGTGTAAAGAAAATACTCAAGATGGATCCAAAAAAAGTTTCAACATCTTGTATAAGCTGTAATATTCAAATTAATAATTATTAGTTATTGAAAAAAGATACAAACAACGTCTTCCATCGTTATGACCAAGGGTTGTTATCTTTACCTATTATACGTTTTGAGAATTTTCCAATATTTTGTGCGGCAGGGTAAAAGCTTTTATAATAATATAAAATCATCTCCAAGGCGGAAATCCCTTTTAAAACTTTGTATATTAAGAAAATACAGCATAGTGTTTCTTTGTGGAAACGAATCCACTTTCTTCTCCATGATTTTGTGAATCCTCCTTTTTATAATGCTTGTCATTAGTCATCTGAGCCGATTTGAGCCGCAATCTAATTATCTAAATCATTTTTCATGAAAGTAGATTAGTCAGTTGAGATATGTTGATAAAGTTTAATAGAATCTGATGATATTTCATGTATACGAGGTCTGGCTCTCAATTTTCTAGTTAAAGTGAAAAAAATTAGCATCGAATTAGCATCCGGATGATTACCGAGGCTGTAAACGCTGATAAAGAAACGATTAGAAACATTTTACACGAAGAATTACATACGACAAAAGTCTGTGCGAAGTTGGTGCCAAAAAATCTGACTCCTGACCAAAAGCTCTAGCTTCAACGAGTCTGCCCAGATTTCTTTTAAAGGTTAGGATAAAATCTGCTTTGATTTGAGTCTATGGAAGCGGTAAAGCAAAACCGGCAGAGCTCTTAAAGGCACTCACCAAAGAAGACTCCAGCACTGCTTCGATCAATGGAAAAAAAGTATGGAAAGGTTTGTGGCTAGGGGAGGGAAGTATATTGAAGGAAAGCATTCGATTGTAGAATGATTTTTATGATAAAAGCCTTTTTTCGTAACCAGTCTCGTTATTTAATAGCCAGACGTTGTATATCTGTTTTTTATGGCTTTTTTGTGACGGCATTTATTCATGATACTTTTTTCTATAGGATTATTATTTGAAAGCTTCAACTTCATTCATCATCTATACTTTTACTTCAATGTATTAATAAATTAGTATAGAATATATTAATTATGGTAATATATCTTCATTTTTCATGAGAAAAACCCGAACTGAAATATTTTTGGAAATGTACAAAAATGATTTCTGCCCTTCTATTGTCATTATGGACTACTTACTAAGTTATGTGGAATAAATTAGAATAAATTGTTATCAAATCAACGCTTCAAAAACATTTTCGATTTCAATGATATCGATTTTATTCTTATCAAGTATACTGTTAATGATTTTCTCCAAATACTCCACCTCTATATCAATAGTTGCAATAAAATCCAGTGTTGTATTTTGGTTCAAATGATATTTGAAAATATTTTGTATTGTTTATCAAATCTTTATGAATATATCGTAAATTATAAGACTTGTGAAAACTTGTTAGTAGCCATAAATTGAAAATTTTCTTTTTCCAATCAATGCAGAGACTCAAAGTTTTTGAATTAGAGGCATTGGACTTCAATAACCCATGTATTTGAATCAACTTTGAAACCTTAGTCCTCACAAATTAATTATTTTGTTAACTTGTGTTATTGGTAGAATTGTTTTTATAATTGATTTTCGCGAAAACAAATATTCTCTATAAATATTCGATTAATATTCTGAATAATATTGCATAGTCTACGATTCATTATATTTCCGTTAATTACATTTCCTGTTTCTGTCTTACATATTAGTAATTCGAAGAATTTATAACATTCCGCTTTTAATTTTGTGTCTATACTTGTTATTTTTTGTTCAGTTCTTAGTATTTTCGATGTAGAGATGGCGATAATTGCTTGGAAAATACCACTGTACTAAAAAGTACAAAATTTTGGGTTAGACTGATTTTTCGTTATTAATAGTAAAATATTGGGTAGCAAAGTGGGTCCATCCAAAGTGTGAACCGACTCCAAACAAAGCAAAGACGGTTCCATGTGCAGTCGTCGGATTTTTTGAATGCGCGTTGGATTATTTTCATTGACTATCTTGAAAAAGAAAAAACTATCAAAGGAGAATATTAATTGCGATATTTGAGCGAATGAATCAAGCAAAAACAGCTGAGAAGTTAGTGTTGTTTCATCAAGAGAAAGCACCACCTCACATATCCGTTATTGCAAAGGCCAAAATTGATGAATTGCTTACTCATGCAACCTTTTAGCCAGATTTAACCCTCTCGGATTAGTATCTCTTCCCAGACTTGAGAAAATGGTTCGGTGGTGAAGATATTACAACAATGAAGAGGTTTTATCGGCAGTTGATGGCTATTTTGAGGAGCTCAACGATTTTTTCCATAAAAACGGTATCGAACTTATTGAAAATAGCTGGGAAAAGTGTGTGGAGCTAAAATTTCCATATTTTCTTTGTTGGACATGAATTTGTAGCTATGATAGTCGAAAGACAAAATAGGGAGAAATCAATTTTCGTCATCGATTGTTGTAATTAAAGTGTCATAGCTTATTGCGAGTCCCCGTACTTCGTTGCCTCAATTTTAGAGGCTGTAAATTTTTTTAGCGCGTTCTAACAAAAACAATTTCTTTTTCGTTCGATGTTTAAATGGAAACTTTCCTTTCAACCATCCTCTCAAAACTCGACGAGAGTAATTTTTTTTCTCTCGAAAGCATATAATTAATCTGGGGCAACTTCGAAGTTAAACAAAAAAAAAAAATACAATTTATTGAAAACTTCATCTACTTTACATTTTAGACTTTGTGTTGAATTTGATATTATAGGGTAGTGAAAATTCCACATAATTTCATTGTTTGGAGACGTAAAATAGGTCAAAATGAATTGAAAAAAAAAAGATTTAGTTATAACATGGAAAGTAATAATCATTTTTAAGTATCATTGTAATTTTAGAAAGTAAATTTGATCTGATGTCCAAATACATTTTGAAAGAACTGGAAATATATACAGAGTATCCAGGACAAATGGACAAGTGTAGTATGTTAGTACTTCATTTAAACTTTTTCAATATAGGCCTCCAAAGTTTCTATTTTGTTTTTTCTTTTTAATTCCCCTAAAGCTCAGAAAATTTTCAGTACAAAGTATGTGTATATTTATTTTGGTATGGTGAGTAGATTTATAATATTGCCTTGAAGCCAGGGACGACTCGTAATAGTGATTGATTAAATATTCTTACAGGGTCTGTCTAAAATTATTATCCCACATCTTAAGCTAACAAAAATGTACTTTTTAGTTTGTTCTAATTCGTTGTACATTTGTACAGTATTAAATTAATTATCGGAGTCACCTAATTGTGTTGGTCAACAAAATAGGCTTCAGTCTCATAGGAAACCTTGTACTTAAAGCCAAAATGGAGAGGGACCCCGTAAATTCATTCGAAATTGTAGTGTCATATCATCAAGAACTTTTCTCAAAAAATTTTACTACCTAAACATTCACCATAAATCTGCTGCTGGTTTCTTCTTTGTATAATGTGGTGGAGATTTTCAGCATCCCCTAAATGCATATTATGAGAACAAATGGAGTCGTGGAGGATATTCAACCGCTGTCAAACAATGTAATTTTTGTATGTCAAAAAGATACAACATTTGTTGTTTCTAAATACTATGAACTGTTATGATTTCCTCATAGTTTTCAGTTGTACAACATGCTAAATCATATTCATCTATCCATACTAGTTTCTAGTAATATCAAATCAGTATATAGAGATATATGTCTGCTTGGCAATGCTTTGTTTGGATAATGATTATCATAAATCCTTTTGGCCTATATACAGTTTCGAGTAGTCAATCAATTCTTCTATTGTAACTTTGGAATTAGATGTTGAATAATTAACAAGTTGGTCAACGAAAAATTAGAGAAAAACACAAGCAATACCTTGAAAAGTTTAATGTTTCGGTAGGGATTGTTGGAAACCATATAATTGTTTCCTTTCGCCTTTAGGACAATAAGAATGGTAGACATTACTTGGACCTACTTGAAAATTTTGTCATATCAATTTTAACAAATTGATCCAGGAAATTTCAGAGGCAAGAATTGTTGAAATGGCTTACGATATGACCCGATCTTACATTATTGGATTCTTTCCTGAACCTTTCGATTAAAAATACTTGTAATAATGAATAACGCTTGCGTTTGGGTCATCTAAAGGTAATTATCGAAAAATGTGTATTAATAAGTCAAACTTGTCGTATTTAAAGTAAACGAAATAACAAATTAATTACATTTATACACTCTATGTACGTTTTTATCTAAACTATTAAATATGATCGTTAAATAATCATGTAGTGAACCGTAAAACATGAAAAAAAATTGAACACGTTTCATGAAACCGTCCGTAAAGGTTAACAAAGCAATGTTCTACACGAACTGTAAACAGTTCTTCTGCTTACATTCTGTTTACACTAGTTAAACGTGCTTCATTGAAACTTTCATTTTGAAACGACTCTTTTCAGCAACGTACGTCAACAGAAACGTTATTTCAAACCGAAATTTTTCTCTATTTGAAATTGTTGCCTTAGTTAAAACGTTCTTTGTACATTTGGTTGTTTTCACGTTTCAGTAAAATGTTCGTTTCCACATCTGTCTGAAATTGAAACGTACCAGAAGATATAGTGTGATCGCAATAAAAATATTCATTCATGAAATTTATTTATACATTTAATCAATTTGAAAAAATTTAACTGGATGTAGATTATATCTCTCAGAGAATTTTAGGCACATGGAAAATAAACAATAACCTTTGTTTTTGTAAATTCTTGCAGCGAAATTCAAGAGTCTTTGGGTGCTGTTTTTCCTTCGATGGACATCGTCAAACATTGTTTTACCCAGTTTGAACGTAGTTACAATTGATTTCTGATTATCCGCGTTCGGATACTCACGAAGAAAACGTCAGAGTTTCGTGATCTAGTGAACCTTTCAAAAAATAACGTTGATCATAATCAACGAAAGATACATCCACTAGGAAACAATTTAAACAGTGGAAGTGCTTTTATAAGCGGAAACTCCATCATACGGGAAATTTATCTATAAACATATCTTGAGAAAAGTGAAAAATTCCAAAAAAATGCCTCTATTTGGTTCTTCTACCATTCTACTCACAAATTGGGTGGCCAAATTCTTGCCAGATCGGTGGTATAACTAGATTTGACCCCAAATACCTAACCAAATATCTCCTTTATGTTTCCAAACTGGTTGGGTAGAAATTTGAGTAGTTTGAGGATGTCATAGGCGCTAGTGAAATCTATTTTGTAGAACTCGAGAATGTTAACAACTTACAAACGACTGAATGAGAGATTAAACGATATTAAATAATTTTTCATGGTAGTCCAGACTAAACTGAGTAAATATTAAGACAGTTTGACAGTTATGACAAATTTTAATTATATAAATAACTGAATTTATTTCAAAAATTGTTAACTGCTAACAATAATGATTTTAATGTTGAATTTTTGCGACTTGGGCTTACGTCAGTCCTAATTGTACAAAAACTGATCGTGATTGCCTTTTTTTACCATTTGAAAGTTTCTGTTAATGTCTTAATTGGAGTTACCTTTTGGGGCATATTTAACTCGAACCAAATAATCCCACACTATTTTCAAAATTCTTGTGCATCTTCATATTTATGTTATTTCATTTATCTATCGTGGTGTTAATGAAAGTTTTTGTTTTTTTGAAAAACTATCAACGTGTAGAGCTTTTCAGAGTTCTTGAATCACGATTTAATTGATTTCGTTTATGGGTGACAATCAATGAACGATGAAATCTACTTTTCCACTTTGATGGGTGTTTATTCCATTAAGCTATGGCCAAATGAATATTATCTAATGATGGATACGCCGACTAGTTCGTAGGTCACTCCACATGAACAATTTCTGAAACACTCCCAAAGTAAAAATTATCCCCCAAAAACTAATGAATGTATCGAACTTGATAGATAATTAGTGGAACAAATTGCGACACGTGAAATTCGTTATTTTTTTTTTAAAACTGATGTTACTTTAAACATTTTATGCTTCACTAGTCATTATTTATTTTCCACGGGGATATATTGACACGTTTTTTGTAACTGTCAACATTTCCTAGCTTCTAGTTTATAATAAATTGTTAGTAAATATTATTTCCCTGCAAGGTTGAACAGCTATTTACAGTTATTCCGAATGCAATAGCTCAAAATTTTGTAGTATTAACTACATTATTGATTCTATTCATTTTACAATGTGGGTAGATTGCACAAAGTAAATCAAATACATTGAAATCAATTTGTAAACGAAATAAAAATACTCGTAGCAAGGATAAATTAACATTTCCAAGAAAATGATTTATTGAATGGAGAAAATATATTATCACATTGTTATTTGGAAGGAAAGAAAATATTGTCATTATTGTAAGGAATATTGAGAAAGGTTTCACAACAGGATAAAGCGGAAAACAATTTTTCTTATAAAATATCATTGATAACCTGTTTGATGTATTAATTTTGATAGCTAGGAGAAGCCTTTGAAAAATTTAATTTTTATGATATTACATCAAGAGAATGTTGTAACTTTGTAATCAAGTTAAGAAGGGAACTTCCCTTGGGGACGTTGCGAATTCCTACGAAAGGTAAATTCGAGGAAACTATGCTGAAGGATATGCAGCGCAGGTATTTTCTTGTGAGAAACTATGTAGGACGACGATGTACTTTTTGGTACATTTTCTATCGAAATTTTCCTATATTTATATTAATTTTTCCATTCACGATCTTCTCGATACACAAACAACAATACAAGGGTCGCTACTCAAGTTTTGGAAATAGACAAATACAAACAAATATTTATAATTGTTTAGGTTTATTGTTTTGCAAAATATTTCCTATTTATTTACATTTGAATATACTTTTTCGATCGTTTGAACCAATTCCAAAATTTATTTGAACTAATCGACTCGAGCTTTTTTGAACGATTGTGAAATCCAATGCGAAAAAATCTTTTTGGTACCCAAATCTTGCAATATCAGTATACGCATAGCATCGATGTTTTATGCATTCGATTTTGGACGACCTTCACGAAATTCATTTCGAAGTACTACCACGATTGATTTCGGAAAACCAGCGTCTCGAGGTGGTGCTTTATCACCATAAGTCGAAGGGAGTCGTTCGGCAAAACACTTAAAACCCAAACTTGAGTATCAACTGTTGTATTAAACCTATTATAGATACGATAATTTCTCGGAGATATCGTGGAAAAACTGATATAAGGGATATTCTATGGAAAGACAACGTCGTTTATGTTAGTACGTCTATGGCAAAACCACCCGCTAATTCCACGGTATTAATGTCACCGTGTGTCTATTTAGAAGTTTGTGAATAAACGTAATTCTGAACTCTTGATTAACATTCTGTTTACGGATAAGAACATAGGAACATACAAAATAGTATAACACTAGATTAAAGGGAATTATCAAGTACGGTAACAAGTAAACAATGAGACATCGTTTTTCAGGATTAATGCAATTAACTTTGATTATTATTCAAGATGTGTTTTATGCACAGTATTTACTCGTAAACGAGAGCTCAAATATTTGAAATCGATTCGATTTTTCCTTTAATTTCGAACTTTCACATTGACAAACATGGAATAATATCGACGTTTGCAAATTATATACACAGAAGTAGATACATTCATATATAATCGTCTTCTACGTAAAGTTTGCCCATTTCTAATGAACTTTGCCGATGACTCTGCGAACAGTGCTTGCGCATGTGTCTTTGTACCAATTTTTTATTTTTTGAGGTTAAGTTTAATTAGGCAGTTTATTGATTCAATACGGATACAAAAATGTATTATTATAACAAGGATTTGCGCCGCGTTTCCACTTGTTTCCACAATGTAAACTTAGATTAGATTATCTAGAATCTAAGGTCGTGAATTAACCAAACTAATACTTTGACCTTTCGATTTATCGAGTACCCCGGACTGTTCACTTTAGAAGATTTACGACTAACAATATTTTTTATCCTCAATAGATGTGGTTATAAATATCTGGAAAGCATTATATGGATTAGAATACCTTAGAACCAGTTGTAATAATCTTTAAATAAAAATTATTATGGGATAGAAGTTTTTTTGGGTCAGATGCTTTCCATACAACTCTCGTTTATCGTTGTCAAACAAAAACTTTTATTTTACAATCATTTAACGAAATCTCAAGTCTTTCAATTTCCATTCCTATATATCTCAATTATTCAACGGATTTGATGATTATCTTTCACTCAAATCCATGGTTTCGTTGGACGCACCAACCGCAAGATTCGTTGTAGAATTTAATAAACAGATCGTTAAATATTAAAACTTCAACTACACCAGATGTTGATTGCCTTATTTATCTTCTAGAATTATTGTTTATCATTCTTATCTGATGACTGAATAACTTGAGAATGTTGAATGCGTGAAATAGGTGGTGTTTCATTTAATCATTGAAGTTTTGAATTTATTCTGAAACCATTATTCAACAGAATTCCAGAATATCTCTGGAACGGATTATGTTACAGCTTCACGAAAAAAATTATAACAAATTTGGCTTATTTCCATTTGAAAATTCAAAATGAAAAAGCGATTTTTCTTGAAATCTACCCAATTAAATGAAATAATTTTTATAATAAAACCTTTTTCCGTAAACAATTTCGTTATTTAATAACCAGACCTCGTATATTAGTATGTGCCGTGTACATCAACAAAACTTGTGGCCCTATTTAGAAAACTTTAGAATATGGATGATTATGTAGAGATAAATTTGTATCTAATAGCGGTTGTTTTGAAGGTTGTTTCAGATTGCTAAACAACAGCTTTCAACAGCTCGTTGAAAATTGGTAAATTCAATTAATTGAGCAACAGAGGATATAAAAATTCTTGTAATCCGACAAAATTCTTTCCTGATTTTCATAATGAAACAAAGTTACCATGAAATAGAGAAAGATTAAGACCTGATTATCAATACATTGTATCAAAACATCCATTACATTATTATACTATCTTTAGATCTTTAGAAATAAAATCACCATCCCCCAAGATACAAAATAAATGATCTATTGAAGATAAAAACTACCCCAACTGATAAACTTGCATCTTAGAAAAGCTTGAAAAGTGATGAAAACCATTTTTTGTCCCAACTTCGTTTGAGCTAAACTTTCCCCATTTCCTCATCAATCTAGAACAATGTCGTGTCTTAAACGAATGATGAAATGTTTCATTTTCCATCTAGGTAACACTAAGACTAAGAATTTATAGAAAGAGGTACAAATTTCTGGCTCTTTTTAGTGCACGGAAGATTCCCAAAAGCACTACCACTATTCTATATCAGACTTGGAGAAAAAACTCGATTAATATATACATCTTCTTACAAAAATATTAATCTGGCAACAGTGTAGAAGAAATTAATTTGTAAATTTTGTCCGATATAATAAAACGATAATAGAATTATTGAATAAATTCTGAGCATTTTTCATTCCACAAGTTTTAGTGTATCTCTTCAAATAAAAGTTGGGGGAGAGTGGGAAAGTTGTTATAAAAAAAATGCCTGTCAGTCCACTTCTACTTATCCGATTTTCATAAACTTGATGTTTTTTAAAAGATCTTTTGTCTATAAACTGAAAAAATATAAATTATCAGCAATTCAATTAACAATGTGGATGCTAGAGGTCGTTGTTTTATATATTTTAGATATAGTGTGTTTTTTTGACAAAATTTATAAATTGCCTGTTGAAAACAAGTGATTATTCATCACATTAAAATTTTTAATCATTAACTAATTTGGTGTTAGTTCATATGTTTCTTTGATCACATTTTTTTTTACTTAAACGTCTCTGTAGCTATTTAGTACAATGTATCGTACATATAGAACCTTTAATTGGGGCCCAATTAGACAATATAGCGATGCTATAAGCATTTGAAATTCAAAACTTACTTACAAAAAATTATAATTCTTAAAAATAAAAAATAAAAAATAAAAACGATCGATTTGTAAGCATTTTGAATGTATGAGAACCGTGGTTGCTAGAGGGTACGCGCTGCAGTACCCAAACAGCAGAATAGCGGATTTAGTTTATTTATTCAGCCACCGAGATCTCCAGAACCAACTTGCTCAGATTTTTTTTGTGGGGCCGAATAAAAGATCTCGTTTATACCAATGGATCCACGACGAAAAATTTCGAAGTATTTCAATGGCAGAAATTTCATGTATAGAAAAGGATGGAGGAAATCTAATCATCCTTATTTAATTTTTATAATAATAACGCCATCTAGCATTCACGCTGCTGACTAAATTAGCTAGATTCGGCAGAACCGGACTTACAGGCATTTATCCACTTTCCAATTTTATATTTTCAAATACACTTTTGGTGGACCTAAAATTCGGAAAATAGTTTTCGCGTGTGTCTCAGGGCCACTAGTTATAATTTTTCATCACCCGGTATATAGATAACAGCTTATGATTCTAAAATGATTTGGTTTTTTGTCTGAACAAATCTTGTGAATACATTGATTTTTTCTCGCATTAACTGTGATTATAGAAAAATGTTTGATGCAGTAAAACATTAATTAACGTTTAGAGAAAACAGTTTACCATTTTTAAGTTTTCTAGATAAACATTGAGTCTTTCAATTCAATGTTAAACCATTATCATTAGAGTGGAAATATTACGACTAGGTTGTTTGTGTCATCCTATTAAAGGGTCCTTTGTAGGGATGTAAAAGCCATCAAAGAAACAGCTTTCACCTCTTTTTGTTTCGAGAAAAAGTTAGGAATGGAATTTTTTGAGATCGTTAAAACGCTCTTTAATCGCCATTCATCAGGGACGAATCTGTTGGGAATGTTAATTTAGATTGGAATAAGAAAAAGTATAAGTTCAATGATCCATAGAACGAGTTTACTAGTTTCATAATAAATCTACGGATTTTATACTGGGTCTTGAAAACAACTCAATCAAATAATGAGTTTAAAATGGCTATTCAATAGCTATGTGTTGCCTGTTTTTCGAATTTTATTACTATTACGAATTAAAACACCAATATATTTATTTTATATCAGTTTAATCTGCAGAGGACAAAAAGTTTGATTTACCAAAACGTAGAAAATATAAAACAAAATTTACAACACATCTACACAAAAAAATAAACGGTGCTTAAACTAAAACCAGCCAATGAATTTCTGATAGCCCCTCGCTCTAATTACAGCTTCCATTCGTCTTGGAAGGCTTCTAAGCAGGTTCTGGACGTATCCTTGCGGTATGTTTTCCCAGAAGTTAAAAAGAACATTTTAAAAATAATCTAGTGCTCTTATTGGTGTCGGATGTTGCTGAATTTTCCATCCTAGATGGTCCCAGACATGCTCTATTGGGTTAAGCTGCGGACTACGTGCAGGCCAATTCAGGGTGGGTATCTCGACCACTCTAGCAGCGTGTGTATGAGCATTATGGTCCATTAGCACAGAGTTGTCACCGATATGAGACATATAGGCAACTACATGGGGTTCTGGGATATTGGTTATGTACCTGACAGCATTTAATCTTCCATCATTCGCTGGTACTAACTCCGTGCGACCCTCGAAAGAAATTACTCCCCGAACCATGATACAACCACCACCAAAATTTTCAGTTTGACAAAAAGTTACCCTAACTGGTACACGCCCATCTGATGAATACAGACAAAATCTTGATTCATCCGTGAATAAAATATTGGACCAATCTTGAATATTCCAATTTGCTTGTTATCCAGCAAATTCCAATCTTGCTACTCGATGTTCTCTGGTAAGACGTGGACCTCTAGCTGGCACTCTGGCTCCTCGTATACCTGCTTCTCTCAGCCCCTATTTCAAACTGTTTGTAGGCTTATTACGAGCAGCCAATAGATCTGTTTGCATGCTTAATTTTTAACGCCATTAACCTCAAATAACGATCTACTAGCGAAATTACCCTTCCGCGGCCTTGTCCGGGTCTTCTGGTTAGTTGTCCTGGTTCTTGGTAGCGACTAACAACTCTGGATATGGTGCTTTGTTGAACTCCAATTACCCCGGCGACGTATCTTTGGCTGCGGCCTTCTTGTAGGAGCGCGATGATTCTAGCGACTTCTTCATTCGTAACAAGTCTTGTTAAACGTTGAGGCTCATCCATTATTAACAAAATAAAATTAAATTCTCACTATACAATAACAAAATTTGCTTAGAAAGTTCTCGATCTCAATGGATTCTCCAAGAGAGAAATGATTTACTCGAGCATTTTTGCTTCCAAAAAAATTTATAAGAAATTGTGATATTTTTTTGACCATGATACGAAACCACAAATATCTATTAAGTTGATAGATATACAGATTGTCCCAAAAAACTAAAATTAAGTATTAAAAATATCCTAAAATACCAGTGATGCGATGTGGGGTGTATAACTTCCTACAAACTATCTAATGAAAGAATGAATTTTGAAAAGACCAACATCAAAGTATATGAAATCAAACGAAACGGGGTCTGCATCGAGAAAACTTTCATGGAATTAAAAATAAACATACTAGTTGATACGTTTGGAACCCGACGTGTGATTTATATCGAGCGGGGGTCTTTACTTTTAATTTTATCACAGAGGCAATCTCTTTGAAATGGTAATTTAAAGATTTTACATTTATGAATCTAAAAGTAATAGGAAATTTAAAAAAAAAGTGCAAGAATTCTCAACATGAATTTTAATTAAACCATTTCAGTTTTACAATAATTTGAACCTACCATCGTTAATTTTTTAACCAAATTTTTTCATAACGATTCGAAAGAATGTATTTATCATCATCATCATCATCATCATCATCATTCAGCCTTATCTCGTCTTGTATGTATGTAATATCTTTTTCGCGGTATTACCACCCCCGGTTCCGAAAGTGACTGTAAATCAAAATTTGATGAATAGATCATGAAGTGGGTCAAAATTTTTGACCGTTACTGTATAAAAATATGTTATTTATCCATATATTATGTTATTATTGATATTATATATATATTTAACAAAAAAAATACATAAATGTCTATTTACAGGAAATAACAAGTATATATACTTATTTTTTATAACTCAAAATCTCGATAATGTTTGATAAGTCACATGGTGATTCAACTTATCGATCCCGACTGTTCGATACAAGTTC
Source organism: Diorhabda carinulata (assembly GCF_026250575.1). Lineage (NCBI taxonomy): Eukaryota > Metazoa > Arthropoda > Insecta > Coleoptera > Chrysomelidae > Diorhabda > Diorhabda carinulata. Next base: position 35,783,347 of record NC_079461.1, on the reverse strand, counting down.
AATTACCTCTAGATTCCAATAATAATTGATGAAATCAACAAATAAACTCTGTCATCAACATCATTCCACGCTTGATGCTTATCTCTCTTTGAAACTTTACTCTACATACAAAACCATCGCTGCTATCCACACACAAAATCTGTCAATATAACCACAAAGTTTCGTAAACAATCATGAAAATGCGTCGTATGGGGCTTAAATGCGGAAAACGTATATTTTGGTAGAAGCTCGCCGCGAAAATGCTTGGTTTGAAACCCGTGGCGCAATTTAAGTGGTAATTGCGGCATACTAATTCATTCCAGGACTTGTTTTCGAAATTATCCCAAATATTGTATCATGTTTATGTAAGTCTATAGTTAGGACGATGCATTTGGGAACGGTAGAACTCAATGACGTTTATACGTAGCTGTTCTTCAATGAAGCGGTTGGTAATTAATTATATTCATGTTTATTCATTTCTCTAGACTGTTTATATTCAAATACGAGGTGTTCATCTATTAATTGGCATATTTTGAACTCGAATAAGTAGGTTTTACCACAAAATATATCAACAAGAGGAATGGTTTTTCTCTATTAAAACAAATCAAAAAAGGCTCGGTATAAATAATTATTTTCGATTAATTACATATGATGTTGCTTACTTACGAAACAGAGTTTTTCTGATATACTGGCTATTTATAACGTTTCAATTTGATATTGACAGACATAAACAGTTTATGATACAGTCTGTTGGTCAATTTAAAGCTTTCTGATAAAAGATATTTTTAATTTTGTGGTGCGTAAATAAACAAAGTTTTCCGACGCGCGAACGCGCCAAACTCCAATTGATTCCGCTAACTTCCAACGATTCGCCTTGCGATTTATTTATGGTCATCGCAAATGCCAGACGAATCGGAAATTGTAAGCGTTTAAAATCGAATGGTAATCGGTATACGCGGGATCAAAACATCTTTTCCTTTGTATTTTTCCTTTATGATTGTTGCCTCAATACCTTTATTAATCATCTTTTAACTTGTGAGGTGGTAATCCAGGCAATTCCAGTGAATTTAAAAACTCCGTGGGATATTTGACTACATTATATTGGTCGACCGTTTTGAAGGAAACCGGTAGAAAATTCTGAATGGTCACATTGAGATCCTCGACGTCCGCATATTTGGGAAAACACGCTGAATAAGTTCTTCTTTTTAGTCGGTGATGTGACAGAAATCTGTGGATAATATGATGAATCCGATCGAGGTTTCAACTGCAACTTTATTATTTCCAATGTCTTGGGAAACGTATTTGGAGTTTCATCTTGTTGCAAAAATACTTACACCAAAATTGACTGTTACAGGAAAATATTACGGATCTTAAGAGTTTTGATGGGTTTTTGTCTTCTCTCTAACATTTTTATAAATTTGAAAAATTTTAAGTCTGAGACTATTACATGAAAATGTAAAAAAATTCACTGAAACCGGATGATAAATCCTTGGGCCATTGTCTGGTAATAACCTATTAATCTGTGACCCTTCGCGTTTGGAAAGTCTTGACATGTTTCATAAGAAAATAAATTTTTTCTCACAAACTTGAGTGAATTCCAACAATTCATACATTTCTGGATAGGACACGAATTGATGTTTCCTATTTGAACGAAGCTTAAAATTTTGGTACAAAAAGTTTTCGACAGTTCACAACATGCGGTGACAATATGAAAATAATTTTCTTTCACGTGTTATAATTCATTAAAATGTATCAGTTTCAATTTTTAATAAAAATTACGGAATAGATGATTCTCTAGCTTGAGTAATCCAGTTAATTGAGTTTTCTGATGACCCTCAATTTGACCCTCAATCCCATCCTACTGAATTTCCAACAACAGCCTTTTTTTCTTTCTTATTCTGCAATATTGGTACGTCATTCATTCTCTGAATCACTTCTCATATTACCACAGTGAAGAATAGGAGGAAATCATCTTTGGGTTTATTAAAAAAATAATTGCTTTCGTGTTGAGTTTACGCCATCATCTCTAAGGGCTGTTTTTGAGGATTACTTAAACTGACACTTTTTATTACAAGAGAATTTGAAAAATGAAGAAATTCAATCAGCGAAATCTACAGTTATGAAAAGAGTGCAATAAAAACATTATAGCAGAAAATAGTACAAAATGAAATTTTCAGGATATTCTTGGATAAGATATTAGATCCGGAGCTTGAAGGATTAGATATATAAATTGATATGACCTTATCGGAAAGATAAAATCTAAACAAGGAGTCCGATAAAAAAAAACTATGTAAATGGATAGCAAGATGTGAAAATTCGGCCAACGGAAATATCAAAATTTGAAACTTGTTCGTAATACGTCAGTTAAATAAATTAAATTTGACTTTTATCTTCTTGGAAAATCGAGTAATGATTCAATCTTATTGAAATTGCATAAATTAAACTTAATTTCTATATTATTGTTCACTAGAAAGAAAGATTTTATTTTAATTGACACTGTTGTGTATTGAGAAATATTTTCTTCGTGGTATATAAGAAAAATGTATTATTAACACGTGATACATAGAGGGTGTATCCCTATCTTCGATTATTGAATGACCATACAAAAAGAAATTTTTCCAAAATATTCTCCATTACGATTTGTACATTTTTGTATGCGTTTAAACCATTCTTTTCATCCCGATTAAAAGGTGTGATTTGAACCATTAACCGCTTTTTCAGGTATAAAAAAAAAACATTGACTTCTAAATTTATTTTTGACCTGCGGGAATAAGAAATAACCTTTGGGTGCCAAACAAGGACTGTTCGGAAACGTTTTGGTTTCAACTGATGTGTGAGAGCTCGTATTTTCGTGGTGGAGAATGATTCATCTTCTGCAATTGTTTCCCTAATTTTTTCCAACACTTTTGGCAAAAAATGCTGGTGTACTATTAAGAATTCACCGTTCTGCGTTGCTCCAGCTATTTAGACAAAACAAAGCAACAGTTTAAAAGACTTATTGAGACCTATACAGTCGATTGTTGTTGAATTTGTATGTTACATGATGATCCTGCAATGTCAGTTGATTTTGGACGACCCTCACAAAGTGCCACCACCAATGAGTTTAGAAAACAACACGTTCAATATTAAAAAGTCAAACTTTATGATGGCGATGTCAGATTTGACAAATTCGCATATCTCAAAATTTAGTAGCAATCCTCTTATGTCTCAATGTCAGGCTTAAATAAAACTTTTTTGTACAAAATACAATATTTGGAATCGAAAATACATCCATTTTACTTAATTATTTCCAGTTGGAACAGAATTTGAGGTATTTATGTAACTCAAAATTGATTAGCGTGATTGCAAAAAAAAGAAACAAACAATGAATCAAATATGAAAGAAATTTGAATTTATAACATCACTTTTTCTGTAAAGGAAATAATGGGACTTTCAGATTACAAGCAACGGTCTAAATTCTTTTTGCGATTGTATAACTAAATCCAGTTTAAAGGAATAAGATCTTGAATAAACTGTGTGTAAAAAGAGAACGTAGTTTTCATGATTCACAACTTTATCATGGGAATTATTTATGTCTCTCAGATTAAATATCAACCGCTCCAGCTTCCACAATTATCTTTTGAAATTCAAATGAGATAACATCTCATCATCTATTCGCCTTATTTTTTCCATTAACATGCAAACGAAGAGGATGCTCCGAAGCTCAATTACCACTTAGTTCTAATGTAATTAATGGATATTTTTATGAAACGTACTACACATGAATACATTTCAAATGAAACCCGTTCGCGACAATGATATAAATATATCCCATGCCACGTAACACTGAATAAATAACCTGCCATTAGAGTATTCATTCTAAATAACCTAGAGCAACACCTGTCGGCATTCGTTGTGTCATACTTGTTTATACAAACATTTTCGATTGTATTTGATCACGAACTTCCAATGGAAAAGTTATTTAGACATTAATTAACTAATTCTATTGATTAATTTTTCAGCTCTGAAAACATCCAGTTCGACTAGAAAAAATATTGTGTTTTAAACGATAACGAAAAGCCTTTCATAATCCCCATATATTAATTTAATAAATACCATTATTTGGTTCACTAGATTAGCTGATTCAGATTGAAAAATGCAATAAATTCTAATAAAACTAAAACATAAAAAGTTTTAGAAAAATTTCCAACCAAAACTTTTCTAACTAGCTCTATAGTTCGAAATAGAACTAATAAGGAATTGAAATGTGTAATATTGAGTATCTGACACTTCTACAAAAAAGTTATTTTCAATTTGTAACCACCCGGGTCCGTACAACATTTAGAAATGTTGAGTTTGCCGTGGCACTAGTCGGGAGGCTTACATCCCATCATAGAGATTAATCTGCAATTTTCATTCGATCTTTGTGGAATATATCAGGTAATTTTTTTATGTAACAAAAATAATCAACTAAAGCTTTTGTAAATCATAAATTTTAACAATGAGATTTGCAGAAGATAAAGTGAAATGGTTGGATCACAAATTTGATCATCAACTCTTGTTCTCACGAAGAATCAAGTACCAGCCTGTCTAAAGTTGGTTCATTGATGCAAAAAGTAGAATTCCGACACCAACATACGACAAAACTTCTTGAACGTAAAGTCTGACCCCGATGGAATACCACCAATCGTATTGATAAGATTGACTATCATACTCAGAAACTCACTCGACTTCAAAAAGGCAAAAAAAGTTCTCAAGAACTACCGACCTATTGCTTTTGCCGAAGCAAAGGTCACGGAAAAGTCGTTAACAATTCACCAGATCATACGATTTGTCGTCCTCGTTATGGATTAACTTTCTCATAGACAGATCCATCCAGGTCATCATTGATGGATACACTTCAGACGAGTTCAGGGTTAACACTTCCAGTAATACGTCTTGTTATCCTTTTTTTACACCAATTTATAGGTTTGCCTTGTCGTCCACTCCAATAAACATCCAGTCTCGTGGAAAACAACAGATAACTACCATCAATACCAATCTTGAGAAAATTCTTGGCATAAAATATCAATAACATCGTAAATTTGCCTGTTCGGGATTGAGGTTGAGAGTAATATGTCCAACTACAAAGTTAGAGTACTTTTTAAGACCAAAAACTGTATACTCTGCTATAACTTATCCTTTAAGGTCCCCGATTCGTTCATCATTACAGTATAGTTCGAATATCTAGAGCTCCACTCCGGAGTAAAAGAGTAATTAGACAGGTTGAAGGTCATGATCTCATGAACCAAGTTAACCTACAAACTCCTCCATTTGGAGAAGTGTGAATCTGTACAAACGGCTAACAAATCACGTATTTTCTGAACGCTCGAGTTCAATAGAAATATTCTCGGGCATCTTCATACTCCAGACAGTACTGGATCTACTCGATTTTTATAGGGTTTGATTTTTTTTTATATAAACCGAGCAGAGTGAAATTTTCAAGACTAAACTAGTGACTATTGTTTCACTGTGTCTGTTTACTGATGAAATTAAATATTACATGAATTCAAGAGCGTTCAGTAACGACCTCTATCTTTTGAAAAAGATGTCAATAATCTCGACATTTCTTTAAATGGAATTGCTTCCATTCAGAGTATGAAGTAAACACACTTCAATGATTCCGGCTTCATTTGATTCGGAAAATTCAATTGGAAATTCTTTGTTGTTTTCGTTACGCTTTTGGTTCTATAACAATATGAATCCGACGACACGGAAGCGATATATTAATGACATTTTTAATTTAGTCACAGTGTTAAGTCGAAAAAAATTATTAGAACTTGCATTGATGTGATTCTATTAATTTGAATTGCATAGAAAATGATTTGCGTGACCAGTTCCAATTTACATTTTATCAAGATAATCTCATATGAAAGGCGAACGCAATCTATTTCTTTCCACGGCAATCGATTCATCTCGGCATGCCTGCGAGGATTATAAATGAGATATTTTGTTCATAAAATGATGCGTAACCAAATTTTATGCGATGGGAAAATGTAAAATGCAAAATTATGCAGATGTTCTTTTCCAAATCATCAGACACTTCCTAAAATTGGCTGTGCTGGGATGATATTGATTTTATGAGTGGAAGTTTGCTAGCTCAACATATTTGCGTTTCAAAAAATGAATCAATCCACTACACGGATACTGAAGTGTGTGTTTCATCTGTATATTGTAGTTAGTCATCAAAATAGTGATAATCATTTGAGGAAAGATGTTTTTTCTATCATTTCTCATCAAAAAATTTTCGAACATTAAATTTTTATATAAAAAACATTCTACCATTCACAAAGCAACTGAATTTTGGTGAAATAATGCAAATCGATTTTCCAAATGATTAACTTCGAGTCAAATATGCGACATGGAATTAAATATTTTCAATTATGTAAATTATTGTCGTGAATACCTTGAATTAAAAGTTTCTTACGTGAAACTACGAATTCAATTATCTTCTCTATATATATGAAATCGTGTTAGATAAACTTTAAATCTAAGAAATTATATTAGCTGAAACTCTATTCACCTCCGTCTAATTAAACTGTAAGAACACTAAACTAATGATTTGTGCATTCCTGCATACTTCGTTTCCAATTTAATTCACAAGATGGTTCCTACTTTGCAATATCCTCTAAAGGGCTTGAGCAAAGTTGCCTAATTAGGCTACAAACTCTACAAAGTAAGGAAAATTCCTACGTTGTCATTCATTCTGAAGTAGTTATGGTTGATTTCGTAAAATTGCTTTACAGGATTAACGTTAATATTTGAGAAAAATGTATTTCTAGAAATTTCAAAAACTGATGGCTGAAAGTACTAATCAGTATGTATAAACTAAAATTATGAACGATTTGAATAATTTTTGAATCAAAATAAATAATCGTCGGTGTTGCAGATTTTCTGCGGTAAAATTCTCCACGAGTTAAACTTTGCTATAACAAATTGGGCCCCACCAAACTTCCAAATATTTAGAATAACATTTAAATCAAATATGTCTGAAACTACGAGGGCATTTATTGATTTTCGCAAACTAAATTAACGTTTCCAAAAACCAGAATCTCATCAATAAGATAGATAGGGTGCTTAGGGAGTTTTGTTTAGGGGTATGGATCTGTTTCTCAGATACATTGCAGCAATAATGCGGCGAGTTTTCTCAAAGTATTTATTATGTTCCTCCGGAGCGAAAAAAAAACTATTTACCTTGTAAAATATTTGTATAAATTTGATTTTCCTGGAAAATTTCGAAAGTTGCGTTGGACTCCAATCTATCATAGCCTATCAAAGTTTAGCTTGGAAAATCATCGCCATTTTTGTTAGTTTAGGTTAGAAAGAAAAGTGAAAGTACTACAAATACGTTGAGTTTCATACAAATCAGTTAGTCAAATTTTTTGTGTAAGTATTTTCAATGAATTATTACAATTTGTGATAATTTTCTTTAGAATGTCTCTTTATGGCGAACGGTTTTCAAGGCATGTACAATGATATAAGAATTCACTTACCTTCTAAACCATAAATTTTATCGAGTTAAACCAAGAGTTAAGAAATCGATTGAAAAATCCATTTTTGCTATCTTTTTATTGTGCAGGTTGTCCCTGTAAAAGTTACGGATTGTTAACGATTGAATGTATAAATATAACTTCGCAGCTTCAAATGCCTATAGCTCAGAAATTGCATCCAAACCTGGAACATTCTGTACATCGGGATAAAGCAGAAGCGAAAAACAAAAAAAAAATATGTTTTTTCTAATCTATTCAATGATTTTTTGTAATTATATTTCCACAGTTTGGGTAACCTAAGGGAAAATATCAATTATGTGCCAGTTCTTTTTCAATGAGAAAGTTCATTATTATGAAAAGGGATGTTTTGATAAATTTTGTTAAAAGAATATTGAAGAACGCTCCAATTAAGCACAAAAGGTAGCCTACAATAATAGAACACTCCAGAGAGTGTAGTTTTAATGGAATTTTATCGAGAATATTCTACGATGGATGAGCCGTTGGTATTGATATGTTCATTAGAACTCTAACCCAAATTAAAGTCACGGCAAAATAATTTCTGGAAATGAAATATTTCAGAATCCAATTTAAACAAGCTAAGGGGGTATTATTTTTCGATTAAAGTCGATGTATATATCATATATTACCATATGGGACGAACTAAACGGTGAATTTCTATAGCAGCAATGACTAACACTGAATCGATTTCAACTGTTATGTCGATCTGATATAGTTGTTTCAATTCTTGTCGTCAATCACAGATCAAGGCATTAAGATTTGTTCTAAATGCCAAAAAATCTCACAAAATAAGAAAATGTAATGTAGTATTGACTTTAAAGGATATTTGAAAGTTTTATCATCAACTTAAAAGCAATCATGAGACAGTTTAAACGATGAAAAGTCCTTCGATCTCAAAAACAAGTGGACAACAACAAATAAAAAATTGAGTGTTCTAAATCTCGATGAAAAACTCCCTAATAGACTTGAAGTTCGATGTCAATTGGCAGGACTTTTGTCAGACGAATTCAATAACTAGTTTTATATCGAGAACTCAAAACTTCAATTATACTTTGATCTAAATGACATAAAATCTCACAAAATATAAGAATCTGTCTAAGGTAATAATGTAGTATCGACTTGAAGGATATTGAAAGTTTTATTAGTAATTTCAAATCCATAATGAGACAGTTTGAAGGATGAAAAGTCATTCGATTTCAAAAACAAGTGGACAACAACAAATTAAAAATTGAGTGTTCTAAATCTCGATGAAAAACTTCCTAATAGACTTGACGTTCGATGTCAATTGGCAGGACTTTTGTCAGACGAATTCAATAACTAGTTTGATGATAATAATGTGCTGTATCACAAGTTGAATTTGTTTTTCGTTACCATCTGTCCACATCCATCTTATCCACCACATTCAGTACCATGTAACTTCTGATTTTTTCCAGAAATTAGTATGCTAAAAGAGGCGTTTCTGATATTGAGAATGTTTTCAGTGATGTATTCAATGTAAAGACGGCATTTTTCCAATAAAACCGATTTCTGAAGGAAAAATCGTTGTATGTAATTTGGAGTTCTAAAAATTCTTAAAAAAAGGTTTCAGAAGTTAACTGCTTGAAAGAATTTCTAAGGCGAACGATTTTACAACTAATATATAGGGTCAATGATGACGTTCTGTTTGTTATGATGACAAATACTCAGCACTTTTTTACATGCAAAATGATGCTGTGGACCCTGAGAAAAAATAGTGATAAAAAATGAGAAATAAAATTCAGTCGTTTATAAACTCTCAAATTTTGAAATATGTAGCAGGCACCTTAGTTTACTTTAGGAAGAATATAAAAAACTATTAGAATTTAGACATAAAACACAAAATTTTATCGTTTTTTCGCTTATGCCTTTCAAAATAATCTCAGATTCAAAAATTTGCAACGTATCCCAATTTTTGTTATTGTTGCTGCTTAGAGTATTCAAAATATGAGTTGTCTGAAGTTTTTTATCAATTAATATTATTTATGATATATCTTGTTGGTACAGATATGTTTCTAAAAAAAAGGCAAATGGGATGTGGGTGAAAATTGAAAATGCGCTTTCAAAATTACAAATCGATGTGTCCAAATTTCCCCAACACGCTTCCATATACTTATTAACAAATTTGTTCTTTTTGGCCGTATACAACGTACAATAATGTTCCCTTATATCGAAACATTCTTTAGAAAAAGCTACCGAGACCCTCATAAATCAACCTGCAGGTTTGTCGAACCTGTATATTAAATTGACCTCTAAGTGTAGCTCGTAAATAACGATTTTCCAGTTCCTAGCATCCCAACAAATTCCGACGTTAGAATGTACAGAGCCTCACCTGTAAACTCCGTTCACATGCCAAAGGTTTGCGAACCAGCATCAGCAGGACAAATGTTCTCAGCTCGAAAACCCACTACTTAATGGATCTATGATTTACACGGAGTGTTTCGGGGATTACGTGAGACAGGTCTGAATAGATTGTTCAACAAAGTTATCCCTTTATCTCACGAATTTTATTTATAATATAGTAAATATAGAAATTATCGAGAATAACAAAGAATTTTGTCGATTTAGTACAAAAATGGGTTTTATATTTCGATATTTGAATACAAGATAAATATATAATGTAGTAGAAATGTTGAAGCTGTTTGAATCTATAGCAAAACGTAAACTACAACAACTGTGAATCTAGTCTAGTATTGGTGAACGTTGGAGTTCCTCAGGGTTCAGTGCTGAACCCACTATTGCTTGTGCTATATATAAAGAATTTACCGGCGTCTCTGAAATGTCAATCTTGCTAAATCTTGGTTTGGTTCAAACAATTTTAAATTAAACGGAATAAAAACTGAAAGATCCCGGTATCAATTTTGAAGAGAGGACGATTTACTTACTTTGCTTCGATCCTCAGTCACCTGGCTTATGGTATCTTTCTATGCGGCAATTCTAGCAAATTCCAAAGGGTTTTTACTCTCCAGAAAACTGCGTATTATTCACAATGCAAGAGATCGAATGTATTGCCACGGAATATGAGATTCTGCCATTGCTTTGCTTGTTTATATTCTGGGTATTCATAGGGGTGTACGAGATGAAGTAACTAATTTTGATGTTTACAGTTAAACCACCAAATGTGCGTGTAGATTCATTGTACCATTTTGTAGCCTACATCAAACACAATATGATAAACTTGGTGTTAAATTGTATAACAATTTTCTAGATGAGCCTGAGTCGGTTTTATGAACTTCCAAAGCAAAATTGTTTTTGTGCAGTTGGAAACTACATGTGAACTTACTTACATACATAAAATCTAGTTCGATGAAAATATTTTTTTCACTTTGTTTAAATTTTCTATTTCAGTATTTCATGTTATTTATAACCGCTTAGTGATCAGTGAGAATCAACAAGGACTTAGAAGTTAATGAAAATTTTTGAAAGATTTCGTCACAGTCGATAGAAATTATGAACGGAATATACTTGAAGAAATAGAAAGAGGAGAAAAAACAATAAACGAAGTAAGAGCCTCGTAATAAACAGATAAAAAACTATGTCAGAAACAAAAGGTTCGAAATAACAATATGAAGACAGCAATCGATGTCCATTATTATTTACCAGCGATTGATGAAGGACTATAGTCGAATACCAATAAAAATTATGGAAATATCGTATGCAGATGATGTAGTAAAAAAGGTTGAAGATGATGACATTCAAAAATATGCAACGACAGTCTATAGATAATGAATATGAAAATAAAACGAAGGTAATGAACCAGAAAAGAGAAGATTAAATTAGAAGAATCAAAAGTGGAGTACACAAAAGTTTTAAGTACACTGACATAAGATCAACCTGGACTGGACTGGATTGGAGCAAATGGATGATTGTTTAACACAATCAAGAATGACTAATAAAAACAGAATTCCCATTTCAAATCGATTCAAAATCAAATCGAGAACAGACAACTAAGATACGCGATATTGCATTTTGGTTTTAAATTGAAAAATGATACTCTTGTTTCCATAGAAAAATACCGATGTGAAAGCCCAATAATCAGCGTGATTTTTATTCATCAACAAAAATAATCCCTAGTTGCTACAACAATTATCCCCACAATATACAAAAGCACATTTGAAAACATACTAAATTTATAATTCTATGGATTAAATCCTTTTGATTTTCATTTGTAAATCACAATATTTAACATTTATGAATACTTTGAAGCTTTTATGATGTTTTTAGGTCAATTTCAAACTTTTTTTCGTCAACAGAAACCTAAAATTAACACTAATCATTACGTAAAACATATAAAAAGATCTAAGAAGTGAAAATTAAATTCGAATCATGACTTCCACAAACTCGTACTCCCTGTACACTTATATTCCCTTTCTTATGAATCTTTAGTTCTCAAAATTATCTTTCCTTCTAATAAGAAACGATCATAGGTGTCTTCGTCAATGACACTTTATCTAATGTCTGTCTCAAACATGTGGTTTCTTCTGCATTTATATCAAAACTACTTATTTTCTGCAACATATACTTTGACTATGTTGATTCAACATTATGAAATCATTGTAATTTTTTATCCTCGTATAGTTAATGGGAGGATGTTACTTTGAAGCAAGAACATTCTATGTTTGGAAGACAGATAATATGAATCTGTAAGATTCCTTAAATATATAGGGTTCATATCAACTCTGCATACTCTAAAAAGAAGCAGAAAATTTCTGGTCTAAACTTACGTCGTTATTCTCCTCTTCAAGTAAAAGCAAACTAAGTTTCTGGAATACAAGAATTTTCAATTGGATGTGAGCGAGGTACCAGAGAACATTTTCTAAGGTTCAATTGTACGAATCAAATAACAGATAACTAACCACCATCGGTTTTTATACTGCCCCAGTTCTTTTATTATATATCTCTCCTACATTTCCTTATCTTTACCTTTTCTCCAGCTTCTTCGTGGTCTTCCTCTTCTCCTTTACCCTTGTGGGGTGCACTTTAGGACTTGTTTAGGTATTCTGTTGTCTAGCACTCTTTGTACATGTTTGATTTCGATGTCTGACTGCCATTATCTCTCTTATTGTCTCATTTCTTATTTACCCACTGGTCTTGTTCAAAAGTCCATTTTGGTCCTCATTGACATTTTTTCAGTTGATTGTTTTATCTTCCACAATTTGCTGCCTTCGTGTTATTTCTTCATTCTCGTTGGCTACTTCGTTTCCAGTACTTTTCTATGAGTTTTCGATTCATGTAGCTTGAATCTTCATCATCCTGTGTTATGACTATTTTATCGTCTAAGAATCGAAGCGTGTATAGTGTAGAGTTGTCACTCAGAAATATTTCCATTAATTCCGCTTCAACATCTTTAAGTGCTTGCTCAAAATAGATCCTGAATATCGTTAGTGACTTGTTTTAAACCTTTCGTGGCTGTTAACCCATCAGATAAATCCCGGTTTGCTTTAATTTTTGTTTTACTATTTTCACCGGTTTTTGACAACTGTAACGTCTTGAATTGTTTTTTTTTTAAATGAGAACATAAGAAGAAGAACAAACGTTAAGGACATTATTGAAATTATAGCCCAAAAGAAATGGAAATGGGCAGGCCATGTAGCCCGAATGACGGATAATAGATGGACGAAAAGAATATTGGAGTGGAGGCCAAGAATGGATAAGAGAAGTAGAGGCAGGCCGCCAACAAGATGGAGTGACGATGTAAAGAAAATTGTAGGAAATTGGATACATACAGCTCAAGATAGAGATAGATGATTTAAACTAGAGGAGGCCTATATCCAGCAGTGGATGGAAGATGGCTGATAGATGATGAACGTCTTGAATTGGGATCAAAAATTCTGACGATGTTGTGTTGAACCGCTCTGATGAGGTACAACAACATCGAAACTGGACGGAAGATTACGCGTCTCCCCCTTACAATGTTAGTCAAGGAAGTTATTGTGTTCTTATTGTAGAAAAACCAGACTGTGTAGTTGAATTAAAAAAATTCTAAACATTGAGGATAATTGTGTAATATCGATACATATAAAGTTTTTTGATTGTAATCCAAAATATATGAAACATCAATCAAATTTGACCTATTTTTTAGTGTAGAATTCAAAAATTTGATTAAATATGAACGTTCCATTTGAAAAATAATATGTTTGATTCGTTCAACTACTTTTGTACAACCTGTATGCTAAAAATAATTGAATTGATGTTCAAATGTCTAAAAATTTTGAAAAATATCACTAAAATGCTCATTATAATTAGATATGTTTTACCCTGTATGTTTATATCGATTTTTCCGGTTTACTTTGAGTTTTGACTTGACAAAGAGCTCGTTTCAAATGTAAGGGCTTTTGTTCGCCGAATAAAAATTTCTACGGAATACCACACACTTTAAATGAGCCTCGTTGTCTTTCCGCCTCTTTCTTCGTTTGTAAACGTAGTTCCGGTGAAACTTCACGACCGCCCTCTCGCGGAAGTGACGTTATCGAAACGGAACTCAGTTTAAATAGGTCAGTAACTTCAGAAGAGGTTCGTTCAGTAAATAGACACGATTTTTGCGACAATTAGGTATCAGAGAAAAGGGAATCACGAGCTTTCTTGATATTAAATATAAACTGAAAGGAGAGTTGTCTTTGATGAAATCTCTGATTTTTTTTATTTCAGTTCAACAACATAAAATTCAATAATAAAGAAATAAATATAAACTAAAACTCACTAGAATTTTTCTATTGGAAATAATTACTTAAATGCAATATCAATTAAAAACGTATTGCTTCTATAGATGATCTTTTTTAATTTCGTACAAAGGTCCTTTTTAACACATTTGATCCTGGTCCAAAATCGTCTCATATCTTACATTATTCATGGTAATATATGGCGAGATTACCTGCGGAAAAAAAATTATGCCAAGCATCAAAATGTTCGTGGATGCGGGCAAACGATATCAAATTTTAGGTCGATGGAAAGTGATGGAATAAATTGAATATGATCTTTTACACTGTGGAAAATTTTGATACGAATGGATAAAGAGAAAAATTGTTAATTTTTTTCATAATTTTGGAGTTACGGTGTTTAAAATAAAAATATATTTTTCGTGCATGTAATTATCATCTTTTAAAACCATTTTTTTTTCATTTAGAACTAAAATCCTCTTCGGAATAATGTTATTTTCACATTATCGTTTGCACTGTATATGTTTCTCGACAAACATTGAACTATGTTTAATTATGGGATAATTTACTTGTATTTGGAATCAAATCAAAAAACAAGGAATAAAATATTTATACAGATACCCAAATAGTGATGAACTGGGACTGGGTAACAGGGAAAGACAATGATTTGGTTAAATAAACTGCACTGATATCATTAGTTATATAAAACTCCTTCAAAATTTGAGAAATATTAACAAAAATAATGATCAGAAGTCGTAACATATTGTTCAAACGAAAACGTGGAAATGTTTCATCACTCCGAGCTCCAATAAGAACTTTTTGCACTTGAAAAATATTTTTTAAATTCGAGGAAATCATTTCTTATGCTCCATTTTCCACTCATTCACTTAGCATAGTTATTATTTATGTGTATAGTTTATATAAAACTAAAAAACACGCTTTTACTACTCATCAAACTAAAAATTTGAAACTTTTTTTCAAAATAAGCTTGAAACATTGTACATTACTTATGGGAGTTTTTCACATACACACGTTCTATCCTCAATATCTCAGGTTCTAATCAAGATAAAGACTTCGTTTTGGTTTGAGAACACTCGCTGAAACACCTTCTTTCTTATGAGTTTTTGAACACTTAAATCGGTTGAGTTGGAGAGGAGCTAGGCGCGGACATTCAATGTGGAGTTATGGATTTTTGTAGGTTTTTGGCAATTTTTCTACATTCAAAGATCTATATCTCAGGTTCTAATATAGCTACAGAGTTCGCTTTGATTTGAGAACACTCGCTGAAACACCTTCTTTCTTTTGAGTTTTTGAACACTTAAATCGGTTGAGCTGGAGAGCAGCTAGGCGCGGAGTTATGTGGAGTTATGGATTTTTGTAGATTTTTGGCAATTTTTCTACATTCAAAGATCTATATCTCGGGTTCTAATATAGCTACAGAGTTCGTTCTTTTCTATTATAATGATTTCTGATACTTATTTAATGGATTTGATGCGAGGGAAGCCGCGGATAAAAGCTAGTAGTTTCTTAATTGATACCACGACATCTCGTCGAAACTTGTATCGAGCCATAACGGCGTAGCTGGTAAGGTTATCGAAGTACTTGATTTCCAATCTAGAGATTAAATTTTCATTAACAATCTCTTGGTTTTAGTCTAACTCATACAGCTAAAGCCAATATAAGCGTGTTTAAAAACTACCTATTCACTCATTGAACTTGATTCAAAAGTTTAGGGGTATCTTTCACCCCCGTGCGGTCGACAACCCCTATCAATGGACTACTACGAGTTTATGGAATTACTTAGGTTAGGTTTTTGTTTGTATCAAATCGTTTTTTTTTACAGCGTAGTTCCATCGGGTTCAAATATACTCCACAATATATCCAATAGATGGAAGGTTACAAAAATAAAGCAAAACGTAGAACTGAATTTATATTCCATGCATATTATTGTCGGGGTACCGAACGGTTTTTATTGATATATAGTGATGGCAAACTACTTCGATTCCTCTTAGAATGAATAAGTGCTTATCATATGAATAGCGGATGCAGCTGGAAAATACAAAGTAGTAAAATTTATTGGGTGTCAGTGCGAATCTAAAATTCCAATAGAAAAAAGTCGAAAATATTCATACTACGAAAAATTTATACAGATACTAAAAAGAGGGATTCATAAATACAACTATCACTATAACTCGGTTCCAGGTTACAATATAATTCAGCACCAGGTGAATAAAATAATAATTATAATGTCTATTGATAGCTGATACTTCAGCTCAAACTCCTTGGAAATTGTATAAATAAGAAAAACTTTGAACTAAGTATAAAAACTCCCGGTAGTCCCTTCCTTGCGCAAGGTTCTCGTCTGGAAATATCTTCTTTTAGTAGCATAATAATTTTAGTTTAAGTGTAGAGGTAACTTGGAAGTTCAAGAATTCAAGCTAATCTAGCCTATCATGTTGCTAAACTTCATTCTAGTTCGTTCTGGAATTTGTTCTTTCATATTTTGTATAGTTATTGTTTGTTGAATATTTAAATATCAATTTTCTCTTGGGTTCATCCACAAAATAGGAAGTTATAGAGGGATTTCGCTACTCTGTACCAAATATAAGCCTTTTGGATGTATATTTGAAGATAGGTTAAGATTAAGACTTACATGGTGAGAATGAAGGAAAAAAAACAGTTAAAGTAATATGAGAAACCAAAAAAAAGAGGAAAGGCAAGACTAGAAGAAAATGGAGTGGAGAAATAGCAAAAAACCTGGAAAAAGGAGGACGAGCTAAAAAGAAAGCAAAAGATGTATGTAGATGAGGTTGTATACAAATTTTGAATTAATCTGATAATTCCGACAAGGATATTGGCACAAATTTATGAAATTATTGTATTGATTTTGAAGTTTTCGATTACTCGTAAACGGAATTCAACGATTCCGTTGTAGACACGAAAGTTTAGTTAATGAAAGGGCATTAAAAAAAATTTAAGCTCGATTCTATAATCATGATGGTCTCTATTTATCGCGCTAATGTTTAATTCAGTTTAATCCAACACTTCATTGATGAAAAACGGATTTGACATCTCTTCGTCTAAATTAATTCCTGCCTTTCTTTGAGCTCGTGATTCTCGACAGCTAGACAGGATTATACCGACAAGCTCTAGTTCATCTTTTGATACAAATGTCTTAATTATCTAAGGAGATTACTTACAATGTAGAAATACTACATAAACAGGACACTCACTGATTGAAGTCGAAAAAATGTTTTACAAATAGATGAAATACTTTAAGGTTTTTACTCTAAACAAAAATGGTATTTGGGTTATGTAAATTTATATTTCCATTTTCATAAAATGAAGTAGGACAAAGAAATATGGTATATATTTAATCAAGAGAGGGTGGAAAAGTAACAAGACTCATCGAACAATTTGAAACTTTCTTTGCAAATTGCCTTTATTTTCTTCGGAGAGAGTTTTGACGACTTTTCAAATGATTCCGTTGACTTTTTATTCCACTTGTTAAACTTAACTTCATGAAATATTTTCATATTTACGTGAGTGTTATCCTGAAGGTCAATTTAGGAGAAAAATATATTTATTTTTCTACTTTTAGCCCCTTATACTTTTCCCGATGTTCAATAAGTTCGATTCCCTTTTTATAATAAGAATCGTCAAGCTCCTCAAAACGCCGACAACAGCTCTCCGTTGCTGGGAACAGTAGATGATCCGAGGGGGCTAAATCTGGCGAATAGGGTGCGTGATATAGCAGCTCAAGCTTTAATTCATTACACTTTCTTCTTAACCAAATACGGCCATTTCTGCTTGATTTCTTCACTCAATAAGTTCGTATAAAACTCGTCATTGATAGTTTTTCCTTTTTCAAAATATACAATGGTAATTATACCACGGGCATCCCAAAAAACCTGCAGGTGGAACGGTCTTTTCCTTTTTCGAAGCTGGTTCCTCTTTTCAGTCCATTGATTGGATTTTTTTTATGTTTATGGTTTGAAATTATTATCCATGGTTACGGAAAAGCGCAAAAATATGGCTTCATTTTTGTAAAACGTTACCCAACATTCAATGGAAATAGTTTCACGTATTATATCACATAACGATTACCAATTGTTTCCATATTTTTCACGTGACGTCTTCAAACTTGAAACATGCACTGAATGGATTGTGTACAGTGGTCGCCATCTCTAGATCAGGCCAGATACTTCTGAGACCATCCTCGTATAAAAACTACATTTTTTTCGAATTATTGTGCAAAAATGTTTTTCTAATCCTATTGCACGATTATTATTTAATAGTTTTTACTTTCCTTTCTTAAAAATGTATCATAATTTTCTTATATTCTCAAATATTACATAATTCAAATATTTCTCCCAATATTTCAATAATATATATGTTTGATTTGCCATATTTACCAGAATATTTGAACTGATTAATCACACAACGATATAATTAACTATTTATTAAAATTATGAGGTTTCGAGATTAAATTAGCATTAAGGACGTTTGGGAATTGATAATTTCTCATAAAAATACTGGTTGAATTTATTATCAATCCTCCACTTCAATATGAAAATATTTTCAGTCTTTTTTCACATTTTTCTTCGTTGTTTGTTTGATAGTGAATCCGTAATCTCGTGGCAGAATATTTGAAATTCAAGGTACTTTTTCAAGCTGAAAAAACTTGAAACAAACTAATCAATAACAATAAATAGTTTTGAAACAAATAATATTTATAATGAATCTAAGATTATTATGTAATTTTGGCAATTGGAAACACGGAGACTGCTCTGGCTGAGCAAAATTAGATTAAGTTAGGTTATGTTTGTTAAGTTCTTTGGCTGGAAGCATCGGCAGCCAATAAGAACTGATAATTTTTAAAAATACAAATTCGTGTATTGTAAAAGGCAAATTTGCTTAATCTGACGTATTAATATGATGTTATTTCATATAAATTCGAAATAAATATCTTATACCACACGTAATATTTATTAAATGGAATGTATATACGAAATAAAATGTTATATTATGGTACGAAAATATAAATTGTCGCTGTTGGGAGACATATCAAATATATAATAAAAGTCGTTTATACGGTATATATTTTTTACGTGTATATCAGCTTTTCTGGAAAAGGAAAAACCTCCTGTTTGGTACTTTGTGACGTTTAATATACGACTTAGCCCGCCAGCATACATTATTCATCTGAACCGAAGTTAGTTGGCAAAATCTCGTCGGTTTTTTTCTAGATTTTACTTGGGTATACGCAATTAGAGCAAGCGGTAATTCCATTTTAATTTTCGCAAACAAAAAAATGTTTCAAGAAAAAAATCAAAGAAAATGTAAAATAAATATTTAGTTTTACTTAAAGACGTCAGAAATAAATGAAAATATCTAGGAGCTGTGTCTGTATACAGGTGTAAATATACAGAAATTAAATTAAGTAATGCACATAATTTACAAAATACATAACTTTCGTAGGACAAACGGAGAGAGGTAGTAAGAAACAAAATAAACTTGATTTTTAATTGGACCTTGAAGTTGAAATGATTCAACTTCTCTTGTTGTTGACTTGGCAAAACAATAATTGCAGAATGCTACTGTGTATATTCGGCAAGTGATCCTTGTCCTTTTTTGGAATTTCTGGAATTTCCCGGAATAGAGAGATTATCCCCAGCATCAGCCATGAATTTGGTTCCAGTTGAGGGACGTTTTCTTTTCATTATTTTCTTCTTGTACAGCTGGGATTTGTCAATTGCTATTATATTTTCTGCTACTGATCTAATAGAGTTTATAAACGGCAGTTTTAAATGACTTGTTTCATTGTATATTGTAGAAATTTGTGTTATTGAGATATCATTTGATCGGCGTGATCAACGCCTCCCATAAATTCATTAACAAACAAAATCTGGACAAGCCACTAGACAGTTGCTTACTACCAAAAAATATCTAGAGTCTTCCACTGCCACCTCTCTGAAGTTAACCTTTAAATTTTGAAACATATTTTCTTGTCTTTATACACGTTCCAGTTGTACTCTAATTCGTGTCATCGACAAAAATCTTGGAGCTCTTTGTCCAGCAAAGGTTTATCCATTCCGAATCGAAAATTTTGTAGTACCAAAATCTCAGATCCCAAAGAATTTGTAAACATTCAAATTATTTGAGTAATTATTACAAACTCTGGGACGATATGTCCCTACAGCATTGAAAGGTTCAAAATCATAAGTTTTTCTAGCAATTCAGCAATTAGCGTCATACCAATTTTATTATAATGGCTCCTTTAACCGAAAGAGAAAGAATAAAAATTCTAATGACTTCATCAGCCATCATCAACTAATTTATTTCCATCTAGTTCAATTCTCAAAGTGAGTAACTAAAAATATAGAAATTTTAAAGATAATATTATGTAGATTATCGAAAACTAGAATTTTGAAAACAAAATTTGAACATTCTCCATTGATGCTTGTGTAAAATTTGAGTGCAACATCTCAATTAGTATATGTTTATCAGCTGTTTGAAATGCGAAGAGTTTGTATGGTTAGAAAAAAACTTAGCAACGAGTTTACTTGTTTTTGAATCTTGCTTCCAATGAAATAATGCTTTTAGTATGGTTAATGATGTTTTCGAGAATTTATTCTCTTACAAACTCAAGTATCTTATCGGCACAAAGCATTCAGGGAAGTCGTGAAATCGTGAAACAATAACATAAAAGAAGTTAATGGTAATCGAAAATCGTCGTGACTGTATTAAGGAGTTAGTAGAGGCTCTCAACATCACTTCATATCTATTTGTTGGGGATGAAGCCTGCCAAAATACCTGAAACCACTCTATATTCATTGGTGATGCCTAGACGTGGGTTTGTGTCAGAACTCCTTGTTGTTTTTTTCGATTATCGTGGTGTTTTTTACCGTATATATACCTTCTAGTAATTGGATAGCAAGTCAAGAATACTAGTCGGGCGTCTCGATGCATCTATTGAAGCAATTCATCGCAAACTTTGATTGGATAGAGCGTCGTAACATTCCAGCATAATTTTTAATGATTTTTGGTTCTCCGTGACTTTTTTCTTGTCGAAACTCAACGATCCACTTCGGGAAACGCGCCATGAAATGATTGGTGTCATGAAAATCAATTTGCTCGATGCAAAGGCTCACAACAAGTGTATGAGAAATTACTTTAAATCATGATATGCTAGAAGGAAGGACAAGTTTGGATGCGACAATAAATATTTGTATTAAAATTCGTAAAAATGTTTTTTGTTGAGATTTATTCAAATTTGATTATATAAATAGTAGGTAATTCAATATATTTCGTTATTTCATTCCTGATCAATATCAAGTTTTTTTGATAACTTTGAAAACCGCAAATATCCTTTTTCTGTGTCTATCTATCGCGTCGTCCTTTAGGCTCCACATCCATCTCCGATATCCCCGAGCTGAAACTCTGTTTTGTTGAGGATAAGCTATCATTAATTTTAACTCGCTCGTAAATAGGATGTAAAAGATCGAAAGAGGAACTTAAAGTGAATTTTCAATTATTCCTACTTCATTATCTGCGATGTTCTACCGATATTACGATCGGTACTTTAATGCAGAATCTTTAGAAAATTGAGTTAACTAAAATGTATGGGTACTTCATTAAATTATGAATATTGCGATATATTATCGAAAGTTATTGTCCTCAATATTGAATTGAAAATACAACTTTTAGTTCGTCCAATCAATTTTCGCCCTGAATCAAATTTTTAATCAATATATACTGCTTTACAATAAAATAAGCTATCAGATCATCGTCTAATTATCTTCGATCATCGATCTTACTGTAAAGTCATACATATTTCGATGTTCTGTCAAGCACGTGATGGATACTGGAACAATTAGAAGATTATGGTCGTAATTATGTGACAAAATTGTGTGACAAATCGAAATGATAACCCCATCTAATAAGCTGACAGAATGATATACATTGTGCAACTAGTTATTAACTCACAGTTGTTTGATATGTCAACCACCTCTATTATAATACAAAATGAACGAACGTCCATGACTGTAAACGTCAAAAATCGCACTGTCAACATTCCTTGTAAATGACATTTGACAATAACATGCACGAAATGAAATCTCATAATTGATTTAATTAAATTACCATCAAATTTTTATTTACGTAAGACTTTATTTGGTCTATTTACACAAATTTAGTCAATTTAAAAACTTTCAGCATTTGCGAGATATATTTGGGATTGAAAGAGTGATGCCCCTAAATGTAGGCAGCACATAATGCAATTTCTTTAAAAATAGGACACGTTTTGTTAAGTAGCATGCTTGAATTGGCGTAGAAAAAGTATAGTACGTTACACGAGTTGTATAAGTCATTAGGGGCATCTGCAACTCTCACATCTTCAAATTGAGAGTAGGAGTTGATGAAACGGCAAAAAATAATCCATATTCTTGTCAGAAAGGCGTGGAAATATGTTTCAAAAGACACGAAAAGTTCAACTCAAATATGTTGACATGAAATTTGAAACGAAACGTATGTACTGAGGGTTTAGAAGCAACTGCACTACGAAACAGAATTTTGACTAAACTCCAGATTTAGAATTTCGAAAAACAAATTACGGAATAATAATATTAATGATATTATATTTGTAGAAAAAATGTTTTAGTTTCTAACCACAGCGTGTCGCTTTTGTTATTTCATATACACATATTTCAAGTTTCTATTTGTTAATCAGATTTTCCTCCACATTCATAAAACCTATCGATTATATATAAAATTGTAGAGTGTACAAAGGATGAATGCAAAATAAAACAGATATTTTCAATAGCGCCCTTTCTGTTGATATCATTTCACAAGCAAATACCTTTATTCTTGTATTCATAGATATTAAACTATACATGACGTACATTATTTATTGAATGTCTGCGTTTGGTTGACATAAAAGGATGAAGCATTCTTCCATGCTTTATATTAACTACTCAAATTCCTCATAGCTCAGTTGCTGGATTCCACAGGTGCACGTTATTAGGGAAAAGGCTGAAATTTCTATAAAAAGTACTTTAAGGTAAGTTTTTTTCCGATAAAAAACGTATACTTTTTGTTACAACAAGGAAATAGCTGTTTTTATTATTGTTAGGCTCGATTTCTACGAGGTCTGACTATTAAATAACGAGACTGCGCACCTAGAGGGCGCCCTGGACGGGTGGGGTAAAAACCGAGTAGTGCGTTGGGTATCTAAGTATCTTGTCTATGCACGTCCCAAAACACGTTTCCGATAGTATTTGTGCACTAGTGGTGTGAAACGAACTTATTTTTTTCTCGTGCCGAAAACCATGTGTGACGAAAAACAAATTTCTCGTTAAATTGAAAAGAACTCCGACTGAGTGCTATAAATTGTTGCAAGAGGCTTATGGGGACAATTCTCTATATCGTACACGTGTTTTTGAGTGGTATAAACGCTTTAGTGAGTGCCGACAGAGAACTGAAGATGACCGGTGCCCAGAACGTCCTGTAACTGTTTCAACTCCGGAAACAGTGATCAAAATTAACCAAATTTTGCGTGCAGATCATCTAATGAACATCCAGATGATTACCGAGGCTCTAAAAGCCGATATATAAACGGTTAGAAAAATTTTACACGAGAAATTACACATGACAAAACTCTGTTAAAAAATCTTACTCCTGACCAAAAGCTCTTGCGTCAACGGACCTGCTCAGATTTCCTTGAAAGGTTAGAGAAAGATCTACTCCCAAAGGGACCCGATTTGAGTCGATGGAAACGGTAAAGCAGAAAACGACAGAGCTCCTGAAGTCTCGTTATTTAATAGCCAGACCTCGTATCATCATTCGGTATAACATATACAAAAGGATTCAGAGAATGAAAAATCAGATTCCGATATCAACATTGATGATGTTTTCCCAAAATTTTCAATAGTTTGCTTAAAAAACAGAAATATTCATTTCTACGAAAGTATTTTTGCAAATGATTCAAAGAAAATTCATAATTTTTCCGAGAAAACTATAACTTTCTCAAGAAAAGTTGTTAGGGACCTTTTTATCGAAAAAAACTTACGCCATAACGTTGTATTTTTTATTTTCCGCTATCTTCATATCACAAACTAGAATAATGGGGAATTTTTAAAATCAAAATGATTTTCGATATTTTTTTCTCTCAAATTAATTAGTCTATTTTGAAGTACTTGTAAAAAAAATCAACATTTTTGCTTATAACTTATTCTTTTAGTGAAAAATTGCCTCCACCGACTGGGCTATCATTATAATAAAATATACCTACACTTCCTAAGTATTTAAATATGAAAATCAATCGGAAATTAATTTGATATATTGTACAAAAATAATCATTCCACTACAAATTGAATGGAAGTAATATTTTTAATATCATAGAAGCATCATTTCCAGAAACAATAAATAATATTTCAACAACACATGTCGAATTGCTAGACCATTTGGATACCAATTTAGCGTAAATAGTTGTTGTTATAAAAATGAAATTTCTTCAAGATAAAACTTTTAGAGTATCAGGAATACATTACCATATATTTTCCTTCAAAGTTTGTCGTTAACATATGTCACGTTTGATATTACTTAGACCAACTTTTATTGATAACTCTCTCGAAACTCTTCTAGGGCAAATTATTGAAAACTGAGACGTTATATCATTCTGTTCAGATTTTGCTAATATATATTACATCATTTCTAGGAGCTTTTTGAACGCATTTTCTTGTAAAAATGGACTCCATCTTTTTTTAGTAACTTTTTGTAGTGGGTTGGTGCCTCTGAGTAACAGTTTTATTTTGACAGCTGACTCGATGATGCATTCAATCAAGTGTGAGGTTATTTAAATTAAAATAAATTATGATGATGAGTTTTTTAACAAAGTCATTTAAAGATAATGAGAAATCGATCTTTCTGCTGCTAATAAAATATATGGAACCTAATTGGGGCTGCAATTAGCTCAAGTACAACTTTATGGATTTTGAAAATTGCAATATTATTTGAAAGGCATTTTTTATGACTCAAAATACTCAAATATAACATTACTAACTGCAGTTTTCATATCCATTCCGTTCCATTCAATACTTGAAATGACCAGAGTTGTGGTGAAAGATTTGGAAAGTATGGAATTAGAGAAGACAAATAGAAAAGACTCAAAACTCGACGAGGATTATTTATCTTCACAAAATACTTTTTATGGCTCTTTAGTGATCCATAAATTTCCAGATTTTTCTCCTCGCTAGTTTGAAACTTACGGATGCGTTCTGGGAATTTTTGGAAACCCTATATATTATTCACGAAGTGACGTGAATAACTCGAGTGTTTATTCGTTCTTATGGAGTCTAGTATCTTAGTACAGGGTGAATGATTACCCTTACTACGCGACTGATTGACCTTAATGATTAATCTTGTAATTCTAGACAGCTGCAGTTACTCCAGGAACTAAAATTGTTGGATGAATTAGAGGCTTAAGGAATTATTTAAAGCTAGGGAGCGATTGAGTGGACAGTTTTATTATATACTGATTGAATGATGTGATTTGGAGTTTTGAAATTTGTTTTGCTTTAAAATGAATTATTTTTGTCGATTAGAAGCTAACAAAAAACAGAAAAAGACAATAAAATATCAAAATACAAAGCACATTATAGAAGAAAACAGAAAATTAAAAAAAACAGCGACTGCTAATAACAAAAGGCAACAAAGTGTTATGGAAGATAGGAATAAACTACAGAAGATAATAAAAGGCAATAAACGACAACAACAAAAATTTAAAAGATATACAAAAAACAACAAAATGCATCTAATAACAATGAATGCATTGAAATATCAGAAAAGACATGGAAAGACACAACAAAATATCAGAAAATAGAACAAAAAACAGGCAAACCAGCAAACCACATCAAAAGATAACAAAAAATAGTAAAACTAAAACAAAAACTGAAATTATATCATAAGAGAACAATCACTACTAAATACTATTACGAACGTGCCTCCGCCTCAGAGCCGGTCCTGCCTAGATGTATTGAAATCCTAAAATTCGGCGAAGGCTTATTTTTTATAAACCGCGGAATCCGTTTAATTACATTGTTTCTTCTATTTATTCATTTGTTTTGTTTCTTTATCTTCTAGAAGTTTGTGGTATAAAAAAAAAGTTTATGTAGCTCAGTTTAATTCAGTTTATAATAAATAGTCGTAGTGAATTGAAAGAATTTGCAATGTAAATGAATAATTTGAATAATTTTTAGTTAGTTGGGTTATAGTGATAAGTGAATTATTATAAATTGGTTAAGTGTAGTGTATAGTATTAAAATAAATTTAGAATGTTTATTAATCAACCCCACGAATAGATATCGTATAAATAAATTAGCAAAAATACTTAAAAACAATGGAAGACAAAAATTTGTAACAAAAGAGAATGAAAAACAACAGCAAAAATTCGAAATACTTCGAAAGGTATCATCAAAATACCACAAAATAAGTCAATAGCCATTAGAATATACTAAAAGGCATTGCAAGGCAATAAAAGACTACAGAAGATATTGGAATGCTACAAAATATAACTGAAGATGACAAAAAGCCTCAAAAAACAACAGCACGCAACAAAAGATAATAAACACAAACAAAGAAACGAGAACTAACAAATAATGACAAAGACGTTGCTCCTAAACCATGTTGAGGGAATTTTCTAAGCCTCAGATCCGCAATTTATGATTATCATATATCAGAATTTAATAAAGGATATTAGAAGACATGGAAAGAAAATAGAAAAGATGATTAAAAATCTTATTACAGTTACAGTAAAAGATACTCAAAGATACAAAATTCTACTAAAAGAAAAAAAAATACTACAAAATATAATAAAAGATGACAGAATACAATAGAAATGCCAAAAAGGAAACAAATGATAAGGAATGGTATGAAAAATCAACTAAAGATAAAAATACGCGTGAATAAGTAACAAAAAACCATAAAGGCCGCTTGACATGATGCAATACAACGTGCAATGCAATGCAAGACGCAATATTTATTGATCAAAAGCATGCGCAGATGAAATTCATCTGATTTCCATGCAAGATCTTGTCATTATCAATTTTGTGTCATTTTTATCGCATGCAAGTCACAATTTAGTTACTTGTGGCCTAACAGATTATCTAACTTTCGAAAAACATTGTTATTTTAGATTTTAGATAAAATTTGAGGTTAAGAATTTGTTTATTTTCACTGTTTACAGACACTAGCATGCAATTTCTTGCACGTTGTATTGCATTATGTCAAGCGGTCTTAAAAGATAAAAGAATGCATCAAAATATATGAATGGGATTGTAAAACTATTTGCGATAAAAAAAGACAACAAAAAATAAAATTAAAAACATTCTAATCGTTTAATTTTCCTTTCTACTGGCTCGAGTTGATTAAGAATATTTATTCCAACGTGTCCATTTTTTAATAACATTTTCAAAAAATTTTATTTCACGTTCTTTAAAAAATAGTTCAGTAAATTAATCACCTCAATATTTAACATGTCTAGGTAATGTTTGGTTCAATTTTTAAGGTTTTTTTTTTTTGTAATATAAACATTTCATTTCTTCTAATTATCCGTCAATCTTTAGCAATCTAATTTTTTCACGAGTTTTTGAAATGTATTTATAATTTCTTCGTATATATCAACCCAATTAGAAATTATACTCGAATGAATTATCGTAGAGTAATTTCGGAATCCGATTATCATAAATTTTCTACTATTTGTCAAGTTTCATTTCTTCTTTCTTTTGCTGCAGACCAGTCACATTTCCGCTCAATGTAAAGAGTTTATTATCCTGACATCTAACACGTTTAACCTTATCGACATAACTTGGTTACGTCTGCGACTCAGATAAGGGGATGATTAAGTGTTCTACCAACAAATTTGGGGAGAATTCGGCAAGCAGTTTCCGAACAACATCGATCATTTCTGAACTATCAGAAACTTTAAAATATAAATCAATCTTTGAGATGAACAAATCATGTTCTGGATATACAAAATTTCGAAATAAATATCTGAATTTTAGGGGCGAAAGTTTTTGCACAGCTGGTTATCAATTTGGCTTAAATGTGTCGCTATTTCTAAGCATTCGAAGGCTTTTTATCAAATTCGAGCGTTTGTAATATGAGATCGTTGATTCATCGAAGTTTACTGTTCATCAAACAATTTTCGTGGAATCAGAAATGTAGTATAGCGGAACATTGGATTTATCTTCCAGTTCCCCCACATGCTCTCTAATTCCAATGCGTAAGTACCTGCATGAATGAATATGTATTCATGAAATTTAACTTGCTAATTGCGAATATTCATAGATTTGCAGATTTAATTTGATCCACTAGGTGTGGGCTCTAAATTTAATATAAATCACGTGAATATTTATGTCACACAAACAAATACCTTATTAAATCAAGATCTAAATTTCCGATATAAAATTATAACACGACAAATATCATTTATCAACAATACGTCCATAATACAGCTTCCAAAAATTTCTATTTGTCCCAGAAATGCATGGTTTTGGTATTTTTCAAGAATTTTTGACATTATACAACAGAAAAATTCCTTCCCCAATAACAGCTTCCAAATCGCTTTTTCGTGCTATCTCATTCTTCAATAAGCGCCGTTTTTAGATCCGATTTGATGGTTGGTGCAGGATTTCTAGCTACCGAACTTTTCTCTTTGTTCATCTCATTTGAATCCAGGTTAAGCGCTGGACAATCCATAGTGGAAACTTCGACATTGGACAGTCACTGTTCCGCATCAGAATGAAGTTTTCGCCGACAAAATAACGAGAACCCCCAAAATATCTTCGTCCTCTTTTATCGTTGCCATGCAGGCACATTCTGCCATCGTCTGGAAAGAGAATGGAGGCTCATGGTTCTCTGACAAATCGTAGACGAGTTGCTCGGTGGGTGAGGGTTGACTTGAGCTCAGTAACTCGAGTTTTTCGTTCGAGGTTAGTTGTCTTAATTATTTTTATGACTGCCCAGCTACTTATAATCACTCCTCGCCTTTTTCTGAGATCCTGATGGACCTGAACACCAGACAGAGCCCGATTTCGCAGCGATGTGCTGACAATGAATCGGTCAACTTTCAAATATGCACAATCTTCTTCCAGAACCGCGATTTCGATTAAATTCGCCTGTCTCTTGGTAACGATGGTAAACTCTGGAAACAGCAGATATTTTCAGCTACTTCTTGTTGATTCTGGCCTTGTCGCAATAGAGTGAGCAGCCTAATTACGTGATTTCTTGTTATTTGTCAACAGAGATGTCTATAAGTTGACGTTTGATTCCTATTCGATAGTGGAGGGGTAGTTAAATAACCTTTTATAAGGGTCAGTTACCCCTAATAAGCGCTATTGTGAAAAAGCATTAAAGAGGTGGTTACTGTTCATATGACATTGTTTAACTGTGAGAGCAAGAAACTCAATCATTTTTTTACAAATTATGTAACTGGGAAGAGCGAAAATTTGCTTCTTGGAGATTCCTTTTATTGATAATCAAACAGTAATAAAAGACATTTGAATGAATAGAGTTCATCAATCAAAAAACTTTTATTGTTGAATAGAATAAATCATTCAAAACCGTTCCCCGACACACAAACAACTAACTAAATCATTCTATCGTTCACCAAAAATGTGTATAGAGTTACAAAAAGGAACCGGTGTTCGCAAGCAATAATACATTGTGGGTTTGTATTGAATGATCTTTTATAAAATGACGAAATCGACGACCGCGTCGATTGTGCGGATTTTCCATTTTCCCTGAGGTACATCAATGGCTGGCCCGGACTATAATCTTCATCTGGTTGCTTCTCTCTTGAGAATATTAGTTGGTAAGTTTAATTGACATTTTTATTTCTTCTTTATGAGATGCTTAATTGAAATAACAGTTTTCGTAAATGATATAATAATAATTATGATACGAATCGTTCATAGAAACTTTTTGATTAAAACAAATCAAACTATTTGGTAATTCAGTTGTACATACATGAGAACATCAAAATCTAGTTACTTTTTCACTAAAAATATAATTATATTTATTGTTTTACTTGTAAGGAGTAAAATTTTATCACAAAATCTAAAGTTAACAACTCCTTTTCGATTTCGGGAACCTAAAACCTTCTGGAACCAAAATATGGAATCTTAGGATTAAGATGGTAGAGTCAGATTTCATCTAGAGTTATGACACAAAGCATAGAAATGCTTCAAATATTGTTATCGATACAAGGTTTGATTCATATTTCGCACAAATTTTTTATAACCCAAAATATGGTTCGCATTATCTAATTGCTTAGGTTTTTATTATATTTTTGGTTAATTAACGATCTAACTTATAAATCGTATAATTGCTGTTGGCTTTAGACAAATGGACATCCATTCGAAGATTTTAACACTTCAAATATAACAATAAATCCTCCCAATGTTTAAATTTTCTTTGTGAAAAATATTGAGACGTGTTAACTTTGAAAACTGAAAATGATCTGACGGTACCACCTCTTATAAAGCGAACTGAGTTTTAGAATTAAGATGGTAGAGTCAGATTTCATCTAGAGTTATGAAACAACGCATAGAAATGCTTCAAATATTGTTATCGATACAAGGTTTGATTCATATTTCGCTCAAATTTTTTATAATCCAAAATATGGTTCGCATTATCTAATTGCTTGGGTTTTTATTATATTTTTGGTTAATTAACGATCTAACTTATAAATCGTATAATTGCTGTTGGCTGTTGACAATTGGACATCGATTCGAAGATTTTAACACTTCAAATATAACAATAAATCCTCCCAATGTTTGAATTTTCTTTGTGAAAAATATTGAGACGTGTTAACTTTGAAAACTGAAAATGATCTGACGGTACCACCTCTTATAAAGCGAACTGAGTTTTAGAATTAAGATGGTAGAGTCAGATTTCATCTAGAGTTATGAAACACCGCATAGAAATGCTTCAAATATTGTTATCGATACAAGGTTTGATTCATATTTCGCTCAAATTTTTTATAATCCAAAATATGGTTCGCATTATCTAATTACTTGGGTTTTTATTATATTTTTGGTTAATTAACGATCTAACTTATAAATCGTATAATTGCTGTTGGCTTTAGACAATTGGACATCGATTCGAAGATTTTAACACTTCAAATATAACAATAAATCCTCCCAATGTTTGAATTTTCTTTGTGAAAAATATTGAGACGTGTTAACTTTGAAAACTGAAAATGATCTGACGGTACCACCTCTTATTAAGCGATTATCGGGATAAAAAGTTTTAAAATTGATTAACCTAAACCTATTTATAGTCCTGGATCGTGAAGAAGTAATTTTTATAGATCTGTTTCCTTCTTATACTTCCTGCGCATGGCTTACAAATGTTTCTTTGTCCAACTGCCAGCATTTATATAAATGACGAGGTGTCACATATCAAAGGGAACGGTAACTGTCGAAATTTGCCGACTATTAAATCTTCCACAGAAAAATGAAAGTAGAAATTTTTGCACATTATATTTTTCTTCAAAGTTATCTCGCACGTAACGTCGTTTATATGAATAAAACCAATTCACAACAAATCGCAGTAATTTTTTTCCATTACGACTTCATTCTTATCTCTTTTCCTCGTTTTATCGGATTTGACAACCTAATATATCTTAGCTGCAAGGGGTTCGCTGATATGGCGGAATTAAACGAATTTTGATGAGCGTATTTCTGTTTGTTGGATGATATGCTCTTTCCCACCACAAATATGCTGAATCTAATTGTACAAATATATTGATTTGACTCAAATATCGTACCTACTAAATTATTTCCATTTAAATTGATTTAAAAAAAAGCAAATCGTCATTTAATGGTTGAGGGAATCTTTTGACAAAATTTTTTTGGATACCTACATCTTGATCTAGCATCTACAGTTGTAAAATGGCAACGTTGCAATACAAGAAAATCAGAAGAAGAGTGTTGATACTATCATAGCAAAAATTGAACAGTTTTTTCTAGATATTACACAGCGAGTTATATAACATAAAGTTATTGAACAAAAGTTCAGATTTCGAAAGGGACTTTGCTCCGAAAGTAGACAGATTCTGCCGAAGGGGTTTTATGATACGAGGAGATCGAAAAAGATATCAGTTGTTTGGAAAAAATTATTATAGGGAGAAAATTATGTCAAAGGATCCAAGAATTAGAAAAAATTGACATGCCCCCATAGATAATTTCCCAATCCATCCGAGTTATCGACTTGTTTTTAACATACATCGATTGAGAAAAAATTGTATCTAGTGACTGTGAGCAATATACAGGATTAAAGTAAAAGTAATTTTCTGCAAATGCTATAGAAATAGAAAAAATAAATTTGATTCAGATTCTCTTAAAATTCCGAAGAAACAGATTTCTCGATATAAGGAGCTCGAAAAAGGGTAATTATACACTTTCACGGTCACCTGGTTTTTTGGTTAGGTTAGGTTAGGTTAGGTTAGGTTAGGTTAGGTTAAGTTAGGTTAGGTTAGGTTAGGTTAGGTTAGGTTAGGTTGGCTCTAGAAAATCGAAAAATGGATGGATTTTAATGATCTTGGTCTCAAAATGTTCCATTTTACGGCGGATTTATAAAAAAAATACGAAAATTAAAAAAAATAAATATTTTTTACAGTTTCATGACTTTAAATGCAAAAAAAATGACTTTCTACATATAATCCTTCGTAACTGTTTCTGGCGTCGTGGAATCAAGTTCGTATATTTTTTTTCGCAATTTACATAAAAAAATGAATATTTTGAAAAAAAAAATTTCAAAAAAGTTAATTTTTTTGAATAATTGTGAGTTGTGGGATTTTGTTAATAATAAATTGAAATATATTGACAATGAGTTGCAACAATTGTGAATTGAATACATTTGAAGCACTTACAATATTCAGTGATACAAAACAACCTAACCTAACCTAACCTAACCAAAATTATAAAATTTATCTATTTTTCGATTTTTAATAATCCAAAAACTATTAACATTGAAGAATATAGTACGAAACTATTCACGAAAATTGATTGTTTTTCATCGATTTCATTTTAAGCTATAAAAACTGAAAAAATCATTCTTTTTGGATTTTTTTTTCAAAAATTGTTTATTAATTTATGTAGAATACAAAAAAAATATAAGAACTTTATCTGATAATGAGATAATTTTTTGTAAAGGATTATTTTGCAAAACCGTTTTTTTTACGATTTAAAACAGTAAAACTATGAGAAATTTTCATTCCGGCTATTTCTACTAATTTTTTTTTATAAATCCGCCGTAAAATGGAACATTTTGAGACCAAGATCATTAAAATCCATCCATTTTTCGATTTTCTAGAGCCAAAAAACCAGGTGACCGCGAAAGTGTATAATTACCCGAAAAAGATATCAGGTGTTTGGAAAAAAATTACTATAGGGTGAAAATTATGTCAAAGAATCCAAAAAATTAGAAAATGCCTCTATAGAAAATTATATATTTCGGAACCCATAAGCGGAAAATTCATGAAAACTAGATTTTCCGTGGAGCTATACATTTAATTGATGATTTTCGGATTTTTCGGACTAAAATTCATAATATTTCATATGTTTCCCATACCTTAGCTATAAAGCCGAACTTTTTACTATTATGTTAAAAAATCCAGAAAAAAATCTTGTGAAATGCTTGTATGAAAATAATATATCTCAGAAGCTATTCGAGATATCTACTGGTTATAACAATTTCCATTATTTTGTAAGAATATTCATTAATTGATAAAACTTGATATAGAGGTCTCGATGCTTTCAAGTGAACTTTCTTATTTGGAAAGCTACTCACGTACAACTTCTTTGAAAAAGCTGCAGTTTGATAAAAATGTGAAAGAAGAAACGACCTTGGAAAATGTTTCTATTCAATAAAATTAACGTACTGTAGTGAACCATGTGATAATGTAGGTCGTCGTGCATATGTGGAAAACCCTCCGAGTCGTTATCACCTTCTATAAAACCCAGCATTGGTTGCTGATGTTGTTGAAAACTCCCGAGGGAGATAATTCGGAGAGGGACTGCTGAAATTGCCGCCTCTTGGCCTCGTTTTTAAATCAAAATTACATCGTTTAAATTCACAACTGACGTCCAAAATAAATTAAAGCACAATTTTTAAAAGTATAATTTTGATTGAAAACGTGAATTGTAAATAAATGGGGGATTTTTTCATAAAAGAAAATTCAAATTGATTGATTTTCGGCTTATATCGTCAAAAGAGTCATACGAATTCAATCAACGGAGAATATAAAGAAAATATATTAGAATATGAATAAATCAGTGACGGCGCTAGAGATAAATGACTTCATGACTTCACTCAAAATATTTTATTACTGGGATTGCGGCAAAATCAAACACCAAAGTGTACTAACTCTAATATATACCCAAGTTTTCTAATATTTATTTATTCATCGTTTGGAACAGAAAATACAATATAAAAATATTTATAATTTATAACAAATAATCACATTAATTAGCTAGAAAATTTAAATTTAGTTTTTTCTTTAGGAAAACATTTCGAAATATTGAAGTTATTGATTATGGTTTTTATAGAAATCGTTGTTCAATTTCATTGGTTAGATTATAAATGACATTACATTTTTAGGTTAGGTTATTTCGAGTATCAATGGCGTTGAATTTATTTCCGACCTATTTTTATTTAAAAGCAACCAAAAATTATCAATTCAGTAATAACAAAAACTGATTCAAATAACCTTCTTGTAATTTATGCATATATTTAACATTTTGAAAAAACAAATTCAACGCCATCGACAACCAACTAACCTCACCTAACCTATGAAATAAAACTTCACACTAACGACCTAACCTAAAAAAAAATTTGTCATTGTCATGTCATTCGCCATCGATCGATAATCCATAACGACGTACCCTAGCTTTGAGTATTCAAAGATTCTATTTGGGAACTATAAGGCAATTAGGTGCTTCCCATGGGTTTCAGAATTATTAATTTGTAGTAGAGCGTAGAGCATAGAGTAGCCCCACAACTATATACCATAAACAAAGACGAGTTTCAATATTTGGTTGGAGTTTCTTTCTTAAAACCAGTACAATATAAGGAATTCAAGTTAATTAAAGTTTATAAAAGTATGCTAGCAGATTCATATTTTTGGTAAGTTGAAATGGATAGATAGAACTAAAGCGGTTTTGTGAACAGAATATGAATACATTACTGTTTCATAGTGTTCAAATTTCATTATTTCACTTCTCATAATTGATTTATGAAATTAATCAAATATTTGAAACGACGAATTCTATTTTTTAATCAAACATAGCCAAAACAAATCATTTATCAAGTATACTTAATTCAATTTAATTTACTTTCATGCAATTTTTTTTTCTTGAGTTGAGTTCTAACTTTGTACATTATTAATTGATTAACTACATGCCATGAACACGTTACAAGTTTGGGCGAAACTTGTAACGCAGACGAGTGTTTGTTTTTAGTCGAAAGCATCCCTAGAAATCATTTATGAAAACAAAGCTCATGCTTTAACTACTCAGATAGATGGATGATTTAAAATCATTGTTCACATCACAGAGAAATATTTGAAATGTGATAGTTAGTAATTTTCCGATAAATCTACTAAAAAATTCCTCCCATGAAGGCAATTAGAAAATATGTCGTTAATACCAAAGAATATTATTTACAAAAAAAATTTGTGTCATAGATTCTAAACATCAAATTATTTATCAATAAATTGCTGTTTCAGCAAAAAAATTTGTGTCAGAGATTCTGAGCAAACATCAAATTATTCATTGATAAATTGCTGATTCAGCAAAAAAATTTTGTGTCATAGATTCCAAACATCAATTTATTTATTAATAAATTGCTGATTCAGCAAAATTATATAGTTCGATATGATGTAAAATAAAATGAAATTGGTTATTGGATTATTTTTTTTCAAAGTGTGATATCAATGTTTTTAATCAAGTCTTAGATATAAATCGTGAATGTATTCTAACAATACCAAAGGACAGCGTGAATAATTTATAAATAAATCAGAATTTTACAGTACTTGTAGCATTATTTATAAATTCCTCAATGGTGATCCATTTTGCTACCTCAACCTACTGAATATTCATAAAGTTGATATTGTGACGTTTGACTTGAACCAGAAGGTCGCTTAAAAAAGTAAGGTTAATTCTAAAAACGTGCAATTCGACTCAGTCAACAAACTTAAGTTAACTTACCTCTAGATACGCGACTATAAAATTATAACAAACCTTGTATCTATCACATTCATCTTGTAACTTCTTACAAATGTGTAAGTTCAAAATTTACCAGTGATTTTTAAGATATTAAGTTCAAAACTGATCGGAGGCGCCTCACCTTCAATCAACACAATATTATTCATCATACTTTTGATGTACCTCTTTCGCAATTTCATCTACTTTTTTTGTTATGGTTTTCTTGATCCTTTTTGGGTTTTTTTTAACTTCATCACTTGTTCTTACAAATGATTATAAAGTGTTTTCTTTTGTTGCACCGAGCACATGTTTTCACCATCATTCAGAGCAATCTACACATTTGGTATTGCTTTTGATTTATCTTTTATTGATCCAATCGAGTGGAGAAGAAAAACAAACAGAGAAGCGCTGTATGATCAAAAAGACTGCGTTGGAGGATGAGGTATATAACCAGAATCAACAAAGATAGTCCACGTCAAAATAGAAGCATGTAGTGAAGATCTAGAAAGAATAGGAATAAAGAATTAGCGTGAAGAGTGAAGCAGTAGATCGACTCCCAATAGGTCTTTTGAGTTGTTTTATATTGTGTATCTGTGGACTCAAAAAATTAAAACTCGAACATAAACGAGGTTATAAAGTAACAAGTATATATTCATATCAACCGCCATCTGGCATTTTTACCAAGCCCCAAAAATTAAATGTTGTTTTCCTAATACAATTCGGTTGTTCTAAATATGTTTGTGAATACTTGTTGAATCTATTGGTGAAATATATTTCATTGAATAGGAAACGGAACAATATTAACTATTTCAAGTTTTAATCTCGGAGCTTGGAATTTGAATACTGTATTCCAAAGTCAATATACATTCATTAATAATAAATATTTCTCTAATTCGGGTATTTTCCAACAAGCAATTTAACTTCGTGGAGTTATTAGCAAACTTGTCAAACTTCCTATTGTATCACAAAGATGAGTTTTAATAAAGATAAAACCGATACACTCCTAATTCATTAAGGTCCTACAAAGATAAATTCCTCAGGAAATTTTGAGTTGATATGACTAAAACTCTATAGGCAATACATTTTTTTGGGGGTTTAGTTTTCATTCTTAGTTCATACTAAACGACTAAATCAAACTGGACACTAGTAACAAAAAATATCAACACAAAAAAACAGAGGGTGTTTGCTAAGTTTTTTTTTTTAATCATTTTTGAAAACTCAGTAAGACACAAAAGTTTAAAGTCGTCGTGGCAGCAAGAAAAATAGATAAATTACTAGAAATTCCTTATTTTAACACCTGCCATACAATTTCAACTTCTGGTACAATATCAACTAGTGATCGCGGTTGTTCTGAAGATTAGACAACTCACGACAGAATATTATGCAGCTCGAGATTCTATTTATGAAATATGAAACAAAAATAGAATATATATTCATAGTTTATTCCAAACCTAAATGTAGTTATATTATATAATTTTTCAAAAATCTGTACCATTTATTAAATTGTGAATTTAGGTTATATAATCAAACCTAACCTAACCTGAAGGATTTGAAAATCGTGGGCTTGGATTTTCCAGCTTTTTAAATTGGATGAAATACTAAATTATAGGTAATACTTTAATGAATCCGTCACGAGTTGTATAATGTACTTACCTTTTCATTTACCTGAAATTCCCCATACAGAGTTGGCGAATTAAAAATCGTCACGAGTTGTGAGACAATTTTTTATATTTTAGACCAAAGAATACCAGTTAGAACCATAGAATAGAATAGGCTATAGGTTTTCTTTTTGTACAATTATTTAGTAAACACAGTGAAAATTGCGAATCGAGATTATTTATAAAAAATTATTAGTGAAAGATACATTGTAAATGCTAGGAACACAAAGGAATAGTAAGAATGTTAAATGTTTGAATCTGGAGCAGAAAAAGCGGATTACAAATAAATAGTATGAATTGTGGTGGTTTTGTTTTGGTGTGGGTGTGCAAAATGGCTTAGATGTAACAAAGTTATTTCCTTTGTGGGATTTGAGATATTTCTGAGAAATCGAATAACTTTCTTAGTATCAGGAAATTCTCATTTTTTCAATGTATTATACTATTCAGATATTTTGTCATAGTTTTATCAACTTTTTTACAACGATTAAAACAGTTTCTCGAAGTTATTCAAACGTTCAATATATTCATTTAAAAGTTGATCAATTTTATGCTGAAAAACTGGAAGAAATTCTTGAAATTTTGAAAGTCAATTACTGTTCTTACACTTATGCAAAACCTGGAGGCAATTTCTTGGAAATATTCTGATCTTCCAGAACCTTTACGAATAATTAATTAATTCGTCGATCAGTATTACTCCCAAATATTGCAAAATTTTCACTAAAATCAAGATAAAATTCTAAAACTACCCAGAAAATTTGACCAGTCACTCAGAAATATTCGAACTCAATATTTTTCTTTCTATCTTTCTAGAAGAGTTGAGTCAATTCTCTATCATAATTCGGCGCATTATTAACAATCAGAGTGAATTTCTACAAATCCGATAGATTTCCAATATTTTATAGAAAATTTGACCCGTCACTTGATAATATTCCAACATTCTAGGTCTTTTAGGAGAGTCCAACAATTTCCCAATGATTATTTGGCACATTATCGAAAATTAGGCAACTTTTCCAACAATCCAATAGACTTTTTAGACTTTTTGAGAAGTTGCTTGTGAACATTTCAATATTCTTAGTTTTTCTAGAATACTTGATTGATTTTCCGATCATAATTTGATATATTCTCAAAAATTAAAGTGAATTTCTGAGAACAGAATATATTTCCAATATTTTATAGGAAATTTGACCCGTCACTTGATAATATTCCAACATTCTAGGTTTTTTAGGAGAGTCCAACAATTTCCCAATGATTATTTGGCACATTTTCGAAAATTAGGCAACTTTTCCAACAATCCAATAGACTTTTTAGACTTTTTGAGAAGTTGCTTGTGAACATTTCAATATTCTTAGTTTTTCTAGAATACTTGATTGATTTTCCGATCATAATTTGATATATTCTCAAAAATTAAAGTGAATTTCTGAGAACAGAATATATTTCCAATATTTTATAGGAAATTTGACCCGTCACTTGATAATATTCCAACATTCTAGGTTTTTTAGGAGAGTCCAACAATTTCCCAATGATTATTTGGCACATTTTCGAAAATTAGGCAACTTTTCCAACAATCCAATAGACTTTTTAGACTTTTTGAGAAGTTGCTTGTGAACATTTCAATATTCTTAGTTTTTCTAGAATACTTGATTGATTTTCCGATCATAATTTGATATATTCTCAAAAATTAAAGTGAATTTCTGAGAACAGAATATATTTCCAATATTTTATAGGAAATTTGACCCGTCACTTGATAATATTCCAACATTCTAGGTTTTTTAGGAGAGTCCAACAATTTCACAATGATTATTTGGCACATTTTCGAAAATTAGGCAACTTTTCCAACAATCCAATAGACTTTTTAGACTTTTTGAGAAGTTGCTTGTGAACATTTCAATATTCTTAGTTTTTCTAGAATACTTGATTGATTTTCCGATCATAATTTGATGTATTCTCAAAAATTAAAGTGAATTTCTGAGAATAGAATATATTTCCAATATTTTATAGGAAATTTGACCCGTCACTTGATAATATTCCAACATTCTAGGTTTTTTAGGAGAGTCCAACAATTTCCCAATGATTATTTGGCACATTATCGAAAATTAGGCAACTTTTCCAACAATCCAATAGACTTTTTAGACTTTTTGAGAAGTTGCTTGTGAACATTTCAATATTCTTAGTTTTTCTAGAATACTTGATTGATTTTCCGATCATAATTTGATATATTCTCAAAAATTAAAGTGAATTTCTGAGAACAGAATATATTTCCAATATTTTATAGGAAATTTGACCCGTCACTTGATAATATTCCAACATTCTAGGTTTTTTAGGAGAGTCCAACAATTTCCCAATGATTATTTGGCACATTTTCGAAAATTAGGCAACTTTTCCAACAATCCAATAGACTTTTTAGACTTTTTGAGAAGTTGCTTGTGAACATTTCAATATTCTTAGTTTTTCTAGAATACTTGATTGATTTTCCGATCATAATTTGATATATTCTCAAAAATTAAAGTGAATTTCTGAGAACAGAATATATTTCCAATATTTTATAGGAAATTTGACCCGTCACTTGATAATATTCCAACATTCTAGGTTTTTTAGGAGAGTCCAACAATTTCCCAATGATTATTTGGCACATTTTCGAAAATTAGGCAACTTTTCCAACAATCCAATAGACTTTTTAGACTTTTTGAGAAGTTGCTTGTGAACATTTCAATATTCTTAGTTTTTCTAGAATACTTGATTGATTTTCCGATCATAATTTGATATATTCTCAAAAATTAAAGTGAATTTCTGAGAATAGAATATATTTCCAATATTTTATAGGAAATTTGACCCGTCACTTGATAATATTCCAACATTCTAGGTTTGTTAGGAGAGTCCAACAATTTCCCAATGATTATTTGGCACATTTTCGAAAATTAGGCAACTTTTCCAACAATCCAATAGACTTTTTAGACTTTTTGAGAAGTTGCTTGTGAACATTTCAATATTCTTAGTTTTTCTAGAATACTTGATTGATTTTCCGATCATAATTTGATATATTCTCAAAAATTAAAGTGAATTTCTGAGAATAGAATATATTTCCAATATTTTATAGGAAATTTGACCCGTCACTTGATAATATTCCAACATTCTAGGTTTTTTAGGAGAGTCCAACAATTTCCCAATGATTATTTGGCACATTTTCGAAAATTAGGCAACTTTTTTAAGAATCCACTAGACTTTTTGAGAAGTTGCTTCTGAACCTTTCAATAATCTTAGTTTTTTAGAAGATTCGAATGATTTCTCGACCCTAATTTGAGAGATTCTCAAAAATTAGAGTGAATTTCTGGGAATCCTACAGATTTGTAATACTTTCTAGAAAATTTATTCTAAATTCTAAAAGATTAAAGCAATTTTAAAATAATTCTTTTAAACATTCTCATAAATGATAGTAAGAAAACTAAAATTGAATTAGTTTTATTTTTCTTCAAATTCTTCTACGTTCTAGCCGTTTTTTTAAAAATTCTAGCAATTTTCAAAATAATTCCCCTGAATTTTTGAAAAATTATGTTTTTGATACTTTGTGGTAAAGTTTAGTGAAATTTTTAGTATGTTTAAGACAATTTCTTGATCACTTTTTGATCCCTTCCGAAAAATTGAAGCAATATCTCGAAAATACAATAACTTTCTCGCATAGGAAATTTGAATATTTTTTTTGAAATCCTTGTAACGTTTCCTAAGAAATATTTTCCAAATTTTCCAATATATCCATAATATTTTTAAAATACTACAGTAATTTCTTCAAATTTCTGTAACGGACGAATATATACGTGTAGTAAAAATTGAATTGAAACACTTTCTAATACAATGAAGTAATTCCTCAAATTTTTGAAATAAAATTCAATTATTTCCAAATTAAAATCTGTTCTATAATTCCCATTACGTTCTTATACCACATCATAGTCGAGTATGTTTCATAAACAAATAGAACAACAACATACAAACGCAAATACGTAAAACTGAATAGACACTGACGTGGTCTGTGGCCTTGCGCAACGATCCAAAAACACGTAAAGGTATCATTTTGAACATCGCACTGCTTACTTCATTTTCAGAGAGAATCCCGCTAAAACCATCAACCACATTGTTGAACTATTTCCTCGTTATGCATTCACTCGATTCATACGATTACACAAAGCTCTGTGCAATTAAGACCTAACAAATGATTCACGGATCTATTGTTAATTTTGGTATATCTATACGTGGAAAACAACCGATAAAACGGATCTCGACCGCGGGATATTTGAATAGATTTTGCTAATTGAACTTATTTTTGGCAAAAATTTCGTTAATAATTCGGATTCGCATTTACAATTTAAGTTAAACTTTCTCAACAATGTACTTGTTAACACTCAAATACAATTTACAATTTAAAAACAATTTTGTCATGGACACGTATGTTAGAATCATCAAAAATCATCCCCTCACAACAACGGAAACCCTTGAAAGGAAACCAATTGTTTTTATATGCATCAGCAGTTGCGGTTTTACAATACAAAATTGAAACGCAAATTACTGGCAATAACTTGTTATTGGTTTTATTGAAAACAGTGTACAAACTTTAATAAAAGCTATAAAATGATATGGTTTCACGTAGCTACCACTCTGGTCATCTACTTCATTGATTAGACACAAAATAAAATCGTTGGGCTTATATTAAATACGAGGGCTGCTACTAAAGTTTTGCGATACACGAAGAAAAAGAAATATTTTTCAAAATAAACTACACATACAGAACATGTGATTAGAACGCATCAACCACTTCTTCAGATGTTGATCTCGCAATTTATTTCTGATCTGCGACAATAAGATGATATCAAAGGGTGCCAAACAAGGGCGTCCTTTTGTTTGAACTGATTTCTGTGAGAGCTCGCATTTTCGTCGTCTTCTACGATTAGTTCCTTCTTCAAATAGATCGCTGATGACATGTCCAGTTATTCAGAAGATACAGGCGATTATTTGGTCCGGAGTGCTTCGAGCGCGAACAAGTTTTGTTGATTTCGGCTCGTCCTGAAAGACCCTCATACCTAGACCCATGATTCGTCACGTTTCACAATCTTATAGACGTCTCTTGAAGCACCGCGATTTTATTTTTTCAACATTTTCAAATTATGCGGTATCCAAAGCGAACAAATCTTTTTGACAGCCAAAGGTTCATGCAAAATCGGATGTATGCGAATGGAACGCACACCCAAGTACGCCTCAATCACACTGTATATCACATGCCGATCATGCAATATCAGTTTACCCAGAGCATCGATGTTTTCTGGCACAATAACTGATTTTGGATGACTTTCATTCTGGAGCGAGTATAATTCATATAACGAAACTTTCTGAGTACGTTCAACACAAAAAATGTCAAACTTCAAGATGGCGATATCAGATTTGACATATTCCCATCAATGTTGCCATATCTCAAATTTTAAGTGACAATTCTCGTACTTCGATTTCTTTGAATCAATAATATGAATTTAAGCATTAGAAATGTTGTTAAGACATCTATTTCTACACAGATTGTGATTCTTAGTATCTAAATTACGAATTGGGCAGTAATTGAATGGTGTGTATCCATCGTAAGCATGAATATATTCGGTGAGATTTCTATTAAGATAAGTACATGTTATAACTACAAACTCGCTCGAAATCTTCATTATTCAATATAAGCTGTCGACTATCTCCTAAAGTCCAAACTAATAGATATCATTCGTCATCGTATGACGTATAATAACCGATCGTATACGAGGTGGTTTTAAAATTGTAATATATCTATTGGTGATACAGAAATAAAGAGTGTTTTTACTTCGACTTCAGTGTAACTTTGAAAACAAACAACTCGAATTTCCACAAAAGTTCCTTATTGTTTTATGTAATGAATATATCTCCCAGTTCCTAATAGTGTTAAACTCGGAGAGAAAGATAATTTTCAGATAACATTACATCGTTCACGGTCAACAACTATTGTTGAAATTGTTATTTTGAAGTATCAGAAAAGCCATTTTGAGAACGTTCGAAGCGTCACCTTGCACAAATTACTCTATCAACAAAATTCGGTATAATTTAGGGTTATGTCGGATGGCAATAATTAAAGTTTGCTAATTGGTTTGGAAAAATACTTTATAATTTGATAATTTTCGAATTTGCACAAACTTTATCTGATGAAAACATACGAAACGTTGGAAATCAAAACAAAGTGGTGGCCAATAATACTTTATCGTGAGCGTGAATATTTTTCACTGTATTTCATCCAACTTACTTTGTTTGTCTTTTCATTTTCATTGTTTTTATAGAAGAAATTTTCTGAATCAAATTTTCATTCATAGGTCATTTGATAAAACCGAAGCACTCGCCATATTTTATAATCTTCAAAGTAAATAATAAAATATTAAAAAATGTAGTTAACTCTAGTTTTAACAAGTGAAAACTATTTTCAACGGAAGGGGTTTTCCCTAGTCCATGAGTTACAAAGAAAAGTCATAAAAAACTGATTATTTTTCAATAAATTCCCACACACTTTTCACCATGTCTGATCTTCGCTGTTAAATCTTTTACCATTCAACTCTATCCTCGGTGAACAAAAAATAATTGGATGGACCAAATCAGGGCAATATGTTGGGTGTTTAATCCCTAAGAAGTTACATTCGTATATAGCATCTTTGGGGCATGAAACAAGCGCAGATTTCTGCTGATTTTTTCACGCCTCTTTTC
Source organism: Diorhabda carinulata (assembly GCF_026250575.1). NCBI lineage: Eukaryota > Metazoa > Arthropoda > Insecta > Coleoptera > Chrysomelidae > Diorhabda > Diorhabda carinulata. The sequence continues at coordinate 35,738,501 of NC_079461.1, read as the reverse complement.
GATAGTTTTTCAACGTATTTGACTCCTCAAAGTCAGTCAAAAGTAATACCCTTACAGTCCTAAAATATTGTAGTTAAATTTTTTGGATCTCTTTTGGATGTGTTTCATCAGCTGTTACCATTCATCGGATTTCACTTTCTTGAACCTCACAGCAAAGCTTCAAAAATCGCTTTGGAAATTCCGATATGTTGGAATTTTATTTTTTCCAGGCGCCGGCCACTTATAACAACATCTCCCACTAATTTAATATTTTATGGAATAGTCATCATCTAATTTTTATTGAATTTGATTTTTGTTGGTGTTAATCCATTTTAAATCAAAAATTTAATGACCGCGCGAAACGCAAATTGAGGCTTTATTCGGAGGCAAAGTGGTTGTTAGAGATCTACTACAATAAAATGGATCCAAGCAGCAAGTTAAAACTTGTCGAGACATGAGACTGACGCGTGTATTTAGATTTTTGCAAATCTACTAGTCCAAAAATTCATGGAGCACTAAAAAGATAAAATTCATTGTTAGCGTATTTCATTTTTTTTTGTTGATATTTCGCTTCGTTTCGCTAAATAGTAAACTGAATCGAAACAGAAAACTCTGTACATGAAAATAGTACGTACGTGCTTTTCTAAATCTCTCCCGTGGAAAATTGGAAGATATATTTATGTACTGGCGTTCAATATTAAATTTCCTCGAGGTATTCTAACAGTTAACATGTACCAATAGAAGCGTTAAGCTGATGTCAGGGACAGAATTTTTCAAGAAAATAAAACGATATGACATCGTGGACACGAAATAATCGTATTAAAGATAAAATGACACGGTAGATGACGTGAGAAATATATATAATCTTACAGAAAATTCCATTAAACTCGATGTTATTTTGGTGGTAAATTATTCTCTCAAGTTCAGAATTGTTGTTGCAAAAAATACGGTACATAATTCAATTATTTCCGGGTTTAACTATAAGAAAACAATGTTAAAGAAAATTTTCATTTATTAAGATTCTGCTCGACATTTTCATATTTTTTTGGGTGAAAATCTGCAAACAATCTGCTAGTGAATCTAGAATAGGATAAGATAAGTTCGCCCAATAAAATTTGGTCAACATAATTATATAAAGTGAAATTTAAGATCCAGGACACAACATATAATCTATATTTTTCAGTACTAATATCCAAAGGACATTGATAATTATTAAAAAACATTTTATAGCACATTTCGGATTTCCAGTGACGATTTATTTCTGTTGATTTTAATATTTGACTATTTTTGACATCAATTTTTCAAATAATTTGACAAGACAAACGTTGCAGTCGTTCGTTATTTTTTAAAAATTTGTTTTCAGTACACATCTCGATTTGGTAACCATCGTCAGTCAAGCACGCAGCAGCTTCCTTACCCCGTCAAGCCAATTCTACCGCAGCTATGTAGTTTAATTCCATGAATTTATCATTTTCGTTATTTCTATGCAATTAAATGCAGTCGAACTTTGTTTTCTTTGAAATACAACACTTTTGAATGGGTCATTAAAAACTTTCATTTCTTCATAATATTTTACTTGTTAGGATCCATATGGTTTTGAACTCCATACCATCTAATGTTCACGGACCAATCCTCGCTCAATTCCAGTGTTATCTAAGATCATACAAAGATTGGTGGTCAAAAAAGGCTTTTATCATTTTTGTTTCAATATAAAATACTTACTACCTCAATTTGGGTTATCAAATTCACGAATGAAGCTATATTCTCCCTCCCAAATAATGACCACTCTAGACTAAACAGACATCACTCCACAGTAACAATTTTTTATGAAAAGGCTAGCGAATGTGTTAATCATAATATTATTTGAGTCAACAAATTGAACTACGATTTCAGGGGTGGTTTAAGTCATACAGATGTCAGCTTTTAAGGGTTGATACAACGATGTCTTCTTTTTGTTTATAAACCACATCGCCTATCTATACATCAGTGATAAAAAATATCTATTTTGAGACACTAGTTTCTCTTGCAGCAACCCGGATCTCACGGCACTTCGTAGGACCATATCTAGTGACCTAATCGCCTTTAAATCAAGGTGCGATTTCAATTTTCTGTATCTCAACGTTTCTAAAACTAAAATTTTATCGTATGAAAATACATTGTCAGCCTTTTTTATCAAATCACCCCTCCAATTGACGTCGTTGAATCTGCAAAATTCTTAGGGCTTGTCGTGGGCAATTCCTTGAAATGGGAGTTACATATTGTCGCCTTATATAAAAAAATAAGTTTCTCCTGTTTTGCGCTGAGATCACTCTCCTAAGAACTGAACTTATCCATCTCCTCCACAGTTTATTATGCCCTTATCGCGGCGCTTTCCGTCACTCGTGGCTACTAAAACTCCACGAGTACAACTATCCAACCACGCTAGGCTTCCCCCGCCCACGCGCATTCTATTGAACCACCCTGTATATGTTATAATTTAAAAAAAATTGATCAGAAATACCAACAAGAAGTATTAAGAAACTATTTTTGCCTTTATATACATATGGTAATGACAATTCGAAAAAAAATCTATTTTCCTTCATTTTCAATCGTTTTATATATATGAAAAGTGAAATGGTAGGAAAAAGGAAACAGGAAAATCTCTATTTTTGTCGTCAGTGTTTCTTACTGAAAAGAAAAGGAGGCTTGAACGGCGACACTTTCAACAGCCATAAATCATCTTAATGGGCAGGAAGCAGTACGATTATATATTAAAAAAAGTATAACCGAACTGGCTATTATAAAAGAATGAAAAGCTCAGTTGGAAATATCCGAAGAATAGTAAACGGAATCAGAGTATATATAATTGATATAAAAGTTGTGGAAACCACAACAATTCTGCTCAAATGTATTTACAACTTTAAGTAAATATATTTATGTTAATTGTCGATATCAATTCAACCACTATGGAATATAGTTTTAGAAAACGAGTGGACGTTGTTTAAAAGCTCTCCATTTTTGTTCATAGTTTCTAAATCCATGGAAAATAAATTATATCATATATATATATTTCTAGTTTTTATATTGAGAAACTAATTAGGCCATTAAACATGAAGTTTATATAGATTATAGCTGATATAGTAAATTAATTAACGATGCGGGTATTTACCACCACAACGAAAAGTTAATTAAGGTTGATGGTGATAGTGAAAACCAAGTCTTCACGTACTAAGAAAGTATACAACATATATATTCATATATGATATAGATTTTAGAATTTTCTAGATCATTTTAGAACTTTCCAGTCATATTCTAGAACATTCTAAATCGATTATAATAATCGAATACATTTTAGAACTTCCTAGACAATTCCAGAAATTGTTCAAATCGTTTCAGAAGTCCTCATGCATTAAAAAATAACACATTTTCACCCCCCAACCACCTTAACCAATCTTCTTTACTATGACCTGGAGACTAAGGGGTATTTACCACCCCAAAGGTAATTTCATTGTGGTTGATGATGATAGAGAAAACCGTTTCTTCACGTTTCCGAGATGTAATTCAATATTATGCGTGGTATTAGCCAGGAAAGTAATTGTGTTCTCTTTTGAGAAACCACAACCGATAGGTATAAATATATATTAATTTTTTTAATTACTGAGGATACCTCATATATCACCTGATAATTTTAATTCACTTATAAAGGAAAGTCATCCTGTTTAACCGCCTCCCGTTTTTATGAATTGTTTTTTGTTTCTGAGCTTGAAAGAACGATATTGGGATATCACCGTTTCTTTTAATTTCCATATTCATTCAAGTGATTTTTTTAAAATATTGTGTTGTTTCTGAAAACGGTCACACAATGTCCGATAGTGATCTTTGCAAAAAGTTGGGATACCATGACAATAATTAATTGTTTTTGAAAAGATAGTTTATCGAAATTCCTATCAATGAAGTGAAGTTCAAGTTTAATACAATTTCTTGCTCGACCTTAATAATACACATGAATCATTAATCACTGCTGGCAGATGCTTTCTTCATTTAGCTATATTATATTGTTTTATTACGAAAAATCGGTTTCTATACTTTTATCATGTGGAACAATACTCAATATTTTGAATTTATTTATGTACAAATAAAAGAAATTGGAAAAGTATATTTTCCCAAACCAAATTCGAAACCGAGACGTCCATTTTGAAGGCATGGAACACTAACACCGAGCTGTCAATGACATGAATGTGTTTGACGTATATCTGTTTTTCAACGTTCCATGATTAGCGAAACAATTTGTAAATTGAACTAGTTTTTGAAACAAAACATGTAACAAGTGTAATACAAGAAAAGTTTTGAACAAAAATATTTAGTAGTCGTAGATAAAGTATAGGCAATTTAACTCGGTAACTTCGACTTGTAAATAATAAAATATTATAATAGAAAATAATATTATGAGCTACGCCATCTACTGTCAAAAATAACAATAAAAAATTGATTACTACACAAATAACTTTAATTTTACAGTCTCGTGGTTTATGGTTCAAAAATACATATAAATACCTAAATCTTTTTTTTTTCTGTTGGGTTTATAGCATTGTTAAGCTTGACCCTTCCAAAAAAAAACTTTCACTTGAAAATATATCCGAAATACCTAGTTTACGCCCCAATAAGACTACATAAATAGAATGGAATTGCAGAAAAGCTTTCGCATCTTTTTTATCACAGTGTTTTCATAAACCCAGAATTATTTCCATTAAAACATGTCGAGCTGTATGAAAAACGATGTAGCGATCGTATATTCTCCATGTTGCTTTAATTCTTCCAATATTTATTAATAGTTGATTCCTTCGTTATGGTGTTGATGTAATTTCGAATCGAATTGACGAGTTGTCAACTCATGAATGATTATACAATATGAAAATAGCGTTTTATGGAAACTGATAAAGTTAATTTAAACTTTATATCGATTTTTCCCAAATCTAGGAAGCGTGTCATGTTTTTAAACTCACAAATCTGAATAGCAAAATATTAATCAAAGGTATCATATTAAAAATGAAGGATTGAATGGTTTTAATCGTTTTGCGACATCTTTTGAATTAAGCAGAAGCTTTTAATTAACACTACACTTAACTGATTTATATAATTCACTTATCACTTACACTTAACTATAATTCAATTAAATTATTCGATTACTTTCTACTTCGGTATGTTCGCTATGAATATTTATTATAAAATAAACTAAACTGCACAATATACCAAAAGAAATTCTCAAAAGTTCTAGAAAAAAAAAACAAAACGTTATAAAAAGTAACATCAATTTCACTACATCCAAACAGGATGTATCATTATAATTTCACACAAAAATCACTTTGTGATTAAATCGGCCTTTCTTACCGTCGAGTTCTGGTGATTGTTCTGCGTATTTTCCATGTTCTGGAAATGTGTATTGAAATATATAAAGAAGAAAAAATTTACTCCAGCGACACCCCTGCAAAAGCAAGTCACTGACAAAAAAACTGAACACAAAATTGTTGTTTTCTTATTAGCTTCAAAATATTTTGATGTTTCTTATCCCCATGGCTCAACAATATGGTCGGTAACCACCATTTTTTCGTTGTTTGCAATTAGGGGTAACTGATCCTTACAAAAGGTCATCTAAAGTTTATATATAGAAAAAATAGTGGACCAAAACTTAGAAGCTCTGTCTTAACTATCGTTTCATCAAAATCGATATTTTGAGATGTAAGCCATTCTTGAATATCTGCTTTCCTTCTGGTCATTATTGGAGAATATTGGATACGAAGTATCACATTTATTTTCAAACTTCGGTAGAGTTTTCTCAAACCAATTTTGAGATCCTAATGTCAACAACTGTACTATACATGATCCAGTGGCCTCTGCAGCGACAAGGTTTATTATGGTGTCTCTGATTTGGATCAATAATTTTTGCCCGAGATGTTCACGTGCTGATTACATACTGATCATTATTTTGGTTTTCTATTTTTCTTCGATAAATAGATTTTACCTGATCCACCACTATCGGTTAGCCATCAAAGGTCAGTTTATGTTAACAACAAACAAAAATCGCTATAAGGCCAGAGTCAGTGTGAAATCCCATCGCTGGGAAATCGAGTGTAGTCCAAAATATCTTGTATCGTTGATATTCATGTGGAGGATGATCAATTAGTTCATAAATGTCAGATATTATTTTCAATAAAGACTGATATCAGTTGGAAATATCGAAAATCTCGATATAAAAATGATTATTTATGAGTTTTGGGAAGATTTGAGTATACATTTTTTCCTTTAGTTACGATTGAATACATCTAAATCAAATTTTCCATTTGAAAAAACCCTTTGGGTTAAAACCATATAAATCTCCTAATGACGAATCGATATCTAATAGAACTGTAAATGACTTTATTGTTAGAGTTTTTTTTTTATTCGGCGGTTGTTATATTTTTTTATAAACCTACTGCTATACACAATCACATTCTGACAATTTAATGCGATAATAAATATGAAAAATGTGTGCTGTTGAAGTTGAACATCAATTTGTATTTCGTGAATGGAAAGTAATTTCATCATTTGTATCGCTGCATTAAAAAAAAAAAAAAAGAGAGAGAGAATGTTTATAATATCTGTATTTTTTTGTATGCGAATACGATTGAGATATTTCAAATGGAATAATCCGTACTTCCATTAAATGAATTTCCTGTTAACAATCGTTTTCATTTGAGAGAAAATAAATTGAATTGAACACTGGATTTATCCAAACCTACTATACTTAAAGTAGTTTTCTTCAACTTTTTTATTTCTGAGAACTTTTCAAATGTTTTTCGTGATAATTTATCTTAATTTCAAGTCTCTTTTCTATGATTTCCAACGAAAATTATCATTAGAAACTTATATTAGTTCAGTTTATATCTACTATGAATATTAATTAAACATTTAATAATATGGAAAAAATTCGACGCTATAATATTATTAAAAAATACTATGAAACAACGAATTCCAATTAGAATTAATTTATATGTTCATAAAACAAATTCAATACAATAGACAAATCATTAATATATAAATATTATTAATTAATGTCAAATTGCTATTATTTACTTTGTTGTTTGATGTTGAATATGTTTCCATTCTCATTGTAGAATCTGATATAATTTAAATATGTTTTTCAAAATATAGAGTTGATTTGTTTTTTAATTTTTTTCTAAAAAAGTCATTAACAAACTACTACTACTGTGGCCATTCAAATCCAAGTTTATTTTTGGCTTCGACAACAAGTTGCCTCCAAGTTTCATTACATCTTCACCCACATGGGTTATTCCATCTTGCTCTTGGTCTTCCCAATTGGCACCTCCCTTCTGGTTGACTTCTCCACACTTTGTTTTTTGATTTTTATCGTTTAATGTTATATAAGGTGCCCCGTTTGCTCACAATGGAAAAAAACCAGCTCAGGGAAGATGTTTCCAACGATTGTTCGGCAATAAATGAAACGTAGGTTCATCACTTCAGTCCCAAAATAAAAGAGGAATCAAAACAATGGACTGGAAAGAAAGAACCGGCTTCAAAGAACTCAAAGACCGTTTCATCGACAGGCAAGGTGACGGAGTCGGTTTTTTGGGATTCGCCTATAATATTCCTAGTTTCTTTATTAAGTAGTTTGTATTAAATATTACGTAAATAGTTTGCTTTGAGTGATTCTTTGTTTTTAGTAATGTTTCATGCAAAATTGACGTTTAAGGGTAAAAATTCATCCAATCATTTTAGTATTCCAATATCGATTTAATATTTTCCTCGTTATATGTTTTAAAAAACGTTTCATCAATAAATCGATTGAAATTTGAATTAAAAAATGTTAACCACTTGGCACAAACCGACTCTGGTTTCAGCACATTGAATTTCCTTAGATTTTAATTCGACTGCCACCATAACTTATTTGTTTCTTGCATTGGGACTTGTAAATGAATAAAGTTTGTATTTCCAAAGATGAAGAAAGTTTGTCAGTTTTATGGTTATAAGTTCCCCAGTGTGCGAAAGTTCTTAAATTATAATTTACTACTTCGGTTTAAATTTGAAGTATAATTTTGAAAGAATTCACTCTCAAACGTACGAATAAAAAAGAAAAGAATCGTTTTTATTTTCAAACCAAATCATTATTCAGTATTATGAGCGATTCTATATTGAAAATACCAGATATATATATATATATAAATTCACAGTTGTTTTAGCACCCTTTTTGATTCCATTATATTTGACAAAGGGTAAGAAATTATAATATCAAAAGGTCGAAATCAGAATCTACAAGAAAATGATGAGAATCTTCTTGAATATAATTTATTAGTGTAGTTTTGAATATTGTGGATTCTTTGAGACGTAACTTCTGAAGAAAATATGTAATAAATTAGAATAAAAAGATGTAGATGCAACTCCGTTTTTAATTCAGTAAATGTGATCAAAAGAAATTTGAACTCACTTCATCGCTTTTACAAGGAAAATTTTTCATTTCATTTCCTAACTTCTTCATAAATTTGAATTGAAACTAATTTCTGTTATATTGTTGAATGCGCTCATTATGAAAGTTGAATAATATCTTCTCAGAATATGAATCGAATGAATATTTAAAATTAATTGGAACCCTTACGAAGTTTTCTATTTACCTCGACAACAAAAAAAGTTACAGTGAGCACATTTACAAATAATGTTAGCAACGAGTTTGATTTTTCTCATACTACTAAAAAATTCTCAAACAAGTATCAAAGAATTCCGAAAAACTGAGATACGGGGGCGAAAAACCAGCAACACCACCGTCGATTAACAAGGTACTTGTATCCTGAGAATGAACTGCCAAATAGACAGTTTCTCCACGGATCTCGAACCTCTCTCTCCGTTTCTCTAAACTCTAAAATCGAAATTTTTAACTTAAAGTCGTTCGATTCGGGTATTGGGGTGCTTAAAGACGATGGTTTTGGTTTTCTATAAATTGGGAGTCGCCTTCTATTTTCTGTACAAATCCGAGAACTCATTTGGAGGATTTTGGGATCGGATATTGACAAAGGGCGAAAATAATTAGTGCAGTATCGTCCATATACAATTGGAGCCTTCTAGATCACTAGGAATGGGGATAAATGATTGAGATTAAACAATAACCGACTATGACACTAATGAAGCGAATAGTGAGAAGCTTCCTAACAAATCCGACGTATCAGACCTGATCGAAATCATTCTTCATGTTGGTAGTAATGTCTACTAAAAACATTTCCCAATTTTGTGTTTATTTCCTATAATATAAAAAAAATGTCAATAATAACTTTCCACCCTTTGTTATTTGAGGATTCTCAAATAGTAATTCTGAGAGTTGTAGGGATGAAAAGTAAATTTGAAAATTATGTTTCTTGTATAGCAAAATCAACTTGTTTGGTTATTGAATCAAAATTTGCAAAAAATTATTTGGTTTAAATTAAGACACCCGATATATAATAATTGTTTTCATCTCACATGTTTACCGCTAACTTTCTTTTTCGTTGATTGTCCTCGGGGTGAAAACTACTACGAGGATTTGATTTCTTTACGGTCGCTCCTAAGTAACTCGGAAACCTTCTTCATATAATAAATTTCCACCTTTCTCGAAGGCAGAATCCTAGAAAAGATGTATAACCAAAAAAAAACAAATCTCCCTCTGTAATCGCTCAAGATTGTCTACTTTCTCGACGCAACTTCCAACCCCAAATCGCGCTTTCTACTCCGTTGCCATGCAACGAACTTTTCCGAACCGGAAATGGTCCGGCAAAATTTTTTCTGGCCTAGACCGTCAGAATCCGCATCCGTCACTTTTCTATATAAACTTTATATTATATAATAATCAATATATACAGAAATAAATATATTTTTTTATTTTTTTTTTCATCAATACTAATTCTACAATTATATCGTTCATATTTTTTACAATAATCTTCTTCATTTAGGTCGCGATACGTTTTTCCATCAATTTTTCGTATTTCTAATGCGTCGACCAAAAGCTTCGGACAACTTCCCGTGGTTAGCTTCTTCTAATTGTCTTAGTACTTTTCCGTTTTTAGCTCTCTACAATTGATCAGAAAAAGAGAAAAATCAGAAGTTGTTATATACAAGTAATCAGAAGGCCGATGGAGAAAAGAAACCGCGATGTAACCTCATATTATGTCAGAACGAGTTGAATGCGTAGCTAAAGAATCAGATGGATTCTTACTGATTAAAACCCTTCAGAAAATAAGGAAATACAAAAGACATTAACGACATTAAACTAGTGGTTAGTTCACTTCAAATATGACCTTGAAATTATGTCAGAAAATGACAACAGTAGACCTATTTTGCCAAAGTTCTATCCACTTCAGCAGAAGGTTTGGATAAATTGATGGAATAGTGGTATTACTACCCTCAGAAAGTAGTCTATTTTGAAGGAAAATTAATAACGTCCAGAGTCATGGAGAAAATATTTCTTTAGCTTAAAAAAAACCAAAATGATGCGATCTAATGTGAATCTATGATCATACAGGGAAGAATGTCAGAAAAATAAAGGAAAAAGTAAAAAAGGAAGCTCAGTGATTTAAGAAAATTGAACGAATTATAAATAATTCTCTAGAGGATATGAAAGTACAGAAAAGCATGGAAAATATAGTTGAAAAAAGAACTTGGTATCCGAATTTCACATTCAAAAAGTTTTTTATACCCATTGTTATATAATGTTGTTTAAGGTATTGATGTTTCTTAAAACTACTTGTCCAATACTACGATGTTTGTTCTATGTAAACGAAATCGTAATTCATTTTCACTAGAATCTTCGTGAGCTATTCTAGATCGCAGAAAGATTTTGATTGATTGAAAAATTGACGTGAAACATTTTCAAACGAAAATCAAATCGAAAATATTCAAATCGTTGAGATGTTAACAGAGCGAAATCTGTTTAGAGGTTTAGACATTGAGAGTAGGCAAATTGTAACCTCCCGTTTCAAAAATGGTTTCAAAGGGTAGATCGAAATTTCCAGCTTTCAACTAACAACGCTTTTCAACGCATGAACGATGTAGTTTATCAATTTTTCACAACGAAATCGGATGCGCTTCATACCTCACGTGACACCTCGTTTATTTGCATACATATGCGCGTCGTAGAAACTACGTAGGAGTTAATTAATTGGAGGATCATTCATTCTAATAACAATTTAATTATCTCTAAAAATTTCTCATACGAAATTGTATTTATGATTTAGTAATGTTGCTGTGAGTGAGTTAGCTGTTTGTTCTACTCATTTTAATGAAGTTGAGAGATAATCAAACAACAAGAAATTGAGTCGAAAGCTCTTCTGATACTTCATGTTGTTGTATTACGAATATATGAATACCTGCGAGTTCAACAGTATCTCACTGGATATGTTTTTTGAAAAAATATACCATTTCAGTCATTATTATTTTGTTTACGAAGTCAACTCAAATTTTAGCAAGTGTGACCGACGATATTTGGGTATGATATTTTTTTAATGCCAATTCACATAAATCTTATGAATAATATCAAAGTTTATTAGTTATATAACATTCAATATCAAAATTTCAGAGGTATGTTACCAAATATCTACCAGTATTTGTGGATTTATGATGCTTATACAAACGCCGTTGAGCACAAAAACTCCTTACTACCATATAAAATAGTTTTCTTTTAGAGCAATTTTACTGCCAGGTTGCATTTTATATCTTCACATTTGGCTGGTTGCGAGGGCTTTTTGCACATCGACAACAGACGAGCTAAATAATCGTTGTTTTTCCTTTTTACGAAATTTACGTGACTTTTGTGTAAAGGCGGAGCCAAAAAGAAATCAAATAACAATAGAGTATATATATAGGGTCGCCGTATATTCCGTCGATGTGTGAAATTCTTCTTCACCAATTCATTAAGAGACTTTTTTCTTCAGGCTTACTCATTATATCCAAATTTCGAACTTGACATCAACACTTATCTATTTACTACACTAATATGATTGAAAAAATATTTCAAACAACGTTTATAAGTATCAAAGTAAACGAAATAGCTGCAACAGGAGCAAATAAACCCTTCACAAGACCTGAATCTTTAAAGTGAATGGATAGAATTGAAACCAATCACTGGATCAACCTACAGGAGCTTAGACAAGCGAAGGGTCTTCTAGGAAACTATAACCAGAGAATATGAACAATCTAGGAGTCCTATTGGGGCAGTTTTGCTTCAATGGACACGTGAAGACTCTAGTAGATAATGCAACGTAGAGATTCTGTTGCACTTCTGTCTTAATATATCAGAGACAACGGTATCTCTAGTAGCTCCAGACGACTTTCTGAACTATCTAAAAGAAGTTAGCTTAATAGAGATCAGCTGTAAATACTGGGTTCTCTAGTATCGCAATAGAAAAGGAGGTAACCAGATCATCATATACACTCACGTTCAATCTTTAATTGCGGTGAATTCCCTTGTGTTTCGATGTTAATTCGAAACCATTTTGTTCCTGCTTCTTTCCTGATGTCATTTTAGGTTTGGTGGCACTTTTAGTATTTCGATTCTTCTTGGGTAGGTGTTATTCTTCCTTTTGCCATTCGACAGATTTGATTTTATTGTGTGGATAGCGTCTGCTACTTGCCTAATTCATCTTATCCGATTCGATCCGATTTCTTTGTACATTTCGTTTAGGTTCATCCTGTGGAGTTCATTCTTCGTTCCATTCCAATTACGAAACATGAGGTACCGTCTGTAGCTCCGGCTCTTCATACATATTAACCAGAGTTTCTGCATACTTAATTAATATCGATACCTTGATAGTTGAGGGCTTCAATCACTGTATATCAAGTCAAATACCTTCTCAAAATAGAAATAGAAGTTATCGCTATTGGTTATTTTAACTATTTCTTTAGGTTTTGAATGCGAGCGATTGTAGTGAAGGTCTTTGTTCTGTTCTTTGTGTATCATCCAACTTCTTAGTCATCTTTTATTCATGATTTTATAGTTTATTGGTCCATAGCTCCTCATAAGCTCTTTACTGCATAATATTTTACGCTATTAAGTACTAATAAAAATTTATGAGTATACAAATTACATTACGTTCCGTTTCTGATTTTACCGGACATTACAAGAACAAACAATTTGGATTGAATTCATGCAGCTTCATTGTTTCTATCTTTTGTGTCTAGAATCCTTCGTTGCTATAAATCGTTGAGAATCTTTAAACGAAAGACAACTTCCTATTTCCGGATAAAATGTATAGACATGCCATAATTTTATGGTGGTTTAAATGTTATCGTTACTATTTCAACAAACTTTTCCCCGCTGAGGACATTAAAAAGATTGTATGTACCTAAAATTGTTTTAATATTGATATTTTATCTGTTTTTTTTTTCATATATTTTTCGATTTATAACATTTTTTTACTTTGTTTCATAGTTTGTTAGTTTATGAGTGAATACTAAATTTGGTGACATAATTCAAATTTGAATTTTGGGGTATTTAAACGTCTTAAATCCTGTTCAAACTTAAAATACGATATCTACGTATTATTTTCAAAAATACACACTTTTGAATTAATATGAAATCTTTTATATTTGACACTTCTTATATATCAATTTTACCTAGATTTGCACTAAATTTAATCAATTTTCAACTCAGAATTTATTTTGAATACGAATTATTCCATGTATTTTCATTTTGATTTTCAACTTTACGAACTTTGTACGTACCAAATTCTCATATATTTTTTAATATATAATATCAACAGTATCAAAAATTCTTCACCCTCACAGTAATCGACATTTGGTCAATATTGAAACTGAAGAAGTTGAATTCGAACATTCCAAAAGTTTAACACATACTTTCCCTGTTAAATAAATTTTGAGAAAGTATTAACTCAATATAACCACATAATTGAAATTTGTATATTGATGTTTGAACTTCACATTTTAGAAATTCGTACACATTTTCAATTAAAACTTAATATTCTATCTGAAGTCGCGAAATATTTCAAACAAATAAGGATTCAGCTCATTTCTAAATTAGTTTTTGAATCCACTAGCTGATATAACCGTCAACGTACTGGATGTTGTCTCCATGACAATTTCTGGAGCTCAATATTTCTGAAAATAAACGTCATATATTCCAAGTTCTTTATTAGAAAAACTACAACTTTTTCTTTACAATAACTGAAATTTATTAAGACTTCTCAATCCAATCAAGTCTTTATCTTTTTATTTACCGCTCATCCATTCTTCTTCTAATTGCTGTCACAGTCGAAGTTCATATTATTAACTCAAATATTGTTGTAAGCAAATGTTTTCACAATAATTAATAGGAGGAAATGGAAGATGCTTTCTAGAATATTATGAACAACAAACCTCTATATTTATGATGTCATAGTTCCACCGAACAGTCCATTTAATTAAATTCTATCTCGTAATTAGTTTCCTCTCTCTCTAGAAATTACAATTCTTTAACTTTGCTCTAATTATTAATTCAGTTGCTGTTCACAAACAGGAAACACTTTTTGTTCGATAAACTACCTGTGAATTTTCAGTTATTTAGTTCAATCCAATTTGCAATTTTTTTATGCATTAGACTAAAAAAGTGATAAACTCTATGGAAGCTTCACTAAAAGATTCAGCCAGAGATAATCTAAACCTTACATTTGGTTCAGCAAAGTTACGTAGAACAGTCATTAAAATATATTAGAAGATGATATTGATAGAGATGTTGAAGTTAAATCTATAAATACTCCACAATTGATTCATCAAATTGAATTAAATGATCGAGTTTTACAATTATCAATAACTAAAGCAGGACTTATCAAAGTGGAATTTGTTAACACCAGTTAGAAAAAGGAGGTAAGGAATTTTTCAAAAAGGATACTGATATCCCCGAACTTTTTTAACTTCTGAATCAAAAAGGAGTGTTAAAAAATTAATGAACTTAATTGAGTACAAAGAAAATTGTACAATAATCTCAATGTTCTGTAAAGTTATGTAGAGCAGTCTTGAAAATATATTAGAAGATGATATTGATGGAGATGTTGAAGTTAAATCTATTCCTAGTGAACTAGAGTGATGCATTCTGGTGTTTGCATACGATATTTCGAAATTTTTTTGAAGAAATAGGAAATATCGGTTGGATACTAAATTCGTAAAGTTTGCTTTTCAGTTTGTTATTTGTATTAGAAGTAATGAAGATGAAAACAGATATAACAGATCGGGATTAATATTTCATTGAAGATTCATTTGGAGCAATCACAATTGAGAAAAGTGGTTGTTGGACAGAGGAGCGTTGCTATCAAAAGTTGAAGAAGGTTCGAAGGATGTCATCGAGGATTTTGTAGCTAAAATTTATTAGAGGATTAGGCAATTCTATATTTTCGCGTTCCCCTCGTTTTTTGGCTGTAGAAAATCGAAAAATCGTCCGATTTCGATGCATTTTTTTAAAAAACTTCGTTGTTACGGACATTTATGAAAAAAAATATGGGAAATATTTCACTTGGAGATTTCATATAGTTTCATGACTTTTTTTTGTTAATCTACACAAAAAAATGAAAATTTTGGATAAAAAAAAATTGAAAAATGTTTGTTTATTTATTTTTTATATCCCGTAAAGATTTTATATGGTTTTCTGGCTTTAAATGTTATCATAAACGCACTTTTTCGCAAATAATCGTTCATAACTTTTTCACAAAGCATAAAACGCAGTTCATATATTTTTTTTGTTAATCCGCACAAAAAAATGAACATTCTGGAACAAAAAAATTTAAAAATGTTTGATTAATCATTTCTTATATCCCCTGAAGATTTCGTATGGTTTACTGGCTTTAAATGTTATAATAAACGTACTAGAAAATCCAAAAATCATCCGATTTCGATGAATTTTTTCTGAAATCTTCGTTTTTACGTCGAATTTATGTGAAAAAATATGAAAAATACCTCAATTGAAGATTTTATATGGTTTTCTGACTTTAAATTCTCTTTAACGATCAAACTTAGTAAGATTTTTTCAAAATTTTTGCAATGTTAACTTTCAATATTGTACACTTGATTACAATAAGCGATTTTAAGAATGTTTCTATTCATATAATTTTAAAGATTAATTAATAAAAAAAGGTACAAACGATTATATGTGAGAAAAGGTCAATTTTGAAAGAAATTATTATTATTTTTAATTCTAAAAACATGATGATTCAACATTTTCGTATAATTTTTTTTTCATTTTGTTTGCTTTTTTGTGTAGATTATGGAAAAAATATAACAACTTCATTTGATTATTTGGAAAAAAGTTATCAACAATTATACGTGAATGAGTGCATTTTCATGTACATTCAAAGCCCATTTTTTTCTATTCCCATGATTTTTTTCGTAAATCCGCCGTAAAAACGAAGATTTTAAAAAAAAATCGTCAAAATCGGATGCTTTTTCGATTTTCTAGAGCCAAAAAACAAGGGGACCGCGAAATTGATTAGAAAAACATTGAAAATAAGTTGAGTAGGTTATTTCATTACCTATATAAAAATCTTCGAGAACTTCCAGAAGGAAAATCAAAATCGTCTATTTACCATGCTCAAATTCTGACGATTAAAGAAAAGAACACTTGATAATCTTCTTATCTTCGATATAGGTTCCGAAATTGCGAAATTACATAAAATTTCTATCGAATTATTGTGAGAATTATAATTAATTGATAAACAAGAAGAGCAGTAGTTCAAAAAATTGACTAGAATCGTTCAAAATGTGCGCAGGGCAGTTTCTTATCGTCATGCTATCGAAAATTGTAGAATCTTTGTCACAAACGAAGTCATAATAAATTAAAGTGAAAGTTATTATTAAAGAAAATCCACAATTGCGATAAATACGAGGATTACAATATCCTGTCGGCTTGGAATTTATCCTTTTAGAAAATATATCACGATTATATGCTAAAAATTGTGGGTTTGAAAAGAAGGGGGGAAGCAAGAAGATCCACTTGGCTCATGATAATAAATATTCTCAAGAGGTAAGTAATCCCCACGTTAATAACGTTATTTAATGCTACGCTCCAGTAAACATATAATTTTAGACATACAAATCTTCCATCCTTCCGATACATTTTATTTATAGACATTAAATAATTTCATGCCTTCTGTTATAATTGGGGATTTGCTGAGGAACTTTTCGATATCAAAAGGAAAAACATCCTTTTATTCATGGAAAATGTATACACTCCATCGATTTGGTCTAAACTATGAAAAAACACAATTTTCACACAGTATTTTCTTTTCTAAATACTTTCTTTTGGATGTGATATAATATGTAAGAAAATAACGTTCTATTTAACATCATTAAAACTTTTTCTACTTTGAAGTAACTTTGAAATCATCAGTATTAAGTTTTATCTGAAAAACAGTCACATTTCTGTTTTACAGTAACTTTATTTAATATAAATAATATGTAACTCAGTATTTAATCTAGTGTACACTTTCTAAAAATACCTAGAGTTTTATATTACGTATTTTATTAGCAGAAATCATGATTTATCACTATACACTATACACTACACTATACACAGCCGTACAATATTTTCGTAGATCTTACAACACTTTAAATATGCGTAATTCAACAGTTCACAAGTTCTAACCGGAAAAAATCACAAGCTACATGTTTACCAGACTTACTAACATTCAAACATCAATCACATTTCTGTTTGTTGCACTCAGACTTCCTATCTAATGACACTGTCACTGACAGTGACAGATAATTCAATAAGTGATTAAAAAATTGCAAAAATCTATCCAAATACTATTTCAATGAACAGAAGTGTACATTGTAGTATTAATACTAACCAAGACAATGGTTTCTAATAGCAATTTTTCCAAACTTTCGGTTGTAGGTTGTCCTTTTCATATCTGATATATTTCCGGGAAACACTGTTGAATCTCACCTTCACCATACTTTTTCTAGGACCGTCCTCAAGGCACCGTTGCATCCCAGGCGGAATCGATCTGAAGTTGCACCATCGTCCAATAAATGTTGCCAAGAAAATTCCGAAATCGATTTCGATCGATCGATTCATCTCAATCAAATTAACAATTTCCTTTATTTTTCGCTGGGTATTCTTATATATCCTATCGTCTGCTGTTTTTGTAATCAATCCAAGGTTTTTCAATACTCTTCTGAATTCCGGTTTCAGAATATTTAACTCCCCGAAAGAAATAACTAAATATCAACATTTTGAACACTCGTTTTCAGTTACTTCATAGTTTCCCTTGAAATATCTTTATAAATAATAACAAACTGATAATAACATACGTCTAATCAGCTTCCGATTGAAATGAATCGATTAATTTAAAAATGAAACACATTTTCATTCATCACTGTATACTAAAAGCTCATCATGAACGTTTCTCTTTCAGTAAATGCCGGAATTCCATCAGTAATTATTTTCCGATTCGATGACCGTGTAGGTGTTTCCATTTCGTCAAAGCGAATAACTTTCCTAAACTTCCATCGGAATTTGAGGCGACTAAAACCTCAAATAGTGACACTATAAATACGTATTTTGGTGAGCTTCAAGCATTACCAGTAATGAAGCTACATCTTTACTGCTATATACACGGTGGATAGTTTGAAACTAAGCATTCGATACTTCAAATTGATTTTCTAAAATCAACTTTTACTTTACTGCTACTTATCAAACGTAATTTTGAAAACAAACCTAAGATTACAACGAAATTATTCATAATCAATTGAAAGTTTTCAGAAGTCAAAATTTCTTTCTTTGGAAGAGTATACAATAACTCAATAAGCTGTAATTGGATTCGGCTTAATAGATATCAAGTGGCGATAGAGCAGATATTAACGATGCTGAAATATAAGGTTACCTCTAACCTATTTTCTATATTAATGGGCCCGGAAACTTTTCAGAATCGTTTCTGGAAGGAATTTTCCATACTTTGATTATGTTGAAACGTTTCTAACATTCAATAGAAAATTTTTAGATTTCAAAAAACAATTTTCGAAATACAACGCACTCCTCCATGTTGTAGAAACTTTCAAAATACTGAAATAGTTATTGAATGCTTTATAGCAGCTTCATGTCCCTGAGGAAATAACCCAACAACATTAAATGCGCCTTTCTTAGACATTGGATACGCCGCGCCGGTTTCTCAATAATAAAATTCCTCCACTTACATTGGAACACGGAATTTTATTTGGATATTATATAAAACTATTTTCGGAAGCCGATGTTATTCGATAAGACACAGATAAGTTGATTTCGAACCCGAAATTCAATTCCAATACAAGAAAATTTCCTCAATACATACTGTTTTTACTGTTTTAACGTAGCTTTAATTAACGCCTTCTTTCGATTCGTCAGAATACTTCGTTTCAAGGTGACCGAAGCAACTGCTATTTCAGAGCGAACAAGACAAAACATAGAGAAATCTACGCTTATAACTGAGAGAGGTACGAATATTGATGTATTATTCGTGTTCCTAACTCTGGAGATTCTAAGCCCACAATTTTGTAAAAATCACTGTCTTTTACCAATAATTTTTAATTCGATATACTGCTACTTACGAGTTGATTATCTTAATACTACGTTCTATTTGAGAAAATGCTTATTAATTTATCTCGTAGATCTTTTTTTGTCTTAGTCATGTTTCTGGTTTTTTCCAAATCTTCGACAAAGTTTCTGGTACATTAAAATTTTTGCAAGTTTCGTTTGAACTCGTAGATTGTCTCGAAGCCAATACTGATAACACGGAGGATTTTTTTTTCAAAAGAAACTAAACCATACAAACTAATATTTATAATACATAACTCAAGACCTGGTGGACAAGTTTTTTTTTAATAGTTTTGTAGACAATTACAAACAATCAAGTCTAATTGGTATGATAGATGATATTAGAACTTCTAAATACCAAAATAAAGTCTCTTCGTCAAGTAAAATAATTCGTTGTTACTTAAAGTATATATAAGTAATACTTAGATGGATTGAACAATTAATATTTAACCTGGCATCACCAGATTTTTATGTGAATGAAATTTGAATAAAGAATAAAGTATTTGAGCTAGAAAAACTTGCTTTCTCAAGAAAATACAATAAATGAAAATCAGTGATAAAATCTAAATTTATATCATTAATATCTTAAAGAAGATGAAGAAAACGTATCCGAGGAACTCCAGGTTCTAGGTTGTTCGAAGTGTAGTCCTTGGTGATGATATAACCTTTGGTAGTTTATTGTTTTTTCTCCATTGCCCCAATCAGAATCAACCAAAAAGTAAAAACCAAAATATCATTATAACACATAGAAAGGGTGCGAAAATATAAGTATCATGGATCCAGACGATGAAATCAAGATCAGAATTGAACTCAAAGTTTGCAAACAGAAATCTAAACCTCCACGTCAAAATAGGGATTCATGGAATGTTATGTGTGGTCAGTACTGCTGTACAGAGTGGAAATTTCGA
Source organism: Diorhabda carinulata (assembly GCF_026250575.1). Lineage (NCBI taxonomy): Eukaryota > Metazoa > Arthropoda > Insecta > Coleoptera > Chrysomelidae > Diorhabda > Diorhabda carinulata. The sequence continues at coordinate 35,718,068 of NC_079461.1, read as the reverse complement.
TCTTGAAAGCTCAAATGATCAAAAAACTTGAGATGTGGCTCTATAGACGCATCCTGAAGATACCCCGGACTGATAGAATCACCAACGATGAAGGACCAAGACTTATTGGTCGCTAAAGAAAGCTGTTTACAATTATTAAACAGAAATATAAACCTCCACGTGAGAATAGGATTCATGGAATGTTATGTGTGGTCAGTACTGCTGTACAGAGTGGAAATTTCGATCTTGAAAGCTCAAATAATCAAAAAACTTGAGATGTGGATCTATAGACGCATCCTGAAGATACCCTGGACTCACAGAATCACCAACGACGAAGTACCAAGACGCATTAGTCGCTAAAGAAAGCTGTTTACAATTATTAAACAGAAATCTAAACTTCCACGTCAGAATAGGATTCATGGAATGTTATGTGTGGTCAGTACTGCTGTACAGAGTGGAAATTTCGATCTTGAAAGCTCAAATGATCAAAAAACTTGAGATGTGACTCTATATACTCATCCTGAACATACCCTGGACTCACAGAATCACCAACGACGAAGTACCAAGACTTATTGGTCGCTAAAGAAAGCTGTTTACAATTATTAAACAGAAATCTAAACCTCCACGTCAGAATAGGATTCATGGAATGTTATGTGTGGTCAGTACTGCTGTACAGAGTGGAAATTTCGATCTTGAAAGCTCAAATGATCAAAAAACTTGAGATGTGGCTCTATAGACGCATCCTGAAGATACCCCGGACTGATAGAATCACCAACAACGAAGTACTAAGACGCATTGGTTACAAAAAGATAATTATTAAGATTAAGAAAAACATCTTGGGGAATGACAAATACCTACTGCTACAAAACATAATGCAGGGTCGCTAAGCTTCAATGAGAAGACGGCATGAGAAGGAGAAGAAGCCCTAATCATGCAGCTGCTGCAGGTGCGGTAAAAATTAAATTGGAAAAACAAGAATAGATATGGGAACGACTAGAAATGAATTTTTTATACATAGAAGATATCCTACAAATACATCTAGCCTTTATTTCTGTCAAAAATAACCTAAAAATGTAAAATGGCGTCTCAAAACATCACCACGTATTCGTAAGAAATTTTCCTTGGCAAAACTGCCATATAATTTGCATAATGTTAATATTATTCTAATCTCAATTTCTTTTTGTGTGTACCTGTAGGTCGTTCAGTAACTGTTTCATTTTCTACGTCAGCGAACAAAGGGTATTCCCTCCACTTCTCTACACTTCGTGTAGGTTTAACGTTCAACACGCCCTTTGTAAGATTAAATAGCAAACGTATGAGCTGAATTTAAAATTTTGCAACATATGTGACCGGCGTTTTTAATTTTCTTAAAATCGCTATCCTGCGGGCACATTTTCCAAATTTAAAAACCTAATGATAATTAATGCCGCTTCAAAAAAAAAATGAGATTTATTACGTTGTTTTGACTCGAAATTTTTTGGAATTACGGCTTGAGTTATTTCATTGAACGTGTATTTTTACATAAATATTATTTTCAATGTTTGTTCAATAGTTTGAGGTTAATTTTTTTGCGTTCATCGATGATTTTATTTAGAAATCAACTTATTTCGAAGACTATTGTTGGAGGACGCTTTATGAAAAAAAAAGCTCTCACTCAATTTATATTTGCGAGCTAAAATAAAAAGTACATCTCAAAATACCTTTGAAATATTGATTCTGTTTCAGTTTCCTTCGAAGATTTCATTTTCCACTTTAGAAAATATCCATGCACATGAGAATTGGGACACGTTAAAGTATTTCAAGTTTCACATTGAACTGTTTTTTTTGCAATTACGCGAAAATCGTTTTCCACGACTACAGTTGGAAAACATCGTGAAATATGAGAATGAGATATAGCGTAACAACAGATCCTTCAAGTCAAACAGGACATATATCCGGATTTTTGGTATACGAAACCAGAGAATTGAAAACATTTTTTTTTTTCTTCATAATTTCATTCAATTTCGCTCACATTTCAAATTTTAATGTCGGAAAATGTGCCTAATATCCCGTGGCGCTCGGCTAAAGTAATTGACAAACAGTTTGGTTCATTATTAATGTACGAGTATCAATCTAGAGCTGAATTATATTATTTTTCCAAGTGAAAGTAAGTGGATTATTTGCTCAAAGATTCGCTCACCTTTGAATATTTTCTTTGGCCGTTCGTCAACTTGAGTTTACTGCAAATTCGTTTATAAATCGGTTTTCCAATTATGAAAGGAATCATGTTTATTTTAATAAACTTCAATCCATTCTCTTAAATATTGGTTGCATTTTCGGATACCAAACAATTTATTTTATTTAAATCTGCGTCTATTTTCTCAATTTTTTTAACTGTTCGTCAAATGAATTCACTGAAATAAGAATACTGAAATAACTTCTCACTAAATGCTTCATCGGATTCCAAAAGTTAGAATTTAGTACATTAATCGTAGTTTCTAAGTAGTTTAGATTATTTTTGTTGAATATAAAAGTGTTTTTTACCGACATATCATATAGTTGTTTGCTTTTTCGAAATGTCGTTTCGTTTTTGAATGATTTCATTTACAACTTGTTCCACTTTGGTTTGCTTTGAAAGGGTACACAAACAGGACTACCCTAAATACAGTTTTCACAAAAATATTGATTGATAATAGCAAAAAGACTCACTCTGTAGATCTTTGAGGTACCCCTGAAGTTAAGTTATTTCTTTCTTTGTCCTTCTCCACCTCAGATTGCTTATAAATTACTTTACCTTCCAAATTTGTTAAGTTTTCCTCAATTTACAATAGGTTTCATCTTACTACTAATTTTTTTTTCAAATTTCACCATTTACACTTGATCTATCAAGCCTCACAATGTAAACTTCTAAAACAACTACTTGCTGATGTATAATAGCTTTAAATCTAATTGAATTTTTCCAAAAAATCAGAACAAAATAAAAACCTCAAAATTCTAAATTATTTTAGTATAACGTTTACTATATTATATCTCACATCACTTTTCTAAAGCTACAATTTTTATATTTATATCAAAAAATAAGAGAAAATCATGAAAATAATGTATAGAAAAAATTCTAATTACCTACATCTATAAAATTATCAATTGCACCTTTATTTTGTTAACAGAAACAACATGGTCGATACACACAGCGCCCTCTAGCCAGAACTGATCTCAATCATCTTTAAATTCGTTTTGCTTTTAACCGCTAGAGAGCATTGTGGCATCGCAGTTTCCTTCTTCCTCAAATATTGATTGTAATTTCAGAATATTTGGATGCGAGAAAACGAAAAATTACAGTTAACTACGTGTATCACGTGGTAGACTTGAATCGTAATATCGAACGGAATATTTGAATTTTCATTTTTATAAATCTTACAATGTAATTTTCTCTAGTTATATTACTCTTTGTGTATAAATGAAAATCGTGACAAAATTTTCGTATTCAGATCCGTTACTCGATAGTTTCATGATAACAGAAATGAGAGCGAACAGCTGACGATTAAATTGAATAGAAAAGTAATATAATATTTTTTTAGAACATATAATTTGTTTTCAAGTTTTTCAAATTAAATTCGAATCGTACCACATTATAAAAAGAAGCTGTTGGGTTAATTTCAGATTCCCTTAGTACACACAATCATAAGAAAATAATACATACACTTTAATTGCATTGAGGACTTTCAATATTTTTCTTTTCATAAAATACTTTACATGTATGACGTTATTTTTGAACATCTTTAACTGTTCTAATTCTCCTTCGTCCTTTAGTGACTAATTTTCATTGTCGAATCGTTTCTACTACTTGTAAATCATCTTCAAAATTATTAGATCACCAAATTGGGCAGATTTTAACATTTCATGAGCTTATATATGTAACTGATATTTGTATTTTCTTCACAATATACTAGAAGGGCTTGTAACTGATTGCCTCAACACGTAATACTAAGAGATATACCTGTTGAAATATAAGCAGTGTTAGAAATTTGTTGTTATAAAAATTTGTATACCGTATTTTTTGTACACACCCCGTAATTAGAGCCAACCAACTTTTCTCGACTGAACACCGACTAAGATCATCGATGTTGCAGGTTTTCTGCGGTTTCCCTGTAACCTGGTGAACCGTTTCACCAGCCAAATGGCCAAATAATGAGCAAAAAACAAAAAGAAACAATAAAAAATAGAAAAAAATATCCCTAAACCTGGAAATAACCGTTTTTTTTTTCAAGCTGGAACTCTCCCTTCAACCACCCCCGTTGGGTCGTCCGTTTTTATCTTTTCCTCAGACTATGGAAGTTGAATCACAAATCAATCACCACAACCCCAGCCCTGCAGAAGAGCAACTCCTATATCAGGGCCAATTCTAATGAACCTTTCGCTCTATACACAATTTTCTCATCCCATCCAAAATATATCCAACGAATCTGTTTTCTTTTGAATGAATTTGAAAATTATATTTTAGTTATATTGCATATTGTCTTTTAATTCGTATTCTGTTCATTTTTAACTTGTTGTAATCTTTCAGAAGCTCTCTAGAATTAATATTCTGCACGAAAAGGCCGTGATGTTATTAAATAATCGATGCGGCTACCACGTAATAGATGGCGCTAGTATGAATGACAACAATCAAAACTGATGTGACTCTGTAAAGTGCATCGGTCAGTTGAAAATTACTTTATCCATTTTACGAAATGAATTATCAGTTTTTCTTTAAAATGAATAAGGAAATATTTGAAAACACAATATTATTTTACAATTCTTAATCTGAAAAACGGTTTAACTAGATTTCCGGTAAAACTACAAGTCCTATGGAAAAAAGTTAAATAGCAAAGTTGTAGGTAATAAAAAGATCTACAACTTTTGTATCATCACTTTTTTCACATAACCTCAACATTTATGTGAAAAAGTCAAAAATCCAAGATATTCGCTTTTAATTTTTATCTTTTGTAAACAAAAATGTTGACGAAAACTTATCTTCTTATGACACAAATATAGTGTAATTCATTCTTATTGAAATATTTATTTATCGCGTTATTTTGACATAATATCATAAAACGAAAATTTTCCTGTCGACAAATCTGCTTTTTCTATATTCTAAAAAAACTAAATTTCGACAAGAAAATTTTAGTTCGAAATATAGGGTGCTTTTCCTTTTTGAAATAACGTGAAAAAATACCTATTTCAATTCAAGTAAATCTCAGTATATGTGGGACATAAAAAGGTAACAAAATTTCGTGAGAAAAAAATGTAAAAATTGTAAAAGATAAAAATTACAAACGAAAAACTCGGTTTTTTGAATTTTTCACATGAATTTTGAGGTTATGTGAAAAAAGTGGTGATACGAAAGCTGTAGATCTTTTTATTACCTACAACTACGACTTGTAATTTTGCTATAAATCGAGATAAACTGATTTATTCTCATCATATTCTCTTCCTTTTCCAATGGGTTTCATGTTACTAAAATTTTCGAAAATTATCGACCCTCGTCCACTACCTTATTTTTATTTTTTTCATCTACTTTCTATTTTATGCCCAAACTTTGATAAACTGGATGATACTTCAATCAGTTATTTAGAATTTTTTTCCATTGTACTTTTCTGAACACGTTTACGTTCCAATAAATTTTACCTACTTTGCTGTCAAAATTCTCGACCTTTACACAACAATAACAAAGTTTAATTACTTTCGCTTGCTTGAAATGAAAATTAAAAATGTACAAAGTCTTTGTTTTTGTTGAATTGATATAGGACTTGTTAATAAAAGGACACGACAAAACAAAGGATCCGCAACGTTAATCTCCAAATTATGGTTACAATATTCGAATAGAAATTACCCAACTTTTGGAAAACTGAAGAGATATTGCCGCGATGTGGAAAACCACTTTTAACGTAACGACTTGTTTTCATGATTGCGAGAAAATAAAATTCATTACTTGTTATTCAAACTTTTGAAAAACTTGTTGTTTTTCTTCTAACCTTGTTTCTGGGAATCAACAACACGATAATATGATCTTCACAAGCTGTTCTATATATTTTTTATGAGTCATGAATTATTAACCATAAGTATTAATCCAAATTCCATAAATAGTTATTATTTTCTCAAGTTATTGACAATTAAAAATTACATCTGTCTAATACTAGAGCCGTTTTGTATATTATAAGACGCCATGAAACCACAGTTCAATCCAATCCATACACATCAACCGTTTTCTCAATATTCAGACATCATCCTGCTCAGCTTAATTTTGTCACGATCCGTCTTGCCGACTGACGAACCGAATCGACTTTCCTAAATGATTTTTTCGAGAAAAACTTTCATTCAGAAAGGTTACAACAAATCCCAAACCTCTAGAAGCATCCACTCCTCCATCGTCCTTCACTGATTTAGAAAATGAATTAAAAATATTTCTTCCTCAGATAAAAGGTTTGACAGATTTGTAGAATCTTCAAACCCCCTCACCTAATCACATCTGTCAAAGATAAAATTCCCAAATTAACACCATGGAGTGTATGAAATCCTTCGATTGCTCCCGTTCCTACATAAGCCAAACAACTCGATGTAAATGCGTCAAGGCGAAGGATCACTCGTTGTCCGCTACTAATTTCTCTACCCTTGCTCAAGACCGCATCCACAGCGGACACTCAATCGATTTCACTTCGCTCCTTCAAGTCTAGCATAATTCAAGAAGCTGTCGAAATAACAAAGGTCCAAGCTGCTTCAATACAAGGAATCCGTAGCCAGAGGTTACTGTCAACTTCAACATCTTCATTTACCCGTTTCCGATGCTACTTCGGCCTGCTCCAGGTCCTTAGTTGGCTTAAAACTAGCAGTGGGGGTGTTAGTGTCCACGATGTTCTAGATAATTAACGCATTCTCGTTTATTTTTGGTAAAATTCCAGATTGAGGTCTTGGAATCAATCAAAAAGTTGTTCAGTTGTTCAGTGTTGGCCAATCAGATGATTGGCCTACAAGCTTCAAAGTTGAGGCAGCTTCGGTGTGTTAATGTTGATCATGAATAAAATCATTTTCCTAAAAATAGTTTTCTTGTATTTCGAAATGTACAGGGTCCTTTTTTTCAAATTTATATTAGAGTGCTCACAGATTATAATCTGATCGGTTTTTATTCATAATAACGATGCAATTTATCATTCTCTTTAAAAATACCGATCTTCATTCTGTTATTAAAGCGATCAACAACATCTAAACAAAGTCATTAATTATTTATAATACAAAAAAGCTGTTCAAATAGACACCCCTTTCATCAATAGACAAAGGGAGTGTCCTTTCATATTTTATAATCAATATACAAAGATGTTAATATTTCAACTAATGCCGTTCATATAACAAGGATTATAAAGCCACATTGTAATTGAAGTTATAGTGACGTTTGTGAAAATGTCACTATAAATGTCCAGAGCTTTTTCGACCCTTTATCTTTTTTAACTAAACCATGAGCTATACAATGAACTACTAAACAAACCGTTTATTTATATATTCCGATGATATTAGATTATTTACTGACCTCTGTGACTCTTAGAGACTCGTTTATATACTTTTTAATCATATCTAGAATTTCCACGATCTCTAAATTGCCTTAAAAAAGTAAAAACGCCTTGATAATGTGAAAACTCTAGATTCTATTAACATAATAGAACAGGACCGGTTTCGAGGTCTAGGTCATTGGACGAATTGTTTTCTCTCTCACCTCATTTCCTTCCGTATTGTCTTTTTGTCTCTCTTAAACCTTTTTGGAACATTGGAATATTCTTGTTGCAGCTTATCAGATAAATTAAAATATTGTCAGTCATAATATCATCAGAGCTTTCAAAACCATACGATTTTAGAGACGTAATTCGAGACATATGACGAAAGACTTTCACCAGTTACGAGTGACAAATAATAATCGATTCTTTTCGATTGTTGTAATGATGTTCGTTACGATTGCATTATAAACGAATCGCTATTTCTAAATTTTAAAGTCTTTACTCTCTATATTATACAATTTTGAATCCAGTGGTGATAAAATCAAGTTGCCAAACGTCTTATTCCTTATTTTATCATGAAATATACAATCAGATTCATTCAAACATGATTAATATGACTCTAAACAATATTTTTGTTCTAAATATATGTAAAGACATAGTATTTCTTCATTTTGAATATGGTTTTCTTTATTTATCTGTGGGTTATGATGTCTATGATAGATCTATCATGGATGTCACAAATGTCACTGTCACAAGTGTCAATTTTGATTGATTAGAATCAGATAATAGAGATTAATTAACGTAGGTCAAGTAATATTGCTTATTCAAGAAAGAGTTAAAGAAATAAGCTTCAAAATGTTTAACTCATTCTCAAATAAACAATATTTCTTGGCCTACGTTAATTAACCTCTATTATCTTATTCTAATCAATCAAAATTGACACTTGTGACAGTGACATTTGTGACATCCATGACAGATCTGTCATAGACATCATAACCCACAGATAAATAAAGTAAATCATATTAAAACTGAAGAAATACTATTTCTTCACATATATTTTAAGGAATGAAGGTTTTCCATGAAATAGGATTCCTAAGGAGCTGCGTACGCTAGGAACACTGTTAGGCGGGATTTGGTGAGACTAGCTTGAAGCTGGATTCCTGGATTCTTATCTTGGTAGCCGTACAAGATGGATTTTCATTTGAATCTTACGCCAGATGCGAATTACGCTTTTTGTGTACAAAAAACTTTCTTCATTCATTCCCATTTATATAAGATGTATGGAGAAAATGTCCGCAAATGGTGCAGAGAACAAAGTTCTGGCAGGCGATAAAAACACAAAGTGATGGTTTAGGAGCTTAGAAAATTCTGCATACTCAATTTTAGAGACTACTTAGGGTTTCTGTAAGATGGGTCCCGATTACAACAAACGAGTGGAAGCGGCCCTCGATGATTACGAAGAGCTGTAAGGTTTTAAGTTGTCTTCGCAGCGTTGGGGCAGATTTCATCGACTCTGGCATAAAGCAGATGGTACACAGTACGCAAAAATGCATCGATTTAAACGGCGAATGTGTCAAAAAATAGAGGGAAGTATAAGCTTTCGAAACATGTATTACAAAATAGGAATAAACATGTTTTTAATTATAAAAATTCGTTGGGAATTGGGTACAGTCACTACAAATAAATAGAAACGGATTATTCACATACAAGTTGAATCTACAATTTTAATATTGATATATTTTTTTAGGCAACGTTGCCAACCATTCTTATTTAGAAGGAAATCTAATTCAACTTGCTATTCACGATAAGTAATTTTCTATTCTACATGGTAGAAATTTCTTTATGTGAATAATCAGTTTCGAATCAGTTTGTTAGTGTTTAATAATGTATAATTACATGAAAAACAAGAACATTTATTTAAGAAAATAAATACAAAAGGTCTTAGAATTACAAAATTCTAGAAAGTTATATTTATCTTGATATTTTTCTGAGGGTGATCGTTTTCTAGTAGCAGCAATAACAAGCTCTACTCAGAACCGATAGTTATTAATCTTTTGCTTCTCCTTGTGTCAACGAGATAAATTGAAGTACATTTACGAAGCGGTAAGTCCTTGGAATCCAGTGGAATTTATTATTTACAAAATAAATATAAGATGTTTGAATTAGGCCATTGATTGTAGTTACTGTCTCCATATATCGAAAATAACAGATTTCTAATAAACAAAAATATAGAAAATTAATACGAATACTTAGGGTGAGTCAGGGTGATCAATTCAGATAATACGAGAGCTCGAAAGGAAAATTATATTGAACGAACAAACTAACTGGTATATTCACATTGGTTTTGAAAGAAAGTACCTTAAGTAGAAGAGTTGTATTAGAACCACTGAAAACGGTGATTGTATCAAATGTGTGTCGTTATATCTGGCGAATAAGTTGCATGAAGTAGCAATTCGAACTCCAATTCATTCAAATTAGCTATTGGAATAACGGATGTGTGAGCTGATACATTATCTTGATGGAACAATACTTTTTTCTTAACCAAATACGGCCTTTTCTGCTTGATTTATTCACTCAAACAATGCAATAAGTTTGTATAATACGGGTCGTTGATAGTTTTTCCTTTTTTAATGGAAATTATCCCACGCGCATTCCGAAAAACCGACGCCTGCAGATGGAACGGTATTTACCTTCTTTGGAGCCGGTTCATCCTTTTCAATCCATTGTTTTGATTGTTTTTTTATTTCGGGGATGAAGTAATTGACTCAAGTTTCATCCATGGTTATGAAATGGTGTGAAATTTTTGTGAAAAATTCCCAAACACTCGATGGAAACATCTCCACGACGCTGTTTCTGTTTCATTGTGAGTAAACACGACACCCATCTTTCTCTTGTCCAAATTTTCAGTTAATATGCGATGTACCGCACTTCTTGGAATGCCTATTATGTCTACTAGCTCATGCTGTTCCAGTTGACGATCATCCAGTACCACTTTTCAGATTTTCTTCAACATTTCTGGAGTATCTCATAACGATGTCCAATTTTTTCCAAATGATTGCAAATTCAATGAAAACGTTCATTATTGATGGTTGCCATACAAAAACTAAGCAACGTGGCATCTTCCATGTTTCTAATACGGTGGGATTTTGCAAGCAACTATCTCTAGCTCAGACCAGGTCCATTCTAGTACCATTTTTTGAAATCGACTTCACCTGCAGTTGGTAGTTCATTTGCAATGTTTGTATTTCCAATTCAGAACAAAAATTTATGTTAATATATTACAAATTGTAATTTATTAAGTCTCCAAACATTTTTAGTGGTACTTTGGCTATTCAAAAAGATATTATCCAAAAAATAGCTACAATTTTCCATAAAAAGTGGTCAAACTCTCCTAGATTTTACTTTGCATCAAAAATATTTAAACCAATAAGCAGTGTAAAGTTTTCAAGTAAAATTATAGAAATTGATTTTGCTCTTTGAGAATATTAGAAATTTTTCTTTGATTCTTGGCAATAAACACTTTTTGAATTTTATACTTTTATAATATGATGATAAAAACTACGATTATGATTTTTTATTGAACAAAAAACAAACAGATTCCCATGCAGTTAATAGAAAATGATTTTAATTTCAAAATTAATAAAACCTAAAACGCCGAAAGATTATTTCAAACTGATATTTATCATATTTTCGTTCTGTTGAATTTTTTACCATTCGATCAATTTCAATTTTTCTTTCGTCAAGTATATTTTAATAGAAATCTAATAGCTATTAAGAGATAAATTCTCCAACGTTTTACGTACAAATTTGAGTTCTTACAGATTAAATAAAGTAAAAAAAAATAATTTGGTTGAATATCTTTACTGCATTTTATCGGTTTAAATTGATAGAATAGAAAATGAATAAGGATTTTTGCGGACACGATTTAGTATAATTTCTCATTTGGAAATTTTCTTCTTAGATAATTTCATGGAAATTCAAGTTCGAGAGCTTTGATATTTCATTTCTTAGGAATAGAGAAGCTGGAGCACAATCTTTAACAGTTTGTCGAATAAAACTTAATACTATTTTGGGAAAAAAACAGTGTAGAAGCTTTTTAACGATATATGAACAATATTTTCTATTTGTAAAAAAATAGAAACCTCACTTTTGAAACAATATATTTAATCAATCCTGAAGCCTTATTCATGAAACTGTAACTACTATAATTATACGAACCGTCCTGCATTCTCTTCAATTCTTTGCTTCTCTCTCATCTTGTATCATGTTTTTACTGCCTCCAATCTTTTATATTCATATTTATCTCAACCTTTTTTCCAGTATTTCCTTCTTTCCATATTTGTTTAGTCGAGTTCAATTGCTCTGCTTTACATAAAATAAATCATCAAATCCATTCTCAACAAATATCACAAACACAGTTAGTTTGAAGATTATTCCTTTTTCAATTATGAGCAATCACAAATATTTTTCCCTGCAATTAACATTGAGTAAAATCGAAAAAAAGTTGTAAGTAACAAATCAACTGATGCACTTATCTTCTAGATGAAAAACACAAAACTTTCCGGACGGTGGACATTAATTTCCCACCTTTCTAACAGAGTATAACCGCCATATATTCTCATTTATTATATGAACTTTGAAAACTTCCAGACAACTTTCACAATTTTAAAGAAATTTCGAAAATTGCCAAGCATAATACATAAGGCGTCAAAGCTAGTCCTTTGTACCGTTTTGTAATATCCTTAAAATAAAATTATAGATGATAATGATGATATTTAAGAATTAATTGCTTATTTAAGACATAGAGAATGACTAAGCAATATTTTGGTTATGTTTGTTATCCAAGAGCTTCGAAGCAAATCTTTTGATTTCTTTCTCGAAAACTCTGTTCATATCTATAGTATTTGTTAATCTGGTTTCGCAGTTTTCAGGATAGATTTATTATTTGGAAAATAAATTTTCCCAACTGCAAATTAATTCAAACTTGCCTCCATTTGGGAAAATTATTATGTTCGTTTTCTTTGGAAACAATCGCATTATGACACATAGAGAACCCGAGGTAATGTCATCAATTATCACATTTATCTAATTGCTCTGTATATCAAACAAACTTCGAATATGCTTTCAGAACCTCGGTGATTAGTAAAACTAATGTATAATCAGTTTTAATGGATACTTGTAATAATAAAAGATGATAATACTAGTCGAAAATCGTTTGTACCTCCAAATATATGCTCAAATCTCCTCCAACCCCATCCAATTTCACTGCTGATAGACCTGGTGTTTGAGGAAGCTGTGATAGTGCGAAGTGCGTGAACTTTTTAACTACTACCGATATTAAATCAATCCCAAAGTCCATAGAAAGACTTGGTCGTGAAATTATGGTCAGTGCTACCGAAACATCGTAGAGATGAAGTTCTTCGTCTAGGTCATACACGACTGACCACCATCTCCTTAGAGATCATCAAATCTACCACTAGGAAAATTGAAATGTTTCGGGGTGGCTCAAGGGTTGATCCTCGTGATCAGTTTTTATTGTTGAAACGTGATATTTTCAGAATACGAATGAAATAACTGACGGATTTCTTCAAAACCTCTTCCGGAAGTTGTTGAATGTTAATCTGATGATTATTGTTGTATCCTATCACCACTATTTTAATATAAAGATGAGTAGAATTAGTAGAATAAATGACATCAATCTTTATAATGCAAATATTTATAAGTTAAACTGACTATTAATGACCTCCTACAACAATAAATCTATTTATGAGAATTTCTTTGCATATTTTCGTGCATATTCTGGATTTTACATTTGCGTATTTGTGTTTTTTTAGTTATAAACTTTGTATTTACATATATATTTCAATTGGTCATACTTTCATAGTAACTTAAACTTGGAAGTCTACCGAATTTAACATTCTCAAACCCTTGTCGTCTGCTAGCGAATGTACTGACTCACACATGTCCTTCCATGAGATTCTAAACTTCAGAGAATTATAGATAGAGATAAATCTGTGCTTTTTAGACAGTATATGATGTTTCTACCAACCAAAAACTTTTAATGATAAATTTACTGACGCGAGGTGAAGAATCCAATCATGTCGTAGTTATAATAATTAACGGGTTGCTTGAAAACATCCTTAAAAAAAGTTGTAGTCACTGTAGATTACCCCTAGAAATGAAGGAAACAAAACAGCAATTATTTGCGTCGGGAAATGTTGTTTTTTTTTGAAAATGATCTTCACTCAATTATTTACTCTGGCTTCTTCATCATATTATGATATTACAACCAATGAGATTTCACTATTAATGGTATTTTAATGAGGACGATGTTTTCGTAACTGAAGATATGGTAAAAAGATGTCTAATTATTTTCTTTATGTCAGCAGTTTGTCATTTTACCAAGTAACAGTTTCAATTTAAATTTTTTCTGCTTTTTTTGTAATATTTTCGGTAAATTCGACTCGTAGAATCAAAATACAATTTGTAGTATTAATTTGTAGTATTAATTTTCAAAATTGGTGAATGCCCCACATATATTTCCTAAATATGGTGGATGCATGTTAGGAAATGGTGTTTGCGTCTACTACAGCTGTTTAATAACAATTAATATACCGGGAAACACATTTGTACCCAACAAAAAATAGTTTATTTTTGTTTTTTTGTTATTGATCATATTTTTGTTGAAGTGATGGACTTTAGAATAAATGTAAACATAAATACGTCTATGGACATCGTTTTCTTACTAATTTTTTTTATTTTAACGTTTATTAACGTAATTATTTTCATATTCCACAATTACTTATTTTATCTTGTCAAATTCCTTTCGCCAGATTGTTGCTCTTCATATTTAATTTTGTGTGTGTGTTTTTGAGTACACAACTTTCAGTATAATGCATAAAAGTAGTCCAAATACAAAGTTTCTTTCGAGATTTCTCTACTTGTTTTGTCCCAGTACTTCTTCCTGCCTCAAATCATCTTCTGTAAAGTCTTCGGTCATCTTCTCCACCTAGTTATTTCGTAACATAAATTTTCCCGACTTTCCCTGATTCGTCTTAACTATCAAACGCTTCCTGTAGAACTCGTTCGCTTCTAAGTAATCATCTATTGGAATTTTTTGGAATTTGGGCTGAAATTGTCAGCCAAATACCAAAAGAGCATATCTGACATTGCTTGAGTAATACAAATTCCAAATCAGTTTAGTCCCAATTTCAAAAATACGTGCCATCGGTCTTAAACTGATTCGAAATCATAAGAACTCTTTGTCAACCTTTAGAATATTTGTAGCAGTTTGGAAAATAAGTTAGTGTCCTCCAGAATATATCAGAACCAATCCATCTACGACACACAATAAACTTCTTTCGAGTAGAAATTATTTTGTGGACTTGAGATTTGTTTATAGCTGAAAATGTATACCTTTGACCGTTCAATTTAATAATAAATAATTCGGTTAAATAAGATATTTAATTTTCAAAGATCGTCATAATATATTAACAACATTGAGAGATTCTTCATCAAAGCTCTGTATTGACAAAATATTTATTTGATTATTGAAGAGATAATCGTGATCAGAATATGTTCGAAATTGATATTTGTACATATCCCGATGGAAATCTCTTGTGAGATGTCGATTAACATGGTTATTACTGATCGTTAATCCCCTATACACGACGTGCATTAGTCGTTGCGTAAATAATATACAGTTTGTGATAAATAAAATAACCACAATAATAACTTTTGTTTCAATCCTGATCGATTTTGAATCCAATAAAAATAGAATCAATTCAATTAGTAAACTAAAACCCATGTAATGGAAGTGAAGTCAGTTGATTAACTCGCATTCGTTAAATTTTTTTCGACATTGTACATCTTAGAAATTTGTCCAGTCACCAAAGGTGAATCTAATCAGAGTTATTGGTTCTGGTTACCTCCAATTACTTTCTAAGAACTCATTGAGTGTATATAGTAAGAATATTACAACGATTCCAGAAAATTCGACTCGATTCCTTATTGTGTCATGTAAAAAAGAAAAGACATAGATTAAACCACCTTAATCTATGGGATCTATGTGGAGACTGAAGGAAATATAATGTAGAATTTGAATACGGAAGATATTTAAAAATGCGACACATCCATATAAAAAAATCATACTTCCAGCGACATATTTAATGTCAACAATCCATCTCAGCCCTTCATCTTTGCAAAAATACTCACCGGAAGACGGGCGTTTCTTGTGGTACAAGAAAACATGGAGACTGCAAGGTAGATGATGAAGAAACTCCCAGCTCACAGAGTCGTGTCATGGAGGAGCAACGGCAACTGTTTTCCCAACCAGATTTTCCCTACCGACAGAGTCTGTTTTATGTTTTTTATGCGATTTGAAGTGCTAAATTCCAATGAACCACCAAACAGACTCATAATACTATCCAATAGAAACAAGTTATTGTAGGAAAAATGCGAAAATTGAAGAGGAATAAATTGATTTCAAAATTTCGAATAAGTGAGTTTGGATTTTTGTCTCAATAGACAGCATTTTGATAACTAATGTGTGTAGAAATGATTTTTTGTCAAATAAGTTTTTAAAAATTCAAATAAAGTATCCCCATATAATTCCTAAACTTATTATCGTATCAATCACATACAAATAAATATTATTGATATCTTTTGTTATTGTTTTAAATAGATAGGTGAAATTTAACCATATCATGATGAACTTGTTATTTCAACCACCGGTTGAGAATTAAAACAGAAAGTTGGCGGGTGAATAAAAAAATGGAAGTATTTTGTGACTTCGTAGTGGAAAGTCATGTTTTAAGCAGTCTTTTAACAGTTACAATGCACCAGTTTAAATAGTTTCCACTTCAAAAAACACTACAAAGCACGCGGAAAATCCAAAGCTTCCAAGCTTTTAATAATTCCGGATAGAATTTTGCTCTATTTTCAACTTTTAAGCTTCAATTATTTCAATATTAATGAGAATCTATTTAATATTTTATTCTACAAGTTCATGAAAATATACAGGGTGATATTTATATAAGGAATACCCCAATTATCTCGTAAATTTAATGAAAAATCATCCGCTCTAAGGAGAGTTTATAGAATATGATACCAAGTGGAAATCCTGTTGATTAAAAGATCAAAATTATTTTATTTTGTCGTCTTGATGTTGTAGACAACAATATTGTTATACAAAACTTTCTAGCGTTGGAAAATGGTGTACTTTACACCTGGTTACTATATAAACTGTTGAGTTCTCAAACTTTTTCTTTTGTAAAAGTTGAAGCGTAGTTAAAACGAGACTACGATGGATTGTGATGTTTACGTACACTACATGGAAAAGAGACTGTCGTAGATTGTTATTTAAAATATTTTAACCTTGTAAGTTTATAAAATTTTATGTTATACCCTCTCGAGGGTTATAAATTTGACTTCATAATATTTTATAGGTTGTAGTATTTTCAAAACACACCAACAATATCGATTTTAACAAACTTTATTATGCCATCTCTTATACCGACATATATTTTGAAATGATAACCAAATTTACTACTCTTGATTCAACTCTTTAGTACAAAGAAACAATTTTGAACGTTGTAAACATTTTTATACAAATAATTTTTAATTTAAACAAACAGGTACATATTTTATGAGTTTGTTATTCATAGTTCTGTTATTTTGAGTTTGTTCATTCAATTCCACACAGTTGAACTGAAACTAAATACAAAATATTGTGAATTCATGAATAAACTCTCATTATTTGAACCTATTTTTTATGTAATTGTTAATTCCTCGAGAAAAAATGCTTTTTTACGATGTTGTGTACAACAAAAAATTGGTTCTACCGCTGAAAATATATTGACGGTTAACGAAAGTATCGGATGAAATTAAATCTAGAGGAACTAGGAAATTTGAAATTCCTTCATTATCCTTTTCAGAAAAAGAACCTTTCACTGGCAGATATGGCAAAATAGAGTTCAGAGCTGGATCAATTTAGAAGGTTTCTTCTGAATTGTGAAAAAATATCTGAATTCAAAACTCGCACAGGAAAATGAAAAATAAATTGTTTCAAATCCAGGTGCAATCAGTATTTAAGGATAATTTAAATCATAAATGCTGATGACAGTTGCAAACGTATATTTTGAACACGTGGGCATAGATATGTAAAAGGTTTCACAGAAACTGTAATTTTCTAAAATTAAAATCATCAAAAATGGTTGAAATGTGTGAAAAAATAGTTAAAGAGTTCGTGGATCGAGTGAGGATGTTTCCACGTTCGGAATTAGTTAAGGGCTCAATATTTTACAATGCAAAAAAATGCACAATCACTTGCCAATTGGAATCAAATCGAAATCATCTTTTCCCGCATTTCGCAATAATTTGAGGGAGTATTCGAAACTTCTATTCTAATAATAATTTTTAATGTTTTCGTAATTGAAGATATGGTAATAAGATGTCCAATTATAGGAAAAACAACAATTTCTTATCTTAGTTAACGGGAAATGTGTGTCTAAATAAAAACTTCCATACAATCTATGTCCCTGTTCAGATTATCTTCACCAACTTCTGTTATTTTCTTTATGTCAGCAGTTTTTACGAAGTAACAGTTTCAATTTAAATTTTTGCCGCTTTTTTCTACTATTTTCGATATATTCGACTCGTAGAATCAAAATACAATTTGTAGTATTAATTTTCAAAATTGGTGAATGCTCCACATATATTTTCTAAATATGGTGGATGCATGTTAGGAAATGGTGGTTGCGTCTAATACAGCTGTTTAATAACTATTAATATACCGGGAAATACATTTGTACCCAACAAAAAATAGTTTATTCTTGTTTTTTTCATATTTTTGTTGAAGTGATGGACTTTAGAATAAATGTAATTATAAATACGTTTATATACCCTCTATGGACATCGTTTTATTACTATTTTTTTTTATTTTAACGTTTATTAACGTAATTATTTTTATATTTCACAATTCCTTATTCTATCTTGACAAATTCCTTTCGCCAGATTGTTGCTCTTCATATTCAATTTTGTTGAAATGGTTGAAATGTGTGAAAAAATAGTTAAAGAGTTCGTGGATCGAGTGAGGATGTTTCCACGTTTGGAATTAGTTAAGGGCACAATATTTTACAATGCAAAAAAATGCACAATCACTTGCAAATTGGAATCAAATTGATATCATTTTTCCTCGCATTTCGCAATAATTTGAGGGCGTATTTACTTACTGCAAAGTGTCTTTTAATCTGTAAACAACTTCTATTCTAATAATAATATTTAATTCCGGGCATGGTGTTTCTTCACTACCCAACAATTTTCAATTATTTCAACTCTTATCTTGTATGTTTGTTATTAAAAAGTAATAGTTTCTATGTGATTAACATTCAATCGACTTTCTGTATCTATATGTTCAGAATATACTTTTTCAACTTTATTATCATCAGTATTAATTATTTAAATCATTCTCGAAGACCAATTCTTTCAAATAATTTTATTTTTTGTTTTCTAATTCATTTTAAATCAACCGTGGTCTCTCTTTGAAAAAAATAGATTTTTAAAACAGTACAACTAATTACATAATGAGATTAGATCTACCAATTATAAGTTTGGACTCCATTTTACATTCTAAACCTTTAACCAAAAGTTCATATAAATGATTTACTTCACTAGAAACCAAACCAAACATCCGTCGACACATTGATCAAGCTTTCAAGTTCAAATTAAAGCTAATGTTATTAATCGTTTTGATAAACGCCATCTTTTGATTCAATTATCTTCCAAGTTGTTAGTAGCGCCATCTTGTAGATATAAAGCGGCGCAAAAGGCCGCGTCGTCCAATAGGTTCAAAGTTTTTCCCACCTCTTTTATCCATTTGTTATTTGGTTTCTTCTTTGTTTCATCCTTTTCCTACTTTTAATAACTTTTTACTCGGAACACGTATCCCAGCGATCTAACTAACTAACTAACTAAATTGACGGTTGATCGTAAGCAGCCATTATGTCCTTCTTCATCAGAAGCGCCATCTATTTTAAAACGTGGTTTAAAGTTGTATGTTTGGAGTAAATACAATCCACTTAAATTAATAATTGTGATAACTCTTTGCAAGGTCCAATGTACCGTTTTGCCATTAGTTTATGTAGATCCAATTGAAGTTTGAAAAAACTTTGATAACAAGTTACCGATACTACTATTTGAGTGGTTAACTGTTTCCATATGAGAAAAATAATTAATATTCATGACATACTGTACAATCCAATTAAATTTTGCTACGTTCAGCTCTTTTTTTTAGCATACTCCGCTCTTTTTGACAAACATTTCATTATATTTGTCGTCGATAAACTCTGAAATATAATCAATTAGCATATTAATTTCCAGGAAATTATAATTGACAATTTTTTTACCGGGAGATATCGTATAAATGGTATATATGTTGCGCAGACTCGTTCGGAACTGGAGATCCTTCTCCATCCATTGAGAGAGAGGTGTTTTCGCCGTTTCTCCACAATCCGTTTTACTTCTAGCTCTGTTCGCGTGCTAGTTCCGTTCGCGAATTCCCTTTACGATCAGAACACGTTACGCGTACGGGAAACATAAACTTGTACATGAGGATATAATGTGAATGATGATGGTGTAATGGTTGACCCTCTAAAGGTCTTCTGGGTGTTAACCAATAGCACTTATTTGGGTAAATATATAATATTAAAATGTATATTTGAAACAAAAGTTGATTATAAAATCGTGGGGTTAATTGAATAAATAATTTTTTTTGTTGTTGTTGACTATGGAATATTTCTCATCGGAATATAAAATTCTATTGCCATGGAAAGTGGAAATAACGCGAATTTGTATGCCTCTTTCGAATATAATTTAACTTTTCTCATTACACGTTCGATATTGCCAAAAATAAAGGACTTATCTTTTGAAGAAATTACATTTTTGTACTGATCATAAAGCTGATAAAATTCCTCAAACTTTACAAAACTTTACAAGGAACAAATTTCTTTTTCCTACTAAAATTTAGAATTGGAAATTGGTTTTTTAACCACTTTTATGTCGCTTCATAATATTAATAAATTCCTAATCTTTTCTCTTGTTCTCTAGAAGTTTTGTAGATACTTAATTCATCCTGTATAATTAATTCTTCTTCTGTTAATAATGTCTTCACATGTTTAAGTATGAATACATATTTCTTACTTAATTTCAAGCGTTTATATCTGGCTGTGTCCAAATTTTTTCATTAGAATCTTCAAGGATAAAAAATCCTATTTATAGATTATTACTAGAAACAAAGTAGTGGATTCTCGAATCTAAAAAAAGTAAGAAAATTTCGAATTTTGCACTGCATTGAAAAATGTAGAAGTAAATGAAGGATTCAAAATTTTTTCCAAGATCTCTAACAGTAGACAATTAATCGACATTTCTTTCCACGCCTAAACTAAAAATTCTTTCGACCTAGTTGGACTATTTCGACCAAATTCTTTTTATGTAGAAAATAACCTGACATTCATCAATGGAAAATACACTTTCTGTAAAAGCAGATAATGATGACACTGCTTCACTCCAGCCATCTCATCTCTCTTTTGGAGCCCAAAAAAAATTCAATAAAAAGTTTTTTATGGCCAGGAATTTTTATTATCTATGAAATGGCGATTCCTATTCTCCATTTTCGAATGTTCTATGATACATAACACACTTGTAGCTTCTTCAAACAATTTTTAACAACATCTGCTCCAATTTCCAAATAATTTTTTCTCGAATATATAACTATCAATGCTTCCTAAAAAATATGAAAATAGACGATGCTTTTATTCAAATAAATTCAAATTTGATATTAATAATATTATTAGCGTTTTCGTGAAGGTATCCATGAAATAACATCAGATCAAAGTTCTCAGGATTTACCGGAATCTGGACCTTGTAAAGGATTAGAAATTGTAGAGGATTATAAAAGATATTTAGTGTTCATAAGTTTTTGTGAAGTTGTTTCAGTTATTTTGACAACATGACTACGAAAAACGGATTATTCCAACTCCAATAATGTCCAATTACGATCCGCTACACCAGTCTTCTTTGTAAAAACAGCAGTCTTGGTCTTTGGTGCGTGAACTGACTGATTCAAACGGTTTAGTAGTTGTTTAGGGTAGATTGATCTTTGCGAAAGCTTTCCATATGTCTAAAGCCATTGTTCAGGTTCATCTATAGCTTCAGTCCATACATTGGTGATTTAGGTCAGGAGATCCCCAGTTAATCTATGTTTACAAAAGCCGTTGATGGTCGTGAACCCAAGATAGCTCCAGTTTACTATCCCTGGAACTAAATTAGACTCTAATGGTTGGGAAACGTTCTATTTCCATTTTTTCGGTATGGATTGAGGTCGAGGAAGATTCCAAGGAACCCATTTTGTATGATAGAGAAAATAGTTTGCAGTGAACTTGTTAGTTTAGTTATACATCTTTCTATAGCGATTGGTGGTATTCCATTGGAGCCATTGACTCTATTGCTGTCCAAGCCTTTAAGAAATTTTGTCACTTTGAGTCAGATATGTTGTGTTGAGTCACCATGTGACTCAACATATCTGCTCCATTTATTGCCGTCATTCCCTTCTTCTTCTTTTCTCAATAGTGGATTTTTTTACTTACAAAAGACTTGGTTAACCTTTTTTTACGAACCAGGAAGACATCAATTTCGGCAATTACTCTAAGTAAGACAAAAAAGTTTGAACGATTTTCGTAACCAGGTTTTGAGCGTGATTTGTCACTAGAAAAAACGAAAAAACACTCGTTGTAAATTGACGTCAATTAAGCCATTTTTGATTTATCTAATTTTAATATTTGATCACTTTTCTAGACATATACCTACGCTTGAAAGAAATTTGAGGCCCTAAAAGACAGTTTTTTTGATATTTTTCATTAAATTCACTCGTTCAAAAAGTATTTGATGTTGAATTTAAAAGTAACTTTAAATTTGGATAAACAATATTTCGTTTTCGACTGGTACGTATAAAAATAAATTTAAATTTATTAGAAAAAACTGAATAGTATTTTAGTAGCTCATGGTTCAAAGGTTTACTATTGGAATTAGTATATAATGATAATCAAAAATTTTGAAAAAAAGTATTGCAAGCAGGTATAATTTTAATATTTGGATCCTAGCTTTTTCAATAAAGTAAAAAGTATGACTAACGCTAAATAGACGATGATTTCAATTTAAATGTGTAATAACTTTTATAAAATTTAATTTAAGAAGCTATTTTTGTGACACAATAAATTTTCTTTATCATTTTCTGCTAGTAAAAAACAAAAATTGAAAAATATTGTACAATTTCCTTCAATAACATGTATTGAAAGTTTAGAGAACAATTATTTTACTTGGTAAGAAAAATCAGTCGTTAAGATAGATATCTGAATATCTAAATTGAATGTGCATAATTGTATCAAAATTTTTTGAAATACATGTTCATGTTTTATCAGAGAGATGAATCACAACATACACTTCATAATACCTCTGTTTCATACAATTATCACGAACCAAAAAATGAAATACGTTAATCTATATTACAAAAAGAGATAATAATCATATTTGAAGTCTAACCTTATTTCTATTGCTTTCAATCAGGTACGCTAATCGTCTATACCTGAACACTTGATGTTTCTCTGTCTTTTCACATAACTTTTAGATCATCGACAAGTTTCTAACTCACTCAACTTTTTCTATTTAATGTATCAAAAATTGCTTCGTTTTTATCTATGTAAAGGCATCATCAAACTGAGCGTTGAATAAAAGCAACGGGAGTTTTCTAAAAAAAGTATCTGTCGCATCAAATCGTTAAGGGTTCATTGAACAAAAAGAATTTAAAGGATGGAAAGATTGATGGAACTAGTTAACGAGTTAAAGTAGCTGCTTTCCCAAGTAACGAAACTCGGGATTGTTAATCAAAATGAGAGAAACTTTTAAAAGGTATTTATAGAAATGATTGCGTGATGAATATTCGTAGATTTTATAAAATAGACGTTCTCCAATTTTTTACCAATGAGTCCAATGGTCCAAGCTGTTAATTATTATGTTTCAAATACAAATTCTTGTCATACAATCTCTAGATACCAAGCGTGGGATTCAAAAAATTCCGTTTTATCACATGACTTCAGAAACAACGTCCCTCAATTTTGCTTGAGCTTCAAAATACTTGAATTTATTAATAAAAGAGCAACACCAAATGATTTCACTAAAGACTTAATCTATTAGAGTTTTGACACATTTTTCGATTAACTTTTTTCCTTGGTCTCGGGCATTTTGGAAGATATCAATCGGTTGATGCGATTCTAGTATTCCCAGTTCCATTTTAAATTGTGACTCTTTCACAAATACTAGAAGGACGTTTTGGTCAAATACCTTTCATTCGAGACATGCCAGTATATCTGACTCGAATGCTAAATACTGCCCAAATCTGTTTAGTTCGCAGGTTCCAATTCGGATCTCGTGTCACAGGTATTTTTAGGATGTTACCTATTTGATTTCTTTCTTTTCTAACGTTTGATTACGACTGGGGACTAAATTTGTCATAAATAGAGTCTTGGCAATGTTTATATTTGAGCCTATTTTCTTGGTAGCCTCTTTCGATGAGCTGAACCTCCAAGTATTTTGCCATAATATATAAACAATCCATGGTGGTTTAGTTAAATGCTTTCTCATAGTCGTCGAATACTAATACTTTTTGTATTCTACATTTTTTTCTATTGATGGTTTGTTCTCTAGACTGATGTATCAGCAGGCTTAGTGACCTATACTTCCGTAGATTGTTTCTACCTCTAATAAATTATGGAAGCTAGTTTCAGACTCGAGTATATTGAAGGGGTAGCACAATGAACAAAGTTCTATAACTACTTAAACTTAGTAAAAACGTAAGTCGCTCGTGCCGAGTCTCTAGAAGCAGCGTAGCTCCGCTTAAATATAGAAATCTGTTGGCTTCGATGTTCAGAAACAGATTCAAAGGGGTTTATAAAAAAGGTGTCTTGGAATTTTGGAAAAGTTTGGTTATTCATAATTTTCTCCTAGCTTGTTGGCTTCCACAACAATCAGTATTCGCTCGGTATTTTGTTATATACAGCGTTAAGTCATTGTGATTTTTTTATTTGAATGATATCTTCTTCTCTTTCATTCTTAATCGCTTGAAAAAATATTTTCTATGAACACAATCTGCCTCAAATTCACTTTCTCCTTTCAGGATAAAATGAGATTGACGTAATAAGATTTATTTTATTTTCTGATTGTATGTTTCATATATTTTTTCATTCTTTACACTCGTGGAAAAGTGAAAATTCATGTTTCTTATTTCCTTTTATGTTGTCACACGAAACGACGATGGATTGTTTACTTTTTACCGGACGTTATTAAGACATTGCCTAATTCATTTTATAAATCGCACATACTTTTGAGTTTGAGGATATAAGAATCATTATTTAATATTTCATATTTATAATTAAGATTTAATGGTAATTTCGATAATTAATTACATTCTATTGCACCCATATTTTCTCTAATTGTTTCTTTCATCGACTTTAAACAAATTAGTATAATTGACTTACGTGTAATATTAGTCTTATTGTTTCTACCTACTCATTTCGTTTGTTTTATAGTACAAACTTTGATACAAACTAGAATTTTTCTTTTTATTTTAGTTTCAAATATCATATCATATACATTGCCATCGCAAAATCGCGCTGACTAAGTTTTTATAAGTTTTGTTTTTGATTGTGTATGCAAATTGAATATATTGAGATATACCGTGTTTATAAAATGCTTGCTTGGTTACTAGATACATACGCTTCTAGTTTTATACATATTTTTTGATATTTGTTATTCACTTCTTCCAAAATAGTATCAAAATATGTTATTTACAACATAGGAAGGAAAAAAATGAAACATTGTGATGCAGTTATTTGATGGAAAAAAAGTTTTAATAGCATCTGCAGTTTATGTCCATTATTCACCTAGTTTATAAATAATTTTATTCAAAATTTATAGGTTAAACTATTATTCTGCAACCATGTGTATTCCGAGCGCAGCATAAATCTCTGTAACGCTGTATAAATTCGATCGTTTTTATTGGTAAATAGATTTATGACATCATTATAAGCCAGATGTGAAGTTATACATTCTATTATATAAAATTCTAATAATATTTTTTCAATGAATGCGACGTAAACTAGTGTTTGCATTATATAAATTACTCCAGACATGTGTTGGAATAAAACTGTGACACGCAAATGCTTCCAAAAGAGACTTGAAAATAAATAAAGTTTCGTTTGCTTTAAATCTCTTTCAAACAACTTAAAATATAAAATAGTAATCATGCATCAAATTAAAGAAGTAAATTATTATTGTCGAGGTCTATTAGAGAAGGATGTCATCTATCAACTGTTGCGTATTCTGTGATTAAAGTCTTCTTGATATCACGATGATACATGAAACGATACATGTCAATAATCCTGCACGTACATCATAACAACTTTTTGACGTGGACCATCTTTTAGCCTACACCTTTTAAATACGAAAAAATTATCCATAACCAACATCAGGTATCAATACCTTCGACTTTCATGAGTTTTACCAATATACCTAGAAGATATTTTGTACAAGATTCTAGATCACATTCTTCTGATTCCAAAAAAATGCAACTTTTTTGGGATATGTGTGTCCCACTTCTCAATACTACTTCATCGCACGAGGTGTTTCCAGAAAAAATGAATTTGAATATCCACCTCGAAGCCCTGACCTGACCCCAACTGATTTTTCTTGTGGTGGAATTATCTTAAGAGTTTAAGTTTACGAGAATAATCCACGAAATTTGATAGATTCGAGTAACAATATTGAAGAAAAGATCAGGAGAATTCCTCGACCACTTTTTCAAAAAGTTTTTAAAAATGTACGCGAACTGTTTGAGGAGTGCCGCCCAAGAGATGGCCGTCATTTAAGTAATATCGTGTTTAAAAAGTAAATTTTTCTTTCTTATCTATCAATTCATTCCGATAAATACTTATAAAAATAAGTATAATGTATTTTTTTGCAATTAAAGTAGTTGATTTTTTAATGAGACACCCTGTATTATAAACTTAAATCGTAACTATTTCAGAATCACTCAAGACTTCATCGATATTACTAATATTTAGTTGAGAATTTTCAATTTTATACAAGAATAAGCATGAAATGTATTCAAGGTTCGATTACATCAATACGACTACAAATCACGTGTCACTAGATGGCGCTTACATTGCACAAATGTAATCCAGACAGAAATACGATCTCTTGTGTGTAATTCAACTCACCCCTGGTGCGAACGTTTGGGATCTGTGAATCATTTAGTTGAAGGATACAATAACGTTCCTAATTTTTACCCTCCATCAACTTATCCTTTCGGATTACCAAATTTCCACGATCTTAATAGGGACCTACATCATAGATTATTGATTTCGGGAGTCCCTTGTCCGAAGATACATTTCCTAAACGTGTTTATGTAGTCTAAAAATGACGAAAATTTGAAATAACATCATGGAATGTATTAAAGTCAGAGACAGATCTCTAAATGAAGTGAAGGATTTCAACACCTAGTACATATGTAAGACTACAACTGGTGTGGGTTGTTTTTGTCTCAGAAAGGCACTTTAAACAGGTGTATTACTCTAATATTGAGACTAAAATTTTGAATAATACTCTCTATTGTTTATATAAAAAACAAAATTCGTTCGTATTTTGGTTTTGTTGTTGAACTGTATTGAAGTCGCCCATTTCGTAATTTCCGCGAATTCAAATAATAAAATAATTCGTTCGAGGTACATTTAACAAAATCCTCAACAATGAAACTGTATAAGATACGATCTATACATACCCGTGTGACTTGTTAAAACTGTTTTAAGTACACCCCGAATTTATTATCAGGTTTTACTTCGTAACCAGCAAAATTACTGTCATAAATTTAACACACATTCTCAGTACTCGTAAAATACTTGTAAATAAACTCGTAAATGTTTTAATTTTCTCCTTTTTGTTATTTTAACACTGAAAATGGTTTTTTAAGTAGAAACAAATAATCATTAAATTTGATTTTAGCTGTAGCAAAAGGTCATTTTGTTTGTTCACTATGAAATCCTCCAAAAAAAAAGCTTCTGAGATAGAAAGAAGGGGAAAAACTTGAAGATCTATCAATTAGTTTTCTAAGAAAGTTTTTTTTATTTGTTCTCAGATATTGCACCATAGATCCAACAAGTACGGATACATTTTTTCATATACTAACCGACAGAATTTGCGGTAGTTTTTCTCATCAGTTTTCTGATCTTTTGGTCTAAGATTCCCAGTAATTTTTACGCTTTTCCTAGTCCTCCTAGTGGTCCAAAATTAACAGTGTACCTTTCCATTCTTTCTCGAATTCATATAATGTAATATGAAAAGTAAAAATACTATTTTTGTCACGTATTATTTCGAAAATATATTTGTAAGAGTACAAGATATCAAATATCGAGAATAAACATTATAACAGACAATTAGAATGTGAGTATGTTAGTGAAACAGCTAGAAGATTTCATCCATTCACGTTATGCTGTAAAAAATATTTCAACCTACCTAAAATTCGATATATTTACAATAAATACCCGAGGCGAGTTGTTTGAGCGAGAAGATGAAATTCAACAATGTCGTAAACATTAAACGGAATTCCCTGAAGGCGTTTACTCTATAAAACAGGAGTATTTTGAAATTTAAGTCAAGAGCCACAAACTAGAACGAAAAGTTGTTTTTGATGCCCGGCTTAACGAAATAAAACATCCAAAACTGGTTTTCCGCGATAATAATATATTATGTAACAAAATTATAATGTAAAAACTTAGATACGAACCTGGATTATGAAATTTATAATGAAAATTAGGAGTTGAGGATATAGTTGATATAGTAGAACTCTAGGTGGATGATGTAAATGTCTAATTGTCCCATGAATCTTCTTCTTCTTTATCGTACGTCAAGATTTAATCCTATGTTTGCATCAATGGTTCCTTAACTGCAGCTGGGATGATGAAGACCAGCTTTCATACCATCTTGTAGTCATCTGAGTAGTACCACCAGTCATCTGACATTCTACCCACGTGGTCTCTCGCCCATCTCACTACATCCTGGATGTCATATGTCTCCCTTATTCCATCATTTCTCTTGTGGTGGTCAAATAATGTGTGTCCCGATATTGATCTCAGCGTTTGCATTTCAATAGTTCTTAACAGTCGCTTAGTTGTGGTGCTTTCAGCTCTGGTCTCACGCTGGTACCCTGATATTAATGACACCTTTGTTGTTTGAGCTTTTACTTCATTCTTTGGATTTCTATTACTTGTTATGTACCTCAAAAACATTCTAATCCTTATGAATGGGACACATGAGGTTCTAAATTAGATCACAATTAGATCCTCACGAGCTTCTTCCACACAGAAATAATCAAGACTCGTCCGTGAACTATTTATTCAGATGTTCTTAGTATATCCGCTTTTTTTTCT
This sequence comes from Diorhabda carinulata, assembly GCF_026250575.1. Classification (NCBI taxonomy): domain Eukaryota; kingdom Metazoa; phylum Arthropoda; class Insecta; order Coleoptera; family Chrysomelidae; genus Diorhabda; species Diorhabda carinulata. The sequence goes on along the minus strand of NC_079461.1, from coordinate 35,689,057 downwards.
AGTTTTCAACCTACTGTTTTTACATTTATATCGATAAACATCTTTTATCTGAAGGGCAGTAGTTATTCCATGTCGCAGTATCACTATATGTAAATATAAAAAAGTCTAGTTCATTCTTTTATTATGACCTTTTTTCGATCTTTTCCCTCCAGTCCACAACACATTATTGTAGACGAAAAATTCTTCGTAAATTATCTGTATCTGTATCTGCTTTATCGAAAGTACTAATGAAATTTGCTGATACAGTTAACAAGATTGATAAGAATATAACATCTTTGTGGTCTAAGTACTATTGGTATAATCAAATATTTTATTAGGGATTGGTTTGTTCAAATCTCGACTCGACATTAACTAAACTAATAATAGAGTCGAGTTCCTGATCAATTTTAGATATATAGGTATGCTTGTGTGTACAATAAGCGCTCGAGTAAACGTTGAGTGTTCATTCTGAACGACCTAAATATCCTGCAGCTGTTTCTCTTTGAACTGCACTTAACACGTGGTCATGTTAGTGGTAAATGCCACTAAATTTTATCATCTGAAATGGGAATCCTAATATTATCTGATTATTAATTAGATAATGAAAAATGATGCTGATGGATAACAAGATTTAAATAAGCATATTTGATTAAAAAGTCCTAATAATACGACAAAGAAGTTTCAACTTGAATTATCCGTCTGTTACCAGAGCCTAGAATAACGACCTTGAACAACGCTTCAATTTGATTTAAGTTAGTAAAATGTTGAACTATGTATATAGTGAAATCGATCCTTCGAATACAAACAACATTTTGTCCGATTGGAGCCGGATCGAATCAACTTTAACATTTCTTTTCAAACATTTTGGACATCTACTGTAGAATCAACAGTTAAGCACATTCCTGACGATGGTAGCTCAAGTCAAGTCAGACAATCTTATACTTTGTGATTGATATTAGAACCAAAAATGAGTTAACAAGAAGTTAAAAATAAAATACGGGCTCTTGAATGTTTTAATACGTGACATCAAACGGCTGTTACAATATTTTGTTTGTTAGAATCACGAATTTGAGATATTAACGTGGTGCAAACTGAAGGGTTAGTTTTCACACCTACACATAAACAAGATGAAACCATTGCTTTGGAAGAAGAATTCGATAAGGAAAGACAACAAAATGAAAATCAATACTATACAATCGTTTAAAACATAAAGTCAATTCTCTCTCGAAATAATTCGAATGTGGCAGAATCTTCTTCTAATCAAAATTCAAAAGGTTTACAACGTACTGATCCAGAAAACAGAATCTTCAGCTTTTTCCCAACTTTTTCTGGTAATTGGTTCTCTTTTAATGATTCTTTCAAGTCTTTAGTGCACGATGATACAAATCTGTCGCAAATACGCATATATCTACGCGGCTCGAAGGACCAAATGTTGCTTGTAGTCGAAGGACCGATTTTTTAAAATGATTTTGTTCATTTATGGATATTTCTAACGATATAAACATAGAGAGACCCTTCATACATCTAAGGGTGTGAGATGCAACCTCCACTTGTATAGTACTGGTATGGTAACCTTAAGGACTATTTAGAATATAAGCGACTCTGAATGATAATTGTACAAACTTGTGGTTGAAACGTTTATGGGATGATGTATGGAGAAACTCGTTTTTGATTCGTAAGTTTTCGGTCGCTAAAAGTCTAAAATTAATAGTGTGTTCTATCAAAAATGAAAATTCATTCAACATTCAACAGATAGAAACAAATAGAAAATTAACATTTGCATCCAAGAGGTTTTTATTTGATAAAATAATCACACATTGTAGATTTGGAATTGTATGGAAGATTCTTCAATGTTTCCAATAAAACAAAATGATTTAAGGAAAGGAAAAACTTTAAAACATGCTTTGAATTCGTACTAGTTAATGTTTTTTAATTTATAACATTAGATATACAGTTTCTAGCAAACTTTAAGTATGCTGCATTTTCTTTTCTATCTTTAACAATTTTGTTGTGGTTTTTGTGTTTGATTCCACTGGTATTCAATCTGACTTCTTACATTTTCAAATTTAGAGCTGATGGACAGGCAAAACCCGAAGTTAAAAACACAAAAAAGAAAACGGTTAGGACCTATTACCAAAGTATATATGAAAAAAGTATAGACAGAAGAATAGGCATTGAAAAATGTAAAAATAATTATCATATTGAGCCGTTTCAAACCAATGAATTACAGAACAAAACTGAGAAGAAAAGGAAAGAATAGTAGTGTCACCCAAACGTTTTCTGACTATTTATAAGGAAGACCAAACCGATCCACTCAGTATTATTATAGAGAACTCTAAGAAACTCGAAAAATATTTCACTTTCGACTTTTTTTCCAACATCTATTCATGATCTAAGTAATATCATGAACAAGCAAATAGTTGTAGATTCAACGTACTCTCAACACCAAATGGAACTGCTTGTTTATCAGATTTTTAGATATTTGATCGCAAATATTCAAGTTTTGAAATTTTATGTCACTTGAACCAATACTGAATGATCCTACGAAGTTTAACTAAATTTAAGCTGCAGAGACGTAGTTGTAAAATATTTTAATGCAATGATTATGAAAAAACTCTGCTGAGAAACTTACTTTGACAATTCTAATCCCCACGGTTTTTCTCGTATATGAAACATTATCATTATTACGTTTAGGGCAAGAATTTTTCATTTAGGGAATAAAAACTGATCCCGTGGGAAGAAGTTGTTAACTAAATACGACTCCGAGACAAAGAAACTCATATTTATTTCATTACTTTGTTAAAGTATCCTTGATAGTACAGGCAAATTAGGTGAATTTGAGCTAAAGCCTTAAATTAAATTGATACTGAATACGTCTAGCAGCTCTTAACTTCTGGGACTTGCTCAAAAACATTGTGAATACTCGACAACTACTAGGAATTCGAAAAAAGTGTAGGAATAAATATGTACAGCACAAAATTTTCTACAGATTGGTCTTCAAGTATTTTTCCTTACCGGTAAAATGGGTTCATGTACTCAAAAATTGTAATTCTGTACAAAACGTTTTTCCTAACCTCAAAAAGTGCCGAAGCCAAAACTTTAGAGCAAAAATTGAGTACCCACATTTTTGTGAACGACAAACTATTAAGAAGTCTGTGATTATTGAAATAATAATCAACCTAGAACGAAGATTGTGTTCATGATCACGTTTTTTTAAAAGTTAGTTTATTTAAAATATTGATATTATCACCAACGACAAATCTCTCGTTGGATTTTCTTGTTTATATGGCGAGTGATGAAATATATCCATTCAAACTTCAAGTGCTTATGTGGCTAAAATACCTCTATATCTCGCAAGATTTTCGAAAATTTCCCAACTCGAAATTTATGCCAGCTTAACAGAGTAGAAAATAAATATTTTAAACATCATGATACATTTTGATTTTTTGAAAACGAAATAGTTTTCCAAGAGTTAGAGCAGTTTCCATGTACGCCTGGAAAGTAAATTCGCATTGAGGGAGATTTACTCAGAAATAGTGGCTCCAACGAAAAAATTACTAGAGACCTTTTATATAGAAAATTTTGTACTCTATATTTTTAATTTGAAAAAATTTTTCGAATTCTTCTTAATTTTCGAGTTATTCGCGTTTAAATTTTTTTTGAGTTACAAGTTCCAATATTTCGAAAACCCGTGCCCGTAATTTTTGCTACCAGTGTTAATAACATTGAAATACGAGGTACGATCAAAACAAATTAAAAAAGTAAAAAGAAAATTTGACATATATCATATATACGAACTTAATTGAGATTTTTGTCTCTGCTAATTTTCATCGTTCTACAATAAAAATAAATAACATCCCGAGACGATTTATGCATCCTGATATCCACGAACAAAGCTTTTGAAATTATTTTTTACTCTTTGAATCAACTCTCATTTCTAATTTATGTTGTTCCACTCGGCATCGTTATGGTTTTTTGCTCAATTTTCTTTCATCAGCCATTCTTTTTAATTACTACGATTTGTTTGAACTGTAATGATTACATTGTTGGGAATTTTAAACGAAATGCGGGCGTTTCAACTCAACAAACTAGTTGGGAGAAAAACATTTCAACTGATAAGTTTTGGTGGAGAAATTAGATGCGGAAGGTTACTCGATATTTTTAGAAAAATAAAAGTTGTAAAAAAAATAAACATGCAGTAAATTTAAACAGGAAAGTATACAGACTGTTGCTACAATAACTAAGTTAGTACTATAGTGACAAAATTACGGACTAGATGATAAAATTAACAATAAAAACGTTCTTCAGGTAATAGAAAATGAAGACCGCACTGATATTTGAATATTTATTTTGTAAAGATAAAATAAATATCGAATAATTGAGATCAAGAACAGCACAGAATTCGTTTTTCAAGCATTTTCGATAACAAGCGAAATTTTCTAAAAATACATTTTCTACGAACAAACATGTTTACGTCTATTATTTTCCAATGCTTTAAGGAAACAACAGAAAAGTTAAAACTGTCTCTTGTTAAAATATAACTCTTGAATAACAAAAATAGTTATCAAGTAGAACTACACTCAAATTAATTTCCTGTACCTGAATTAAAACCGTAAGTGCATTTTGTAACTTAAATAAAAAGAAGGATTATTTATGATAATTTCGTTGAAATTAAGATTCCCACTTTGTTTATCGTACTTTGGAAAAGAAAAACCTTTTTAAAATCCAATAGTCAACTTTTCCAATCGGCCAACTACAAGATCTTGTCTTCTCATGTTCTGTGAGTTTTATATTCCCTAACTATTCAAGTAAACTGAATGAAATCTCGAAATCTCATATAAAATCCCGTAGTACAAGGGTTTTTATTTTTTTTTCACCCTCTGATCGCTAAGTACGATAACCAGGAATGAAGCAGATCGATCTATCAGTGGCGATTCCAACAGGTCATTTCCCATTGATTTCCAGTTACGTGAAGTGATCTGTCACTACAGACGACTTCGGGGAACTCGAAGGTTCCAATACAGAAAAGCTTGAATACGCTGGGTACCAATGATGTTAACCAAAGACCACAAAACTCGCCGAAATACTAGAAGAGAAGGTTTCTTAAAATCCAATCACTACAATGGATAAATTCTTCAACGGGACCCACAAAAACGAATCTTCGACAGCCATTAGCAACTGTTTTTTAGTACTGTTTGTTAATTTTATGCAGCCTGGAATAACAATCAGTTCACATTATGGAACTTTCGACGTTTACGGAGAGCTATTCAAAAGAAACGAAGATGTATTCGGAATTATCCTTATCCCGTCTCAACGAGATTTTTTCGAGCACCCAGCATGCAGTCCCGACCTAGTACCGAGTGATTTTCATCGTTTGATGTGTGAATCAGTAGATTAGGAATCGGCACTTTATGAATCTTGTTAACAGGCATGACAAATAATCGTCAAAATGATTATGTAGAAAAATAAATTGTACTTTTGGTTATAAATCTTTTATGTATATTTACCCGTCTTTTCTTTACAGCTTATCGAATGTTGATGAAAAACTAATGGGGATGTTTGTGAAAATAAGAAAAACTGATGACGCTTAATTGAGAAAATAGAATGTTTACAGTAAGACTGTATCATCATAATAGAACTTTACTTATATGGCATTTAATCACAATTAAAAAAAGCGGAAAAGAAAAAAAAACAATAAGTTTAACTGACATTTTACTGATCGATTCTCGTTTTAAACTTTTACATAATAAAATAAAACTTGTAGGAATTAAACAAAACAATGAAAATTACTTACCTGAAAATTAAATAAAAGAATTCGGTTCTTTTTTCAGTTTTAAATTTACAGAAAAAATCGGAAATTGGTTGAAAGTTATAAACTAATTTATTTCATTTAGTTAATCATCAAAATAAACTGGATCTGTTCAAAGAATTAACGAAACATTGCATTTTCTAATCATTCCTTAACTACTAATTTATTTGAGGAAATGTCGAAATAAAGAATAATAAATTGAATTCAAATTTGTGATGAAATAACATCTTTTCTACGAAAATACTAAAGCAGATGTTTCTCCCGAAATTTTTTTCTCGTAAAGAAGCATTTTTTGTGACAACGCGCTGCCCAACTAAAAATTCCACAAAGACGGCGTCCATTTATTAAATATGAATTAAAACGTTTTCCGCAATTCTGAATTGAACGCTTTTTTCTGTTTTTAAAATACCAATTGTATAAAATATTTTTATTCCAGCAATTGTGAAAATTTCAACAAAGAAAATTCAAAGCAGATCTTGATCTGTTACTGCTCGAGTTAACCTGAATCTTTCAATTTACATTCGGACTGTTCTAAATAAAAAAGTTTTTGTCATAATTCATGATATTTTTAAGAAAATTGCATCTAATTAATAAATATTTTGTGGAAATAGGAGCTTTATATATCAGCTCAAAAACCACCCTGAGATTTTCCGAATAACGAATCAAGAGAATGGTTATACGAGGGGTACTACAAAAAAACATTATTACAAAATGGAAATCTATTTATCGTGCTCTCATATCATAGCACAGTAACAAATACTTTAAAAAGAACTCATCACTTAATAAACTAACTGTATTTAGTTTCGAAAAATAAATTTTAAATGGTTAAGCTTTAATTTAATAAATTAAAACACCACGTCATCAACCAATATGGAAATAAAAACAAATAGATTATATTTCTCATGACCAAAAGTCGAAGTAAGTGGTTAAGTACACTGCTGTTGGTTTAATCCACGTCGAAAGTAATAGAAAATTTGATTCCATTTTTTGTCTAAGATGAATGTTCATACAAATCAAATAAACTCTCGTATGACAACACGTTCTGAGTACGTTCCTCGTTAAAAACGTCAAACTTTATAATGTCAATGTCAGTTTTGATATATTTACATCAGTGTTGCCATATCTCAAAATTTAAGTAGCAGCGTTCATATCAGGCAACAACGTTTTGACGTAAACATATGATCCTTTCCTGAATAATTTTTGCCTCCTTCATTCAACCTAACCAATTCAAGAAAAAACACATTTCTGCAATAAGATTTGTAGTAACGGTCTATTCATATGTCATAATTCAATTTTTTTGTGATGTAATGGACAAGAAAGTGAAATACAAACGGCTATTGTGAAACATTCTCTTCTGATAGTCGTTTCGGATTCTCTCTTATGTCCTATTATTAAATTAAATCAGCTTGCTTGTTATACGCGATCTTTTTTAGTCAAATTTCATATTGTACATCATTTGGTGATAAAAAAAAACGAATTTTCAAAAACGACACTATATTATAACACACTGATTAGAGACTGTATTATTACCATGATCGTTAGTGAGAATAATATGCCTCTCAGTCCGGATGCATTCGAATTGTGTCGAAATAGGCAATTATGATTATATATTCGTATGGAAATGTTACATCAAAGAACTTCTTGTTATCGACAATGCCAATTAGGTAGATCATAAGAAGCAATGAGAATCGTTTTGTGAAAATTTGAGTAAAACATTGAAAAATTACATAAAAGAACTGAGTATAAACATATAACTTTTCTTAAATAAACGTATGTACCTCCATGGCTAGCAATTAAAAATTTATGAGGTTCTGCTTTCACAACAACCCCCGTATAACCTTACGCCATTATCATATAGTCCAACTGATCGATTCTTGATCATCCTCAGATGGGAACTAATCAAACTCTATTTAGTTTTTCCATGGTGGTGCATGTTTTACCAAAAAAATGAAGATATACAGCGGTTTCAAGTGATCAAATGGTTCTAATTGATTTAGGTCCAAATCTTCTAAGCCCGGCAGTTGTTTCAACGCCTTTTCTACACACGCATTTATCAAAAAATGTACCTTGAATCAATACAAATACCTTTTCGTCTCTATCAAAAATTTAAATAAGGAAAAGATTCAAATAGAATCGAATAGATAACAACAAACTTAAGCCGCAATTCATGGATCAACCATTAACATCCAGGGGGTAGAATAAATGGAAATATCAAGACTCAGATTCGACCATACTTCGAAATACCCGTCGATATAGAATATCCAAAGAATACGCTCCCAGACTAACTATAATGTCGTAGACTACCCAGAATTCCAACAAAAAAAGAACATAACCTCCAAGGAAGTGAAGAAAAACTAAACTGCGAAGACAATGGAAAGAAATGTTTGTTGAAAATGCTGCTTTAGCTATCGAGAGTCAGTAGAAACCGATAGGGCTTCTCCAGTTTCTTCTATCTTCTCAATAAATTTTTCTGAAGATAATCTAGATGCTTCATAATTCAGTAGTCGAGTTGGCGAGTTCGGTCCGTTTAAGTAAACTTTCCCTTTTCCCGGGAAATATCATAGAAAAATTAAATTGCCTGGTTGGCCTTATTTTGCAACGGCTTTTTGAAGATAGAATTAACGGAGAAGTGATTAAATAGCAGTTTATACTTTGTTATTTTTCGCGGAAATATCTCGAAGCTTAAGCGGGAAATTTTATTACATTCATTAATATACAATTTCTATTCAGAACGGGAAAAACTTATACAGTATGAAAAGCTTTATACTCTTGACAATTATATAATTAGATCTAAATATATTGGTATCATGTTGAATTAATTCATCTGACGAATTATTTTGTTATACAGAGTAGAATTTCGTTCTGGTTTTTAGAAGTCACCGGGAGTTAAATCGGAGGATCTTGATGGCCATTCGAATATTTGACCATGACAAATTGTCCCATTCCTAGATTGCGAAACACCCATTTAACGACAGAAATAAGACAACAACCAACTTCCAGAGGTCATCGTGTTTCTGATAACCTGATTATCCCTAGCCGGCTAGTTTCAAATAGATTTTTCAAATTAAAGTTAGCGTCAGAGGAATTTTGGCAAGCTGCCAAAACTCCTGGTAGTTGTACCCATAACTCCCTAACAAGTTAATTACACTGTCTTCACGTATAAATGATGAAATTTTACATGTTTGATTCTAATTATCCTTTTTTTATTTGCCCCAAAAAGATACGACGTAACAATTGTTCTGCTTTCACCATTTTCAAGTGCAGATTTAATATTACCAAGCAAATTTGAGGTTATGTTTTCATGTGTTATCTTGTGTGGTGTCATTCTGAAAGATATTTTTATGTAGTTTTTCAAATTCGTCTTTCTTTTGTGACAAATGCGTCTCAGTACTTCGTCGTTGGTGATTCTGTCAGTCCAGGGTATCTTCAGGACGCGTCTATAGAACCACATCTCAAGTGCTTTCAAGGTCCAAGTTTCTACTTCGTACAACAGTATTGACCACACATCATTAATTAAAATCAAAGATTTATGTACGTTAGATAATTTCTTTCCATATAATTTCCTTATTTCATAAATAACTAATGACGTAAAGTTTTTATGATGTTGATAATTTTATTGAATAGAATTCAGTGGTTTGTTACAAAATCAATTAATTTTGAAAAAACGTGATTATCGATCCAAAATAAAAAGCTTCTAATTATTTATATTTCCCATTTTACATTTGCGTTTCATAACTGACTAATTTTTGAAACAAATAAATCTAATTAGAATTGGTACAAAGGGTTTGCCGCCTACGGTATTATAATTATGAACAATGAAATATTCATTTGAAGTTCGTTGTTAAAGTTATTGCAGAGTTTTACGCCTATTTAAAAAAAAGTGTTTTAGAAGGTTTGTTCATAAATTTAATAAAGCCGAGGTTATGAAAAATTCACTAAATATCATTGAATTAAGTTTCAAATAATGTTGTTATTGGTTTACAAATTCAAAAATAATTCCTCATCGATTGTGCGTGATTTTGAATTTTCGATTATGCTCTAACTTCTTTTTTCTTATTCTTTTTCATTACATTGTACTGTCGATTTGAAAAAAAACTCGATCATGCTTCAAGATAATCCGTTAAATTTACGGTTTAAAAATAGGTTATAGTAGGGACTTTTCGAATTTTTTTAATCAACGAACAAAACATTTTCAGAGAGACATGATCTGCTTCTTAATTCAAAAAATTTTGACCTCTACGGTATAAAAAAATATACTAATATTCTTATTTTCATTGTTATTCCTGGTCGGATAAATTCAGCATCATTTTTTATTTCTATTTCTAAACAATATCATGAAATCATTTCTATATACGACTATGTATTCAAATTTATTTTGACATAATACACTTTTCCAAAAGTTTCACTCAATATTCCATCATGAACTTTCACAATTTCACTCAATGAATCCAATTTTGCGCCCAGAGCGTCTACGGTAAACCAACAGCTTATTAGACGTACCCTACATCCCCGTGGGAAATTTCTTTGAGTTGTGACTTTTTCTTTGGAAACAGCAGGTGGGTATATCGAAATTATAGGGTGGGTACGACCTTAGTACGTGATGAGCATCGTTGGCAAGCTCTATTAGTTACTTTTCGATATAATTCTGTGGTGGTTGAAGCAAATCATTGCCTGAGGTTTCATAGTCAACAGTCTCTACCTCCCGATCCGCTACGATCGTATATTTTGTCTTAAAGAATTAGCTGCAATGAGCCATATCGATGACAAGCTTCCAGTTTTTTCATGAACGCTTCAGTCGAATTTAATCACCCCAATTCGACGTATTTTCGTTGCTATCGGTAGATCTATTTGGTGAAAGATGCTTAAGCTTTATCCACGCACATTTCCATTTCCATATTTTCAATTTCGTCTAGATTATGTTCTCTTTTTTTGTCCTCACCCATTATACCTACAGCTGACTTTATCTACCATATCATAACCAAACATCCAGGTGTCAACTAGCTTCTAACGACAGGATTCAATCCTTTGTAGATCGATTTTCGCGTTTAACATCTTAAGAATGACTTTCTTATTCATATTCAACCCATGAGCCATAAATGGTTGAGAAAATCTTCCAAGTGGGTCATTTACTGATTTACGCTCCCCTTTGAACCGATTCTCCTATTGAAATATGTTTGTTCTTGATATATACTTATCCTTATAAACTAAATGCCAAAAATCTCCAAGATTTTTTCGTCAGAGATCACTAAAAATTGAATTACTTGTGTTGTTAAGCACACTACTGAATCACTATACGCGTATAACTCAATTGAAATAAGCTACTGACTCCTGGTTTAAAATAAAACTCAAAGAAACAGTTCCTTTGATATTGAATATGAAGGAAATGACACAGAAAAGACTGAAGGAAAAAAGCTGAACCAGTTAATGCAAAGCATAGTGAGAAGAAAATTTACTCGTGAGTGTTTATATCACTTACAGTCTCCAAAAACAATTGTTTAACCTCACTTATTATGAATAGATAACTTGGTATCTGGAAAAACCCAAAATCGTATTTTTCAGGAAGAGATTGCAAATAGGTACTTTTGGATCTTATGAAACGGGTATGTTATATTTATCAAACAGGTCTTTTAACCACTCCAAACCTTTTTCTTTTGTACTGTCTAGTTTATGGTTATAAAACATTAATAGAAGCCCGGAAAATCGTATCAGCTCAACAAATATTCAAATTTTAATATTTAAAATGACCGTATTAAGTTTTTTTTCAACTTCTCGTTATAAAAAATTCTAAATGTAGTAAACTTATCCAAATAAAATCAAACTCTAATACGTTTTATCGTTATTCAAACACTTTTTTCACATGAACCGAATTTCGAACGTAGTCTTGCCATGAATACTTAAAATTCGACGTCAGCAAAATCTTGTTTCAACGCCAACACGTTAGTTTATTTTGTTAAGAGGATTTACTAGTTTCTTGTCTATTTCATAGGGTCCAGAAACAAAGATCTTGTGGGAAAACAATAACAACCCGTCGAAGATTCCTTGGACTAATAAGTTTCCTCAATATTGAGGTGTTACTTCAATATAATAGTTTGAAATTCATCACACTATTAAGTGACGATCATATAAGATGTTTGAAAATCAATTTTCGTGTTATTTTTTTTTAATTCCCACTTTTACGTTTCAATATTCTTCTTTCCAATAGTGCATCTTTCTGAGATCATAATTCATGATTGAAAGTAGTTTAAAACGGTTTTTATTCTGAATAAGAGCTCAAATATATTGGATAAATCATAGTTTTTAGTATTTCTAATATTATAATAATAATAATGTATAACATACTAGGATTTTTTCAAAATTTATTAGTTAGTTATACTTAATAACCATTTGCTGTTGGTTATTAGAAAAAAGGACATTTTTTAAATGGTTGTATAAAATAAACGAAAGCACTTTTTCAAAATTTTATTGTTATAATCTTATTGTTTATACTTATCAGTTCAATTCCCAATTTATACATTCTTGCAGGCAAATTCTGACATTGTCCATCATGGAACGTGCTGTAAGGAATTCCACACCTGAAGTTTCGTTTTTTCTCAAATGGATATTCGTCTCGTCACTCATTCATAAGCTTCTCATTTTTTCCAACCATGTCCAAAAACATTTCGCAGAATTCCCGTTTATATTCAATGCCCGAATCACTTGAATTTTGTCAGAGTGATGGTGCATATTTAACATCAAAATCCTTCGAACACACCAGTCGGAAATGCGTTCTCAGAAGTTCGAATGGAACAAAATTTGTCACCCAAAACTTTAGTGAATTTACACTCCAAAATAAATACGTTTTCAAAGTGTGTTTTTCCTTCATATCCATCCGATCTAACTTCCTCTGATTATTTTTTGAAAACTGAAGTAAATGGTTGCTAGAAAGCAATTTCAGACAAATGAGACGATTTCTTTCGTTATTTTTTTCTAGTAACACAAAAACAGCAATTTCTTTTTTTTTTTTCTAATATCATTTTTATCGAATCGTTGAACAAAATATGATTAATGAGATTAATAAATCGTGCGGTGAGGGTAATCCCCATCCAGTAACGGCTGTTGGAAATTAAAGACAAATATTCTTCACCCCAACTAGCGAAAAAAATATTATTGAGTAACTCTAGTTAATATTTAAGGTGTAGTTTAGTGCTAAAAATTCGTGTGATAATCATTTTCCTCTTTAGAGCTGTTTCGCATTTATTTCGAAGGTATCAAACACTTGAGAGAATTTCACTCTGGAAACAATACTGGCAAATCCCAAGGCATTTACCCCAGTTCTTGTGATGATGTATTAGAAAAACGGACTCGAGACAGGGTCGTAAATAAAAACGAAACAATTGCCACTAGAAAAGGAAAACAAGGATTATTTATTTTGTTGAAATAAGTCAAGAATTATTTGAAATATGAAATGTGTGTTAAATAATTTTCGAATGTGGAATGTTTCACGTTTTGGAATCACAATATTTCTGTGACAAAAGCCCGGCGATCCTTCTCGATCGAAGTTTATTAGAAGTAATTTACAATACACGATAAATTTGATACAGAGGCGAAGATTTACGACGTTGTATTCCTTTTGTTGTCAGTTATAATTAATGATATGAAAACCACTAACTGGTTCCCATCATTAGGAGCCATTTATGATTAATTAACGTTCTATACGTTGTTTCAGATATATCGTGTTTTTTTACTCGGAAGGTAGATAAATATAATTCTATTAGAATCCACAAGAAATTCTACATACTTCGGACAAAAATTTTCATTTTATTCTACGAATAATTTTTCTCGTATCTTTTCAAAGGAACATTTTTATACTTTAAAAGCCTCATCGAGCTTTTATTGTAGCCGAACGAACATAAACGATTTTGCACAAACATTCGCATATCAGGACATTTTCATTCATTTTATACCACAAAATTTGTCAGGAAAACTAATGACGACGCTCACTTTAGTAAAACATATTAAATTCCAAGATTTTCACCGATGTGGATGTATATTTATAAATATCTTTAATTTCTTATTTCTTAGACCTTTTCATATATTAATGCGTGTAAATGTTTTTGATTTTAGGTCGCTTCTGTTTCGAAATTAGTTTTTTAAATAATTTTTGGAAGATAAAATTTGACGTTTCAACTTTTCAAAATATGATATTGATACTGACAATTTGAGTATTTATATTAATCAATAAATCACCTGTGTCATGATTATCAAAATAGAAAATGTTCTAATAAGAAAAATCAACTTTTCACCAGTCCTTACATCTCAAATATACAGCGGTAATCAATTAAATTATTTGTAGTTTTAAAACTATAAATTTTACTGAAATTATTCAGGTCTTTTTTACCATTTATAGATTTTTGTTTTTATAAATGTGAACCATTTCAAAAAATTGAGATATAAGCACTAGTGAAAAACTAATCTTTCATACTAGAACAAAATTCCAATCTGATTCCCATTCCCATTCCGACATTCATGATGAAGTTTCATTGATTAATCTAAATACTCAAATTGTCAGTGTCAACATCATATTTTGACAAAGACCCGAAACGTCAATTTTTTATATCTTTAAAAAATCACTAAAAAACCAATTTCGAAACAGAATAGACCTAAAATCAAGAACATTAAGATGCATTAACTTAAGTTAGCGGGGACAAATAATTTTTTTTTACTAAATCGTTCGTTCGTAGTTTGTTTTTCATCAAATGTGATTTTTTTATAAATTATTATCAAAATTTTGGCCTTAACCCAGCTCTTAAGGTAATCAATTATGAGCTTATTTTATTATTCTACTCAATCTCAGTCAGTTATCGTTTGTTCGGTAAAAAAATATGTTTGTTCGATGGTTTTATTATTAATAATTAATTTTTCAATTCCCTAGCATCATGGTCCAATTATGATGTCTGCGCATGCGCGCTTATACAAGATTACGCGGTTCATTTGAATCTCGTTCGTAGCAATCAACATGAAGAATAATTTATTGAGATTGAAGATGTGTGAGAAGTAAACATTGTTTCATTCTTATTATTTATTCTTAGTCATAATTTGAAGTCTGTAGAAGTTTTTATCGAATTTTGAATTCTTTTATTGAATTTATTGATACTACATAGCTATACTTTCTAAATAAAAGTAAAGTTTACTAGCTTGTTTTGTCTTAAAATGACCTCCGAAAAGAGTTTCTCATCCGTTTTCTACTTTTATCGGGTAAATTTTTTTATGCTTTGTTCGTCATTTTTGTAAAGCTTTCGTTATCAACTTGAATTATTCAGAGTTTAAGGACTGAAAAAACCCCAAATTTATACTGCATAGAACATATAACATGAAAAATACATTTTGCTTAGATTTAAAAATTTGTTTGTCCCCGACAACTTAAGAGTAATCATTTCGCAGCTTGTTTTGTCCACTGCTCTCGGTCTCAGACATCGTGGATCCAGTTGGAAGATATTCGAAAACTGAAGTTTCATCATATAAAAATACATTGCTACCTTTTTTGGTTGAGCGAATCTTCAAACTATAAAATAGAGCTGTTAGATTTTCACTCGGACTATACTGTCTTTATTAATCTTTTGATGCGTTTGTCTAATTCGTAAGCACGCTTTTCCAATTTTAGAAAGGTTATCTATCTACATAAGAACGCGAAGCACGACCTTCAATTACCTACTTCACGTTCAGAATTAATTAAAGGCTCGATATTTTACAATGCAAAAAATGCACAATCACTCGCCAATTGAAATCAAATCGATATCATTTTTCACCGCATTCCGCAATATTTTGAGGGCATATTTAATGAAAAGTGCCTTCTACTCTTTTATGTTTGTTTGTTTAGTTTTCACAAGCTCTAATCTACAAATCGTAACAATTTTTTGACAATAAAGCATTTCTCTCTTTCTCTTTCCTGTCCGTCCACCGCACTGGCAGTCGTCTCTTTCTGTATGATTCCTTGAACGCCATTATAGTATTCTCACGTGACTTCTTCAGCTTCATTCTTTTGTTATTCTATGCAGTTCTTCGTTACAACATCAAAGATATAAGCTTGAAACTAAAAATATTAAATATTTGATACGTTTGGTCGGTGTAGCTTAATGGTATGGAAACATGGATTCTCAAGAAGTCAGAAATCATTAAATCGGAAGCATTTAAAATGAGGATCTATCGTCGAACTCTAGAAATATCATGGGCTGACAAAGAAACATGCAAACAAACAGATAAATTATCATGAATATACAAAGAAGGAAAGCAGCTGATTTGAGTCACATACTCAGAGACTTCTTCAGCTCATAATTGAGGGTAGGACAGATGGTAAACGGGTGTTGGGAGAGAGCAAATGTCTTGATTGAGGAACAGAAGGAATTGGACAGATCTGGTTCACACAGTATTAAAACATAAATTTTTTATGAACAGGACCGTTTTGCAGTGAATTAGTCACCTGTAATTAATTTTAAATTTATAACAAGAAACGATTTCAGCTTCCTAGCCTCATACCTGGTTGAACTTTAAGGATAAAAAAGATTTAGTTGGTTTCCAAGGTAGGATTTCAATCCCAAAAAGACGTATGTAAAGACATTTCATAGACGCCTTGTATATAGCTTAAAATTCCAATATTCCGATCATCGATTGCTCGGTGGATGAGTTTTTTGATATTACCTTTTAATTATATAATTTCAACGATCAAAAAAATCTCGTTTATGATGCAAATCTCATCATATCATCGCCGATAATTTTATGCGAATTGAAGTCACCCAGCAAAACAAATTAATAACGAACAAGCCGAAAGCAAGAAGACATTTTTATTGTTTTCGACAGCAGTGATTTATAATTTATGGATCCATTTCGGTTCTGCGGGCAACGAGGTATTATGGAAATGTACCTTCTGAAGAGAAAAAGGAGAGCGGGAGAAAAAAAAAAAACGATTCCTACGAGGATTCGGTTTCCATTAAGACAGATCTCAGTTGTGCTGGACGTCAATTTATCAACAAATAACTGAAGATTTAGACTAAGGCCATGATGTTTCCCATCTGACACTTGCATTTTATTTTCGAGATCTTTTCAACTAAATAACCAGATTTTGCTTCGGTAATATTTTCGGAGATGTTTCACTCGAATTGCTGTCATTTAGAGGTCTTACTACTTTTTTTTCTTTTGTGGAAAAGCGAATGAAATATATCCGGGATTCCCAAAATGAATGCGAAGTTTTTCGAAGTTTTAGCTGAACAAAGTGGTTGTTAATAGTTTGTTTCAAAGGACTTTCAGTTGAATTGGGTCAGAAAATTAGTGATAAAACCATTAGTAAATGTCACAAATTAATAGAAAAAATTCGGAACTAATATATTTGAATCAATGCTGAATTTAGAACACGATATCTGAAGTTGAACTGACTAATGAAGTGGATCTGGTTATCAACTTTCTTTCCACATGAAAATAACGAACCAAATGGCTTGGTATATAATTAAATTACGAGAAAAAGATACAAATTCATGAGAAAATGGTAAAACTTTGCAGCTGTAACATAATTGACAACAAGAAGGATTTTGGATGTGGGTTATTCTCAAAAAAAAAACTTCAAGTTTGCGGTACTTATTATAATGTTGTAATAAGGTTTTTTCTATCCAAAACTTTTCACCAAAATTTTCCTTGTCTAATTGTTTTGCCTATTTAGGCGTCGAATGAAGATCTGTCAAGTTCAAGTTCAAAAACTGAGGTTTTTATGCCGTGAAATTCCCAGAATTTGCCATTAATCATTTTTGAAAATAATCATGTGGCCTCTAACTTGAGTTTAAAGCAGAAAAAATGGTCAACTCCAAATCGGCAATGATATTTCCGTGAACAACAAATCAAGCAGCAATTATCCACGCGTTTTGTTTAGAGTGAATTATTATTGGATGGCACGCTATATTTATAGCTACGTTAGATGGCCAGTCCCTGAAATATTGTTGGGGTATTCAAATTGAAATTATAGATAATTACCGCTTCAATAGCCATTCAAAAAAATACGAACCGGACATGCTAGCATATGGAGAGAAATGGGAAAAAGGCACTAGGGTTTTTTTTAAAGCATTAGGCATGCTTATCAACTTGGAAGTACTGCTTTTATTCGCGAGGCCATGAATTTTTATTATTCTCCCCGTTAACGAAAAAATTATGACTGGTATGGGAAATGTGGGCTCCATACACTCCGCTATTCAATGACAGGTAAGTTTTCAAATAACAAACATCAAGAGTTTTGAATTCTGTTGATCTATAATCTGAATATAAGCTGAAAAATTGCCATTTCCATATCGCTTTTTGCCGTTAATTATTTGTTTTAGAAATGGGCTGAGTTTCAAGATAGTCAACCACCTCTGGAATATTGCTCAGATGAAACTAACTCAATAGATTGATTTTCCGTTCAAGAAAATATCATTGTCGACCTCGGGGCTCATTGACGTTAAATCATTCCGAACTTAATACTTAGAAATGATTATTTTCTAGGGGGTGAGCTGCTATCTTGAAACTTAAGTTTGCGAACCACGACATTATTTTTCAACATAACTAGTTCTAGGAATTCCGCGGCAAAAAACGGTAAAAACCTGTTAATTACGGGCAAGATTGAAAATCGGAGATCGAGGATAAGAAGGAAAATTTCTTTGCTGTGAAATATCAGAAAATGTACAAGCCTGCACGATATATAGTCGTTAATACATGCTGCAAGAAATAGATAATTATTGGAAACTGTTATCCATGGTGGTGCTCAAGTAGTAATTGTTAAGTATAGATTATAATTAACTCATGAGTAGTATTCCAACGTTCGGAATTTGATCAGAGCATGCTGCAAGAACAAGCCTTTAATTTAAAACGATTATTTCAACCCTACTGTTCATTATATATTGTTAATTCTCTTTAAAAAATATTAGGTACTTGAAACATTTTCAATTAATATTTTTATGAATTAATATAAATATAATTTAGCATCATGTGATAAGCTGTTTTCATTGTAAATTTATTCGCGCTTTGTATACGTTTTTATTTTCATTTCAACTTAATTAAAAAACAAAATATTATACCAAGACTAATTTTCTGATTAATTTTTCACTAAAAACGTTTTTATTCGCTCTCATAATTACATGGAATTAATATTTTCTTGTATAAAGGCAGGATTATACACGCACTTAACGTAAAGTTCAACCCTTTTTTCAACACCTAAAAATCTACTACAACAAGTGACCTATATTCACTTTCTCATTACCCCGATATACAAAAACTTCTAAATAAGCTATCAGCTGAAGTAGATGGATGAAAAGAACATCACGGCCGGATATTTTGTGTCAGTTTTTATATGAAAAAATCGATATAAAAATTTCTGCCGAGCCCCAACCTCATATATTTTCTATCCCGAGCGTTAGTGGTAGCTTTTTATAGTGTACTTAGTAGACGGTGAATGGTTTTTCATATTAAGCTACACTTTTTATCAAAATACGTTTGGTTAGAAAATCAAATAGAACATTCATACAGTTAAAGAGTTAAAATTTGATTTGAAAAAATCCTTACATTTGGATGACACTGTATCAATTATACTTTTGTAAGTCTCAAAAAAAATGGAAACAAAATTTTCCGTGAATTTTATTGTGTTTGTATTAAAAATATAAAGCCCTCAAGAAGTAAGCAGCTTATAGAAAATATATATTTATGTTCCAAAAGGATGATATCAAAAGGAAGCTGTCCGTCTTAACGTTTGAGGTTCACAAATACTTTTTTTTCAATGAAAACGAAAAGTTTCCCTAACAAGACGAAAAAAGGTTGGATTTTTATAAACAGTTGTGTTATAAAATTTAGTCATAACCTCCAAATTCAAGTGATTTACTGAATTTATTCGTCACCTAGATAACCTAGTGCATAACCAAATTAGAGGACGATCATTTAAAACTTCCAAAGGACGATGTCCTTTAAAAACCTTATCACTGTTCTAGGCAAGCTTCAAACCATGTTTAAGTGTTTGGGATTTCTCTTTAAAGCCTATAGCATGAAGAAGGCATCTTGGATTGTCGTGCCCAATTAAAATGCCAGTCACCAATCGAATTTTGCGACATTTTAATTGATTGGCATCAATTTGATTCGGGTGCTGGGGGGTAAATATATTTTTACTTTGATATGGACGACCTAGATGCAAAATGATTACTTGAATCTTTAATTATAACATTCCAATTGTGATTACAACATCTGTAAAGCGAAAGCAGAAGATTGTTGGAGATTTTCTGTTTTTTCCCAGATATCAACTCTCCCTAATCTCTTCTAAACTCTATTAAATATTTTAAATTTAAAACACGTGAGCGGGGGCTGGAAAAAATATGCATGATTCATTCGAATGTTTTTTAATTACAAAATTAATGTATATACAATTTATGGTGAGTACCTCGGTACCATATGAAGAAATTTTGACATTAAATCGACACCTTGTATTAACGAGGTTAATGAAAATTGGTAACATTGTTATAATAAATATCGACAGTCTTTTATAACTTTGGGAATCTGAACTTTGAACTTCCAAAAAGTATTGTGATAAATATCACGACATTTCCTCATATAATTGGTTTTTTATGATCCTTGAAAGCGCACTCAGAACTCAGAAAAATCAATAACTAAAAAGAAATATACATTTCCATCGTTTTGAAGTTGGGGTAAACAACTTTTCCAGGTCCTTCCAATATCAATCTTGATATTTACTTGAGAATTTCCAGATTTGACAAAAATATTATTTTGAAATATATCCAGCATCTTGTTTGAACAATTTCAGTACAGTTATTCTTGAAATTACTTTGAATTATATACGTTGCTTTGATCTTTTCACATCGACAAAAATATGAAAGCGGTGTACTAAATTAATAATTGAAAGGAAAATAAATTCAAACACTGGAAAATATTTTTTAACTCCCTCGTATAGAAGTAATACAAAATTTGTATCAAAATTGATTTTACTTTATGGAAAAATTATCGTCTACTTCTATTCAAATAATTTTCAATTTCGAAACAAACTTGCTTGGTACCCGGTTACCGAGATAAACCAGGAGAAGATATGCACCAGTTCCAAATTTATTGGCCTCATCAGATGTCACATCAACAATGAAATGGACGGATTTTACTGAAGAAACACAATCTCAATGATTCGGTGGCCTCAGCAAAAGACTACGAGGTACCTACGTAGTACTAACTTCTTGAGAAGAGATAAATAGCCTCTTTTGAGTCATCTACGAAATATCTGTATAATGATGATCGATCTAATGAGTAATATGACTATGAGAGGACGCTACTTTTGCTTATTACTACTAGATATGGTCAAAAATACGTGAATGATATGCACGCTCAATTAAAATAAAAGTCAATAAACTATATAAACGTATTAAAGTGGATTGCTTCTCAAAATTAGTAGTACCGCGAATATAAATAGAAACCGACATTTCTGTCAGTGTTTTCTGATGTTTGTTTTTAATTTATTTATGCGTATATAAATATGAACCCACGGTATATTATTTTAACTTCATCTTATTCACAAATTTCAATAAATTTTCGACTAGTTAATCTACAGTAGTCTTAAAACTCAAACTACTTTATTAGACGACGCCATCTGAAAGTTGTTTGTTCTATTTTCATTTACATACCGAAAGTTGTGTTTCGAGTGTTTCGTGTAGTGAAAGTGACAGTTCCGCACTGCAAAACACTTTCGGGACGCTCTGGAGTAGACAACTTTAACTTAACCTCAAATGTACTCTAACCACTTCAATGTTGACAGTTGACAGTTTCATTTCGATGGTTTTGTATAACCTTAAATTTTTCATTATTTGTTTTATCCGAAGTTTTGTTTAAATTAATGAATAACAATGAATGACGATGAAAAAGAAAACATCAGCGATGAAGAGTTACTCGAATGCATACCACCTGATCTCACCGAAGAAAGCAATACGGCCGTTCTTAATTCGTTGCCGGATAAATCTCGTGCAAGGTACGAAAAATAGTACTTTATGAAGTGGTGTCACCAGAAAAGGCGAAAAACCCAATGGAAAACGTGAAGAAACAAAACAAATGGTACACCGCAAAAAAATCAAAAACTTTAACCAGAGAAAATATAATAGAATTCTTGTTACATACTTATGCGTCGTTTAAAAAATGTTGTGTACTACTTTAGTAGCACTTTCAGTACTTGGCATATAAATAACTAATAATATCGAAAAAATATCCCATTCGATTCAATTTACGCCTAAGAGAAATGAAAAATGTCAAGAAAATCGACTGTGATAACAATTTTTCTCATTTTCTCAAGATGTATAGGGATTTTTAACAATTTTTTCTGAGGAAATTTTTCACATGCTACTTGAAAAAAATCCAATAAAATGACTAGACCGTTTTCCTTCCTGTTCGTTATACACACATATACAAATTCAAATAACAGATTGTTTGCTTTCATGGAAAAATCAAGTATAGGTACTTCCGATTCTTCTCTCTCGATCTCATATTTGGTCAGGATTTGAGAAAAAAACTATTTTCGACTCCAGCTACTGTAGGATCACAATTCCACGTAGCTTTTGTTTGTTACTATTTTCCAATGACACCGGATTCCGAGAAAATTTACTGCGGATTTCCCTTGCTATTTCAAAATATTTCACGGAAAAGGCAGAGATAAACAGCATCGGGTACGACAAGTAACTTTTCATTTTGAATGGGGGAAACGGGAAACGGATTTATTATGCGGTGTTGTGATATTTCGGATAACCGAAGGCGTTGAATATTAGTACGCCTAATTTGCATTTTATGTAAAATATTGAGTATTTTGAACGAAATTATGGGAGGCACTTTCCAACACAACTTTCTCCAAAACATCTGAAGTTTGATAATAACATCTACCTGTATTAGTTCATCACTTGTATTACTTTCAATTGTTTCATAAATTCAGGTGAATATATCATCTGAATTAGTTAATACATTAAAATCAGAGACTTCTCCATACCTTAAGTTTCCAATTTTCATTTAAATACAGTTGACCAAATCATTGTTTATATGTACGTATATATTAGGGTTAGGTTTGAATCCCTTTGTCTAATTTGTAATCATGCTTCTCCAATTTCAGAAAGTTCGTTGCAAGGCTCAATATTTTACAATGAAAAAAAAATGCACAATCACTTGCCAATTGAAATCGAATCGATATCATCTTCAAAAAGTTGGTTTAATTTTTGCTATGTACTTATATACTAATTATTACCTATTACTATTACCCACAATTTTGTTACTCTTTGTAATTTTCTTCTGTATGTTGCAATTTTATTTATTTGTTTCATCTCTATTCGGTTTTTACAATTTTTAGTCTAAAAATTTTTTGACAATTAAGCATTTCCCTCTCCTTTCTCTCTCTCTCATATTCACCACGACCCAAATGATTTTGGTAGGCTGATCTACTCTGATTATAGTTTACCAGAAGAATCTTTGCCGTTTTTGATTGTCTCAGTAACTAGTTTTTTCCTTATCTACTTTCTTTCCTAAGGCTCTTCTATTGTTCTGTGGCTGATACTCCAGAAGGTATCTGGACCTATTAAGTGTTTGTTTGCATTTGCTTTAGCTATTTCGGGGTGACTTTATTTTTCTTACTTAGCTCGTTCAATTTGCTCTAGTATTCCCAAACTATTTCGGGGTCCAAATGTCTTCTTCTAGTTCTGTCTGCTGTTACTTCTACAGCTTAGTATTGAAGTCAATTTTCTCTTAAAAACAAACTTATAAGGTATATCATCCTGAGGTACGTCACAGGTTTGGTCATTTTTCCTTGGTGATTCCGTTTTTAAACACTCTCAGTGATATTTCTTCCGCCACTCTTTTCATAATTTCATGGCCCAGTCTTTGTGCCTTCAAGAGACTATTCTTCGTGATATTCATACTAGTAGAACTTCATCCTGGCGTCCTTTTCTATCTTCTAGTCTTCCATCGTCCTTTTTACTTTATCTTCCAAACGTTCCATAGCTTCTTCTTTTTTTAGATGTTTATTATTTAAAACAAAATAGTTGTTGTTGTTAACGATATCTTTTTCTTATTTGGCTCAATTTCTTATTTACAATTCTTCTAGTTGCTAACGGAAACGTTATTATTATTTGTTATTCCTCCGTGTATTTCATAGTTTTTTATTTCGTTTGTGAGCTCCAATATTATTTGTTTAACTGGTTGGAACTAGTTTTTATAGTAATGAGAGGTACTGTTGTTGTTGTTACTGCTCTAAAGTTTGCTCATTAAATTTCAAAATTGTTTCCCAAATACGATCAATTCACGATCTTTGTCTCCTACAGCATAAGTCAATTTTTATTTCGGTTTCTTATAATTTTTATAACAAATATTTCTTGCTGGATTGCTCTGTACAAAATTTATCAGTTGATTCCACTTTGTCATTGTACATTTTAACAAATACTTTTGTTAAACTTACATCTTTTACTTCGTTTGTTTTGTTGTAGTAGCTGCAGGTACTTTATCGTTTTCCACTGTTGCCAACAGTTTGACGCTTTACAAGTGAAGTTTGAACGTCAAACGTCAGTTTAAACAATCTATAGATGGCGTTTACCGGTAAACTACGGTTTAAACGTGGCCGGCGGTCTGCGGGTAGTTTAAACTTCAGTTTAACATGAAACGGAGGATCCGAACTTCACTTAGATATTAGATATATTAGATGAAATTTGCGATTATGGTGAAGAAATTAACAACATTGTCGACGCGACAAGAAAAAAGTTATTCATCCTAGAGCAAATATTGGAATTGTCCCACTTATTTCTTCAATTTGTTGTGCTTCTATGGAAAATATTTGTATTTTATCACAAGGTTAACAACCAAAAGTATTTCTTCATTGTAAAATGCAAGTTTAAACATATTTGGGGCGGCTCGCGCAAGTCAAAAGCGTGGCATAGGTGTTTACCTTGGATTAATTCCAGGAATTATCCTGATACAAGTTTGTTGTGGTTTATAGAATCATGTAAAATTCGCAGGACTAAAAGGTGATCGATACGACTATTTTCAAACTTGTAAATTACCAGTAAACGATCAAAATTAGTAAATTTTTCTTGACGATATGCCATAAAACTCACTAAAAAATCTTGAGAAAAAGAAAAAAATAAACGAAAATTCAAGCGTTTCATACAACAAATCGACCTCATCCACCCATGAATCACCTTTTAGGTGTTATACAATAATCCGGCTAAATTTTTTATAACCCGCCTTCGCGCATTTAATCTTCCAGAAGGAGATTTATGAACGGCGAATATGTTAAAAACAAAAGATTAATAAGCAGCTTTGTGAACTTGCGTGGTATTACACAAATTAGTAATAATTGTACTATATACAATCTGAATTTAATACGTTTCATATTTTCATTATTATTGTGCACGCGGGATTATATAATTCCGCAGGATTATATTAAGATTTGTACCTCTTCAGTTGGATGGATGCTGGACCACCCATAAAAATGTCCAAAAAAGTTGATAAAATAAAAATTCATAGATGAGGTTTAAATAAGATAAATGTTATCATGAAAATATAGAAAAAACGGATTTGAAACGATGGAAATGTGAAGAAAAAGATGAGAAACATCACAGGATGAAAGAAAATTTAAGCAGAAAGGAACTTAATCAAAACTATTATCATACATATGAGGGCTGCTACTTAATTAATTAATTCGAGTTGGATACCGCATAATTTTTGACAATCTTTCAAAAGTAGATGGAAAAATCATAGAAAAATGATAAGAATTTTTTAATAACTTACAATTGGCAACAACTACACTTTTCAGCCTTCAAAACATTGAAAAAAATTCATCAATTTCATTAGATTAACAATATTTAGATTACATATTAATCTTTAGGGAACAATTATTGAAAAATAAAAATTTTTTCAAAATTTATTATTAAAGAAGCAAAAATATCAGTGAATATTGATTATGCTTTATGCTAAAAACTAAAATAAGAAATTGAAGAATTGAAACGATGCCGAGACCAGTTGAAAGAAGCCTGAAATAAGTATTGAAATCCTTTTGGCAAAAGGATAAGTTTAAGATAAGAAATCGGTATTTAATTATTTGAAAAAACGAGGGTATTGTTAAGTAAAATCAGAAATAATAATTAGCTTCAAAATATTCATGATCCGTAATACAAAACACTGCAAGAATGATTTAAGACTATATAGATACGGCATAGCATTTCAGCTACTTAAATTTATGGACTATTTGAACAAAAATCGATATAATTATGTTCAAAATAATATAAATCTGATTAATTCCCAAACCTCCATTCAAATATGTCGTAGTTTGTCAAGACTAGACAATTTTTGCATCTAACGAATGGTTTCACCAAGCTCTCAAATAGTTTGCTGAAAGTTGGGTTGAAACTTTAGAATACGAAGGGCTATATAAGATTTTTTTAAGGTAACACATATATAAAAGAAGTTTCATGATATCAGTCTTCAAATCTCACACCCTATTTAACACGAATATTCGGTTCGTTTGTATCTTTTGTATACTGATTTTTTATTTCGAGATCTAATAAATTTTGCTTAACCTTCTGTTCATTAATATTTACCGTAAATTTCGTACTACAAGATAACATTGGACGGTCTCCAAAATTCGTTTTATCTCGATTGCCACCAAAAAGGAAGTTTCCATTAGTCAAAGTATAAGCAGATGGCGTCCGTGAAAGGTTGACGTTTCCGTTATTATGTACGGAAGAGGACGGCCCCCTAGCACGGGATGTTCATTTATGTTGTATAACGTTAATTACGCATTTATAAAAGTACTGTTTTGACACGGAGGGAATCCAAACTACAAAAACATTTCTTCGAGTAATGAAACCTTATGCATACTTTAATTAATGATTATCAGCTCAGACAACGAATATTAATTTTAATGAAACGGAAACGAGTTGAAAAGTATCATTATCAAAGTAAAATCATCAAAACAACCCTTAAAATAAAAAAAATATTATATCTTTTTTTCCATAAACTATTAGGAACGTATGATTAAAGTTTCTATGTTATTATAAACATATAATACATCTTTGAAGTCAAAAAATAGTCGGACGGTGCCAAATCAGGACTATATGGTGGGTATTCAATCTCTGTGAAACCATATTAGTATACAGTTGCCTTGGAAATGAAGCAATATGGACTGGAGTATTGTCATAAAGCTACCGCACATCTCCTCCTTAATAAATCAATTCTTAGAGTCCTTTTGACGTTGGAAAACTGTCTATATGTTGAGCTAGTCTAAATAACAGTCCTGCTTCTCTTATCCCAGTCCATTATCTAATATTTTTCAACCAAGAGGCTTGTTTCCTTCCAATTCCTCTACGACCTTCAATTTTACCCATCATTATCAACTGGAGGATACTAAATCAGCTACCGCCGCATTATGTGGCTATTTTTCTGCATTTAATGTTATCCCCCGACTCACGAACCGCCGGTCCTTCCACTAATTTAATGTTTCCTTTTAATAATTCTCGTCACCAGAAAAATAACTAAATGCAATTTTTAATTGTTGGAAATGGTGGCCACAAGTCACTGTAAATTAATCTTTATTGGGGTTAATTCTTACTAAGTCAAACGAAATTCATTTTGAAACATTTTTCAATCGTCGTTCGGAGTCTACTATAATAAAATCGATCGAAGTAGCAGCTTGAAATTTGCGCTTTAATTACTATTTGGAGTCAATCACTACGTATAGTTAAATGTCTAAAAAATTCTAGAAAATATTTAAGGGAAAGGTGGATGATTAATAACAGATAATTGTTTTTTTCGTGATCTATACAAATGTGAAAAACAAAAATCTCATATATTACTAATTCCATTTTCTATTTTCAAGAAAGGGCTCCTACAACATAAATTAATGTTTCCCATAATGGCAAGAAACTTCACTAGGTTTAAGTGAACGAAGTTTGTGGGATATTCCTTAGCGGTTTTAACAACATTTCTCATTTACTATTCTTGCTTGAAGTGGTACAATTTGAAACTATTTGAAGCTCGCTTTCGGATTTGTTTAAACTCACTACATGTCGGCAATTCCTCTAATTGAAGAAATATTACGAATTCACAAACAGGTTTGATTATTATTTCAAATTAATAACACAAAGTTAGTTACTCTATATTCACATATTACGGCCAGGGAAATTAAATGTACGGGGTGTTAATTTAATAGGAAATTTAAAATTATACAAATACAACTCGCATATTTAACTGTTTTCAATTGGAGCAGCCCTTAAAGTTCCAATTGAAAATATGTGTTCAGGAAAATTTTTTTCTTACAAGATATTTTATATGTCAATTATTGTAGTAAAACTTTGAGAAGAAATAAACAATCAGGCGTTTTAATGATCCTTTTCGACCAATTCTTACGCGAGTAAATCTATTATTCAGCCAATGACTAGCTAAAAGAAAATGAATCAGTGAGAAATTATATTATCAATTTTATTTCCCAAACTTGTTGTTTACTAATTGTACTATTTCTAGAAATAACAGCTTGAACATTCATTTTTTTATATATCAATAGTGGTATAGTTATTTTTCCTCTAGAAAAATAATGTTTACTCCCCGTATAAAATTCGGAAAACATTTAATAAACCGTCAGTCCACGTGGACTCATCGTCTCCACTGTTTACCAATGAAAACATCGAATCGTGATAGATAAGATCTAACCAAATATTCACTGTGTGCAAAATCTACACTCATAAAAATTCTAGTCATTAAAAAAGGCTATAAATTCAGTATTTTATTGTTTTTTTAGTATCTCCAGTATATTCGGAGATATTTTGAAGTAAAATGTGAAAAATACGAAATTGCAAAAAAATCGTTTGCTCTTTAAACTAAAATTTTTCCAAAATTAAGCGTGTTAAATTGATCAAACTTCTTGAGTGTATTTATGATACATATATAAAGAAAATCACAAAGGGGTAAAGATATATTTGTTTTGGGAGTGGTTAGGGGGTTGTTTTTGCGTAGAAAAATGTTGGAACCGACCTAATTTTGATCAAAAGTCATTCAAAAGTTCTAATTTCAAAAAATTCTATGAATTTTCTTCGAAAAATGCAAAGTTTTTCCGTTATTTGGCTTTGAATCTTTCAAATTATGCATTTAACGAAAAAAACTTAACATTAAAGTGTTGGTCGTAGAAAATTGTGAAAAAAGGATTTTGTTTATTTTTTTAATAGTTACAATTTTGATTTCTACAGTTTTTTTATAAAAAGGACATTTTTCGACTTATTCACAAAAAAATGTCGATTTTTTCATCTCGGAATCAATTTTTTCATCGATTTCGTAGTCAGTATATGAAAAAACATTCTCACCCCACAATTTTTTCACAGGAGGTAGGGAATAGCCCAAGGATCATTTTTCATATCATGCCACCGTACGCTAAAACCTTAGGGGTGGTTGCCACTCCTTCTAGGATGAAAATTTTTTTTCACATTGTGACTACAGGAATCGATGGCAAAAATTGACCTTTTTTTTATGAATAAATCGAAAAATTTATCAAAAAACTATAAAAGGTTAATTGTAAATATCAAAAAAATATATAAAATCCTTTTTTTATAATTTTTCTACTATCAACGTTAACCGAGATATGGTTAGTTTGAAAGATTCAAAGCTAAATAATAGAATTTGAGTTTTAAAATGAAAATTTAATGACTTTTGAACAACATTAGGTCGGTTCCAGCTTTTTTCTACGCAAAAATTAATAAAAACAATCCCCTTACCATCCCCCTAATAAGAATAGATCTTCACCCCTCTGTGACCTTTTTATTTATATGTATTATCAAAACACAACATAATTTGGAAGATTCAAAGCGAAATAACGAAAAAACTTTGCATTTTTCGAAGAAAATTCATAGAGTTTTTTTTAATTAGATCCTTAAAATAAAAAAAAATTCTGGCATGAAAATTGAATGACTTTTGAACAACATTAGGTCGGTTCCAACTTTTTTCCACGCAAAAACAACCCCCTAACCACTCCCAAAACAAATATATCTTTACCCCTTTGTGATTTTCTTTATATATGTATCATCAATACACTCAAGAAGTTTGATCAATTTAAAATGCGTAATTTTAGAAAAATTTGAGTTTGAAGAGCAAAAGATTTATTTGCAATTTCGTATTTTTCAACATTTTACTTCAAAATATCTCCGAATATACTGGAGATACTAAAAAAACAATAAAATACTGAATTTATAGCCTTTTTTAATGTCTAGAATTTTTGTGAGTGTAGATTTCGCACACAGTGAATATTTGGTTAGATCTTATCTATCACGATTCGATGTTTTCATTGGTAAACAGTGGAGATGATGAGTCCACGTGGACTGACGGTTTGTTAGATGTTTTTCCGAATTTTATAGGGGGAGTAAACACTATTTTTCTAGAGAAAAAAAAACTATACCATTATTCATATGCAAATAAAACGTTTAAGCTCTTATTTCTAGAAATAGTACGATTGAACATTTATTCATGGAGATAAAAAAAAAATTTCAACCCCTAAACGTTTGGGTGACTCATATACAAAGTATATATTTACTAGACCGATTTGTTTATGAATCTTCAAATGACATATTCACTTCGACTTGTATCTCAAATCCCACATTGTTAAGTCCGTGAGAACAATCGAAACAGTTCGTTTCGCAAAAATGGAATACAAATTTGAAATGACAAAAAAAAGATGCGAGTTATCATCATTCAAAACCGATTGTCTGTCTTGACATGTGTTGTCGAGAAACGTAAATCTTTTTTTCGGATTATCACAGACTTAGTTTTCTTGAAAGGAAATAAACGAATGATTTATTTGGAAAATCTATGAAATTATAACATAAAAGGCTTTGAAATAATTTGAATTATCCCATTTATATTCTCGATATCCTTTTAAAAGTGTAATTTTTACTCGGTACAAATTAAAACTTGAACAATTTGAAGTTCCTTAAAAGCCGCTTTCCCTAAAAGAATATTCGTGGACGTAAAGAATCTTCTATATTCCATCGTCTCAAGTGTCTTTTTTATTGCTAAAAAGAAAATGATATAAAACATTTTTTAAAAGTACAAGATTTTTATCTCTTTTTCTTCGAGTTCTTAAAAACTTTTCCTCTTATATTTTCTATTCATTAGTTTTCTACAATGTTAAAAAATTAGTTTCGACTACCATTAAATTATATGATAACCAAAAAATTTTATCCTTCCACGTACATACTCACCCCATAAACTGATAAGACTGAATCATTTTAAGCGAGTTTGTTTGAGAGAGATTAGATCATGTGGAGCAACGCGAGGTGATTAAATACTTGCATTCAAAACAATAAAGAAAATCTGCATTATTAGATAAAGTAGTGGTAGACAGTCAAGTACTGTAGGTAAAGCGTCTACAACTATACAAGATGATGTTAAAAAAGTCCATGATCTTGACATATGACTATTAGACAAATAATTGAAGATAATGGTGTCCCATACCTTGCGGTATATAATATATTATACCGCCGAACTGGTCATGAAGAAATTGTCTACAACATATATCATATAAAGAAAGTTTCCATGGAATATTAGAGGATGAGTCATGGATCCATCACTAGGATGTAGAAAACAGAGAACTACAGAAAAAATTCTAGATGAATCTTAATTATTGGAGTGGCAATTTCAATAAATTATCTACAAAAGAGAAACGCTGTTACAGGTGCTTATTATGCGAGTTTAGTTTCAAAATTACGTTGAGTCATAAATTAAAAATGGGAGAATTTGTGTCTAAGGATCACGAATCCATTGCACTTGCCACAATATCGGAAGGCTTTGAATTCCCCAGCGCTTCCAAAAGTTTTCAGGATGCTAGAATTTCTCTACGAAACGTCAGTGAAGCTTAATTGGGATTATATCAAAAAATGAAAATGAAATCATTGAAATTTTTTATTGTAAATGCGTCATTTTCTATTCGATAGGCTTTTTTTTTAGGTTGGAATTTATGGAACCGTTGGCGATATTCATACTGAATACAGTGTCTTACTTACTGTGTGACGCGCGTTTCTATAACCAAGTTATCGTCTTCAGAGACTGAATGTAAAAGGGGGCACACCTAGTGTAGGCAATTTTTGGAAATTAAAAAAAAACTGGTGAATCAATCGTCTTAAAATTTTGAGATTATATTTATACATGTTTTGAGAATACGCAGTAAAATTTTTGAAGTAAAATATTGAATATTTTTGTAATGCCACGCGATCTCCGGCGGCGCCAAAAAAAGGTCCTCCACTGCTGGAGTGATTGCAGCCTTCTCCGTTGATTAAACCTAACAAAAAAAATTCTCGTTAAACTAAAACATATTATCTGTACGGTGACCCTCGGGCGAACAAAAAAATCAAAAATTGACAAAATGGCGGCATGTTGAAAAAAAAAGTTAAATTTTACCCAAAATTTTGGTCGTTTTGCCAAAACTCGATTTTTAATCAGATCAAAAAACTGTGTCATCGTATGGAGAACTGTATAGAGAAGATGCAAACAAAATTTGATAGCGATCGGATAATTTGTCTCCGAGTAATCACTCCAGCAAATTCGAAATGTCCAGTAGCCAATCCAACTATCTAACTTTCGAGCGGTTACTCTTTTAAATGACTGTAACTCAAAAACTATTTAAGATATCGATTTAAAATTTTAGTATGTTTTTTTTTCACTGTAGACGTACTAGATGATTGTAAATGTTAATATTTTGTGGTAAATTAACGTATTAGACACGCCAAACTGTATTTTCGCACACAACGTTTTTGTCTCAATTAAAATGTCAGTCAATTGATCGACTAGACAGGCGTTTTAACATGAAAATAAGTAGGTTAGTTTGAAATTTGGAGAATAATTATTTCGCAGATATGTTTATTAAAATGACATAATCTTGGTTGGAAATAAAACAAATATATTGTTTACACAAGGTCGTGGAAAATGTGAAAATTGGAAACTTCGTAAACCGTTATGAATTATGGTTTTATTTGATGTGGAAGAATTGAACAAAAACAAAGAACTGGAACGTGAAATTAATTGAATTGAATTAATTGATTAGTTTCAAATTCGGAATCTTCATATATCTTCATGACACATCCACACAAATCGAAACAATGAAATGGTTCAATTAATCGGGGGTTTAAAAACAAAAATATATAATGTATTGTAACTACGAGGGTTGTTAATTAAGTTTTAAGATATGGCAAATCCGACATTATCTCGCTTCGGCTTTTGGTGATGAAGCACCACCTCGAGACACCGCCGTGTTTCGCTGGTTTTCCAAATTCAATCGTGATCGATCTTGACTACAGGATGAATTTCGTGAAGATCGTCCAAAATCGCATGCTGTGACATACCGTGATATTGAGGCATACAGATCGTACCTAGCGACAAATCATGGATCTGTGAATATGAACCAGAAACTAAACAAAAATCGATTGTATGAACCGAATCCGAAAAAAAATTGGATAACTAGACATGTAAAAGACAGTTCCAAAAGAGCAAACGTAGAACGGTCAATTCTGAATGGTACGCCAGCATTTGTGTTCGAAAATATAAGAGATACCAATCGCAGAAAACGAAACATTCTCCACCAAGATAATGACATGTTTTGAAGGTACCTCGGAATGGAAACAATGCTTCAACAATTGGTTAAAACGAATGCTTAAGTGAGAATATTTTGGAAAACGATAAAGCCATACCTAATTATGAATATTTGTTTTTGTTTATCTTTCTCAAAACTTAAATAGTAGACAAGCGTTTTTTAGGTGACGACCGTGACCCATATCAACAACCAAATATAATCAAGCAGAATAATATGACATTTATGTTTTAATGAAAAAATATGAGCACGTATAAACGAGATTAATGATTAAAAAGATTAGATCCTCTAACAAAACTTTCAACGAACTTATACAAACTTTTTTCTCTACACAGAATCACAAATTTTATCTTTAGTTCGTTTAGAAAGAGACAGTTTAAGATTTGTTCGGCGCCGACTGAGGTGTCGGTTGATTTAATCGATGGAAAGTTCTCGTCTTATAATTGGGATGAAGAAAATTTGAGATTGTTCGTGCTAAGCCAATTAAATGTCTAAAATTTCGGGATCGGTAAACAAATATACTCTACATCAATATTGGATGAGGCTGTTAAATAAATAACCTAAAAAATAAAAAATATTTTAGAAGGATACATTATTACGATAAATTTCTTCGTGACAAAAAAATCTTGAGTCATGTTTTCAAAATTTATAATATTGAAATTGAAGAAAAGTATTAAGTTTACAGTTTTACTCAATACAGAATATTTTTGTTCTAAATTCAATTCTTACAACTTTTTAATCTTCACTTGTATAGATCCATCTCTCATAAAAACAAGGAAGAGGTTTTTGGAAAGGCCTTGAAACATTTGGTTCTAAAGATTGAGATCTAATTCTCTCAAGAGTGGGTAAATAAATGTTCAAGATGAACCACTTGCTGAGGTGATCTAAAGGTATTTTTATAGATATTAGTCAAGCCTTTGACAAAGTATTGCAGGTCTAGTGTTTAAAGTAGATAAAGAAATACAAGAAATATATTTAGTCCCGAGTACCCCAAAGAAACGTATTGAGACTGGTACTATACATTTTGTGTCCTTCAGATTTGTCAACCTCAACGAAAACTGCAGCGTCCATATTTGCAGAAAGCGCAGCAAAACTAGCGCACTATAAA
This sequence comes from Diorhabda carinulata, assembly GCF_026250575.1. Taxonomy (NCBI): domain Eukaryota; kingdom Metazoa; phylum Arthropoda; class Insecta; order Coleoptera; family Chrysomelidae; genus Diorhabda; species Diorhabda carinulata. The sequence goes on along the minus strand of NC_079461.1, from coordinate 35,654,545 downwards.
AACCCAGAAATGTGCATTTAATTTAAACAAAAAAGAGGCATGTCTAAAGACATGGAAAGAAGTGGAAAATTTGTTCGATTTCGTGAATAAAAAAATATAAAAATTGACATTTCACAAATTCAGCTTTAGCATTGAAATTTTAGAATGTAAATACAACAAAATCATTTCCAAAAAGTTAAAATTAAGCACGTTGCGTCCCCGGACCATAAATGAAAAGAATAGATTTGGTTTTCGATTTGTCACATCCATGTCATTAACTTAACAATCAATATTTGAAGAAGATCATGCCAGAAGGTGAAACTTGAGCTGTTCAACGAAACGGCGTCACCAGTTCACACACAATCTTATTTTCAAAAAGAGATCTTATAAATCAAGTAAAACGTGGTGGGGAATCTGGAGTTTGGATACAAGATAACCGATGGACAAAAATAATTCTAGATTGGAGACCGAGAACGGACAGACGAAATCCAGGAAGACCCACCAGGAAAGACAAATTGGGTAGCAACCGCTCAGAGCAGAGAAAACTGGGAGCATTTGAAGGGAGCCCTATGTCCAGCAGTGGACGAAATAAGGCTGAATGATGTTGATGATAATACGCTCAAATCTGATTAAATCTAGATTCGTCCAGATGACGGCGAAAACTTTGACACTTTAGATCAGGGGTGCTCAAACTTGAACTGCTGGCGATCTACCTCAATATTTTTAGACTACTTACGATCGACTCTGAGAGGCTGCAAGTATGTGTGATGCAGGGTTGTCGTACATACACGATACACCCTACCTACCTAGGTAGGGTGTACCGTAGCATATATAGATATTAGCTTTCTGCACAATATAGGTATATTATTTTAGTCAAGGTTTGATCGACCGTTTGAGCACCCCTGCCTTAGAGCATAGAGAAAACGTCGCAAACCATATTCTGTTTTATCGATACGATTTAGAAGTGCAAAACCTGTGGAGTCAGCTAACTAAGCAACGTCTTTCTCGAACACTATAATCTACAGTTCAAGTTCAAGATCAATATCCAGTGGATAATTATTATCCACAGGCAGCTCCATATGGCAGGCACCACTCGAACTGCTGGAGCGTTTGTCCTCTTGTGCTTGTTTTTTGTATAAATATAAATATACTAAATGATAATACAATAACAAAACATCAATATAAATCAAATTTTTATTTCTAATAATGAACGTTGTTCTGTGTATTTTGATTTCTTTCATTTCCAACAACATTTAATCATCATTCTGTCAGAATTGCCTGTAACTTGTTTGACAAATCTGGTATTCGCCGCACACACAGTGTCCTGGTCTAACAAAAAAAGGACCGAATTGTGATTTTGATTCAATTATAGAACCAACAAAATGAACTTTTCTCGTGATATGAAATACAGATTTCATTTTTTGTACTAAATGATTAATGAAAATGACTTGTCAAGCAAAATGTTTGGTTTGAATAGCATTTATGAATTGGAAAAAATATTTCAGTTAATTTTTCCCGAGACATAGAGAAAAAATTGTCCATATCAGTTTATATCAAGCTTGTTGCAATTACCATCGGAAAAGCAAAATAAACAAAAGTTCTAAAGCTTATTATTCTAATGTCACAATCGGATTTGTTACAATCACATGTTTTATTTCGAATAATTAATTTTAACGTTGAATAGAGATTAATGTATCTCTATTTTTAGAGCCCGCACAAATATGAAAGCCAACAATTCTCTACACTCTTTTAAGCTATTTCTCTTCTATTACAGAGGATACGGTCAAGGAAACTGGAGCGTGTAATATTTATACATCTATTCAAAAGGACATTCCTCAACTATATCGATCTATTTGAAACTATTCGTTGGAATCTACTATCTTTAGAAAAAAAATAAATGAGTTCTATTTCTGGGAATTTTTGTTTGATTATTTAGAATTGGAATTCAGAATAATCAGATAATTTGGTTGGTTCTAATAATGCTTAAATGAAAATTAAGTCTTGTCAAGCTGTTGGATTACTCAAAGTAGGCTCAACACAGACGATTTATTCTAGAAATTCACCAATTTGTTTTGATTATATTGGATGGAAACAAAGCAGATATAAATATGGGCCAACATACAACATTTTTATTGAACTTTGAACTGCTCCGGTTTTTGGAAAAAGAAAGTTTCTTCATCTACCGCTTCCACTCAGATCGCTTGATCTAAATCCTATAAAGCATGCTTAGAATCATAAAAAATCTACTTTGAATACTTAAGACTGAAATCACACAAAATTTATTGGTTTTAATCGTGCTAAAAAGACGCTTTACTCTGATACGTGCCGATAGGGGTTAAATACTTTTATTTTATTATCCTGTATTAGCAATTTATTCAATTTTCAGTATTCTAAGAAGAGAAAAAAGATTTTATCGTTCGACCAATATAACCTTTTAAGAAAAAACATCAAATTTCCTTTTACCAACTTGTAAAATCGTATTTAATGAACATGTGAAGAACTTGGCGGTTTTTATAGTGTTTATCAATATAAAATCCATTTTTTTCTTTACGAAATCAATTAAGTTTTCTACGGAAACCATTTTTAGAGCGAGGCGTTCCACGATTTCTTTGTATTTCTGACGAACCCAAGAACGCGGAAGTTCACATTAACCGGTGCGATGTGGTCTAATCTCCTGCTGTGTCTGCGCGATCTAAATTGAATTTAAGAAATTTATATTGGCATGGATGAAATAATACCTACCTACTATTACTAATTATAACACATTGAATTTGTCTATGGAAATGAAACCAAGCAAATCGTTGAGAACTAAAAAAACATCTTTGAAATAAAACCGAATAATTTTCCGACTAAAACGCTAGAATAAGTTTTCAAAATTAAAATTACACAAGTTTATTTTTCAAAATTATACAACTTCATATAACCGAATTCACTTTTTAATAAAAAAAAAACCAGAAAATGTATTGAAAAATGTGATAATTGAGTTGGTAAACTGATTAGTAATTTGATAAAATATTTGTGCTTATATAACAAAATCTTTATTTTCGAAGCCATAAAAAGTATGTTTTCCGGAAACCTATACATTTGATCTGAAAACTAACATGATTTTCGCATTTTTCCGACACAAATACATGATATTTCATGGTTTTATCCATATTTTAGCTTTAGTCAAAAAATTTTGACATGCTTGTATAAAAAAATCTATATTTCCGAAGCCATTTGAGATATCGATTCATTTTTAACAGAAATCAATTGAGAAAACGTGTGTCTAACTGACTTTTCATATTAGATTTCTTCATTTCCTTATTTATGTGAAATATACAGGGTTAAAATTGGAGTAACTTTTTGAAAAATAGTTGTGATATGACAAAATTTCTGATTTCAAAGGGGTCCTCTTTGTTCAGAAAATAGAAAAAAAATGTATCTCAAATTCTTCTAAATTTCTGTAAAAAGCGGTTTGTTAATACGAAGATTTCGAGAAAAATATCAGCTGCTGAAAATAATTATAGTTGGGAAATTGAGGAAAATTGGATTTTACGGAAAACTATAAATTTAATGCCGAAACTAACTTAATATAACATAGTTTCATATATTTAGAAGAAAATTTACTTTAATGAAAATCTCTATATTCCTGAAGCCATTCGAGATATCGATCTATGTTTGACATAAATTAATTTAGAAAATGTGTGTCTAAATGACTAATCGTGTTTTTTGTTTCAGTGACGAAATTTATCCGCATTGGAATCGCTGACAAAAACGATAATCCTCCTTATTTTGATAAGGCTCTTTATGAAGCGGAAGTTGACGAAAATGAGGACATTCAACACACCGTACTTACTGTCACCGCCAAAGATCACGATGAATGTAAGTTAAAGTTAAAGTACAGAATCGATTCCAGAATCGATTATATAGACAGATAAATTATTCATGATTCATTATTTCCACGGAAGGATAATTTCCTAACACATAAGGAAAGGAAATTAATTAACAAATTGATATTTCGAACATCCTATAAAGTTTAATAATATAATTAGTAATATTTTCAAAATTTTGGAGAAACCATTTTACATTCTAAATATCTCTGTACCATGGTTAAATTTCAAAATGGTCAAAAAATTTCGATAATCAACGATAACGACAAAAAAATTCATTCGGATAAATATATTGAGTTTTAATTTTGAAAATTGCAATTTAAGAAAATTATAGCCAATTCTGTACTTATACAGGATTGTTCTCTTCTGCAAGGATATTTTTATTTGGGTTGTTTTGTGTGCTGGGTTGAGTAAAAAAACATGCAAAAAATTTATATCCACCGAGATTAGAGGAATTTGAAGATTTGGCTTTCAGCTTACGACGATTGGGACACCTTAGAAAAAACAAGGTAGTGAAGTACGAGGTCTGGCTATTAAATAACGAGACTGCGCGCCCAGAGGTCGCCCTAGACGGGTGGGGTATCTACATATTCTGCCTATGCACGTCCTAAAAACACGTTTCTAAAATTTCTCGTTAAATTGAAAAAAATTCATATGAATATGAGAACAATTCTATATCTTGTACGCATGTTTTTGAGTGGTGTAAGCGCTCTAGTGAGGGCCGAGAGAGCAAATCAAAATTCAAGGTAATTTTGATCATTTTTTTCCACATTAACGGTATCGTGATGAATGAATGGGTTCCAGAGGGTCAGGCTGTTTACCAGACTTACTATTTGTCAGTTTTGGCAACGAGTTCGTAAAAAACGGCCAGATTTTGTACCAGGACAACGCATCTGCCCGTAACACGCTATCTGTGAAGCAATATTTGGCCAGTAAGTGCACTAACACCCGCCGTACTCACCAGATTTGGCACCGTGCGAAGATAAAATCCGCTTTGAAAGGAACCTGATTTGAGTTGGTGGATGGGATAAAGCAAAAAACGGCAGAGCTCCTGCAGGAAACTCACTTTCAGCACTACTTCGATCAATGGAAAAAGGGGAGGAAAGTATATTCGAATGTAGAATTTTCGTAAATGTAGAATTTCGTAAAAAGTCTCGTTATTTAATATCCAGACTCCGTATATATTTTTTCCAACAAGACAAATGATTTATTGTTATTATATTATATTGTTAAAATCTTCTCCACATACAGGTAAAATAATATTTTTTATTATTAGAATTTTCTGGGCTCATAAGTTAATATATTTTCTATTTAATTATATTTTATTTCATCTTCTTCAAGTTTGCTTTAATAATATTCGAAACTATGAAAAATATGAATTAAAAGTTGTGGTTAAAATTATTTTGAAAACTGTTTTATAAAATGACATTGGAAAGTTATTAGTAAACTTATATCATAGTAAATACTAAATTGTCCATTCTCTAGGTTTCCAGAACAAAATACAAAATAATTGCTCAAATTGTAAATAATTTATGGATGTTTATGATGAAATAAATGAAGAATTTAGTCGCTGACTTGGAATAAATATTCATAAATTAAAAAATCGTCTATTGACAGGTTTATAGACCCACAGATTCCAGTTTGGAAATCGTTTCGAGAAATAAATAAATTGAGCAACAAAAACGCGTCTAAAAATCGAAGTTATTGACTTTGTTTCGAAAAATTGACATTTTTTCAAGTTCTCTTCAAGCTTTAAGTAGTCCAAAATCATTCTGTTTTCTAAAGAATCTTATTTGGAACCATAATGATGTCAGTAAACTCTAAATTACACGAAATAAACCACTAATTCCATTTAAAATTCTTGATACGTAACATCTTTGAATAATAGAGAAAGAATAATGAAGAAAATATCAATAGAATTAATGAAATATAAAGAGAAATCGACAAATTTTCCAAATGAGATAATGCAGGTGTGAAATAAAAGAAAATCACTAAGAAAAGATCCAAAACGACAATAAATACAGATACAGATCACATACGGATAAAAAGTTAGAAATAGGAAGGAAATTTCGAAAGATGTCGAAATACTATCCATGGAAACAAAAACCCTCATTAATTAATCGTCTTCTTAACACTCGCTTCATTTACAAAATATTTGTTGGCGTATAAATCTGAAGATTTCAACAACAATATCCACAAAACCGAACGCTATTCCTAAAAGACAATGCATATTGTTTCCTGATAATGATAACAATGGTTGCAATGATATTGTAATTGGCGGTCAAAGGCGCTCTTTAGAAACGTTGCTGCAATGTAAATTAGAGCACAATGCTTTATCCGGCAGCTCTCCCGTTTCATGGGACACGTCAGATTTATAAGCGCCCAAACTAAAATCAATAACAGTTTTAAGCCCCATCTATTTTGAGAGCGCAGGATATTGGACGTATGATTCTAAATTACCTGCACTTTATTCTATTCTACAGCAAAACGTTTGTAGGAAGTCACTAATAGGTTCACATAATTAAAAAGTATCATTTTGAGTCGTTGTAATCTAATAATATCAAGTTTACATCCACCTGTTCTGAATATCTCGGAACGGGATTTAATTATATCCCAAAAACACTCCGTTTGTTTGACGGCAAAATTGCCATTTTAAGCTATTATCCATCTCAAATTTAATCCCTCATGGAATTACGTTTATAACAAACGATTCAAGTGACCGAACTGGGGCAATTTATACAAGTTCACACTTTTTCTAAAAGGAAGTTCTAATAATATCGAAGTGATGAAATTATATTATACAATTTCTGAGAAACTTAAAATTTATACTTGGGATCGAAATATATAATTACGCAGCGGGCTTAAATTATATAACGCTTCATTTAAATGTGAAACGGTTTTTTTTAATGCGGCCGATGTTTTGGTAGTATCTACAATGTTGTTAGATGTTTAGTTTTTAAGAAAAAGCACCCAATTCGTAGAATTTATACCATCTGGAAGATCAAAAATGGGTCATAAAAGGTCGATCTCAATTTTGGCAACTCATTCACGAAAAAACAGAAAAATAGTATGATAACATAGACTAAAGATCTATTTTATTCGGAAACATTTACTGTGGCCGTTATCTCAGAAAGGCTAACAAATATCGAACAATGGATAACTTTGTTCGATAGATCCCATCAAGATCTATCTGTGTGTGAAAAATCATGATGATTGACACATACGCCGAAGAGTTTCTTATCAAAAAAAGCATGTCGATCCAGGAAGCATAATTCATACAGATGGCTGGCTAGCCTATCGATGCCTCAGCGATGAAGGCTACACTCATAAGTGGGTCAATCACAAAGAAATAGTTGTTCTTGATAGAAGGGTTCATACCCAAATTATTGAGGCCAGTTGGAAACCTCTGAGAAAATAGATCAATTCGAATCATTAATGAAAGAAATCAAAAACGATTTTCAAACGTAAAAGTTTAGGGTTTAAGTCCAACCTAACCTAACTTAATCTAGCCTAGCCAAACCTAACCTTACACAAATTACTAAATTTTCATTTTATCTATTGATTTTTGCGTGAAAATTGTTGTTATTTTCAGTGGGTTTGGGTTTTTCGTTGTAAAATGATACTTGTTTTGATTAACAAAACTCTTGCTGAATAAATTCTTAAAATTACAAATTGGAACGCGTTTGCCTGTCACAATTTTTGTGTCATACCATTACTGTCACTTGAACATATCTAGTGCTTATCGCCTGCCAACTTAACTAAATTAAAAATTAATATAAACATGGTTACCAACTTTCACTCTATATAAAACAAAATAGTGTGAGATAGTTATCAATGTCGTAACGCACTTGCTTGAGGCAGGTTCATTGTATCAGGACCACAGATCAACATCAGTGCATTGAAGACTTACGCATAGATCTTTACTATGAACTAGACGGATTGCAGAAAAAATTCTTGTAAAAAAAGAAGCTTCTTCGATCAAATATTTTAATTGGACTTGATTCTATAATTTTTACATTTGAAAATCTTTTTTGATTTCTTCTATCATTGAAATAAATGGGTCTATTTTTGGTTCAGATTTACGACATTCTCGTTGCCATGTATATTCAATGATTCTGTCCACCCGATATTCTGAAGGTACACAACTATCGCGGAAGAATGCTCTCAGAGATCTCCAGTTGGTATCAATTCTTTGGGTATAAACCCCGCTATTAGAAACAAATTTATTTTTGGTTAACTCTATTTCAGTCTCTAACACAACCTTACCTAACCTAACCTTACAAAAATTACTAAATTTTCATTTTATCTATTGATTTTTCGTGAAAATAAGTTATCAATGTCGTAACGCACTTGCTTGAGGCAGGTTCATTGTATCAGGGCCACAGATCTACATCAGTGCATTGAAGACTTACGCATAGATCTTTACTTTGAACTAGACGGATTACGGAAAGAATTCTTGTAAAAAAGAAGCTTCTTCAATCAAATATTTCAATTGGACTTGAATCTCTATGTGTTAATACTCGTGAATAAAAAAATATTTATGGTTTTTAGTTTTAATATAAATAAAAATTTTCAATATTTTGTGATATATATATAGAAAAAGAAAAAGTGATACATCTATCAAAATACGATTAAGAATGAAACTAACAGAATTCTAACTCAAAATAAGCAATTTACTAGTATGGCACGTCCCGATTGCTTTCCTACCATTAACATAAACAATTCATGTTCACCGAAATCGAAAGAATTGCAACCAAAGTAAATATCTATTTACTAAACGTGTTTGGAATAACTAGTAATCCAAAATGTATTTTGTATTCTTTTTCCTTCTATTCTGGTTAATACAATTTCTTTCCGCTATATAACAACTACATTGAGATTTAGTACAATTTTATTATCTTTTAAAATATTTGTATTAATATAAATAGGAAGGAGACGTGTTTGAAAATCGATATCGAAACCTAAAACATCGATGTAAAATCCCAAGCGTAGATTTTGCTTTGTAATATCTCGTTCGCTTCGCAAAACGAAGCCCACATTGAAACTAGCGCAAATTATTCTTCCGACAAAACAAAGATGTCATCTACTGTTACACCCATGAAGGGAAATGCGTAGTAGATGTAGATGAAGATGAAGATGTTATTTCCCAGGCTTCATAATTTGGTTATGACCTATATGCCACCGTAGTAACCTCGGACCCTATGAACTACTATCATCCAGGAAAAAAACCGCCCACTGGACACCTGGTTGTCAATATTATTATTTTTAATTTCTGTCTTTAATAAATTCATATCTGTTGAAATGAATGTTTTTTATGAGCGATGCTGTATCCTTATCATGAAGTAGCTCAATTAGAGTAAAAACCTTGCACTGTCTAGCCCCAATGTATGTTATCTGCAAGTGTTGTTTATTCGTTTAACTACTATATAACGTGCTAATACAAATCTCTAGTTTCAGTAAATTAGTAAAAAGTTTAACGAAACTGTGGCAGTAAAATATTTATCCAAATCTTGGTGCAGAAAATCTGCTGAAGACAAATTTTTAAAAGTTAGACATGTTAGAATTGAATTTGTGAATACAACAAGCCATACGATTTTTAAAACTTTGCAATACATTTTTCAACATCCCTGACTGTTAAATTCTCTACATCCATATGGTAATTCTATCTTTTAATTTTCGAATATTGGCAGGATTTGTTTTTTAAACGATGTTTGGTAATTATAGACTCGATTTTTTGGCTCTAGAATATCGAAAAATCATCCGATTTCGATGAACTTTTTATAAACATTTTTATGGCAGATTTACGAAAAAATATGGGAAATACCTCGCCTGGAGATTTCATATAGTTTTATGACTTTAAATGTGAAGCACTTCTTCGTATATAATCGTTCATAACTTTTTCACAAAGCATTAAACGCAGTTCATATATTTTTATGTTAATCCACACAAAAAAACGAATATTTTGGAAAAAAAATTAAAAAATGCTTGTTTTATCTCTAACAATCAATCCAAGTAAGGAAATTTGCAATTTTTCAAAGTTAACTTTTAATATTTCACACTTGATTACAATAAGTGATTTTAAGATTATTTTTGTTCATACAACTTAAATGATTACTTAATAAAAAAAAGTAAAAACGATTATATGTGAGACAAGGTCAATTTTAAGAGAAATTATTATGAAAAATTAAGGTTGCCAAGGTTTTCCCATGACATGTCGTAGTTTTTGTAGTGTCCTGGAACGTCCTGGGTTTTCAAATTTCAAAATTCGCGCGCCTCTTCTCAAATCTTGCTTAGATATCCAGTCAGATTATTATTAAGTTGTAACTATATTTCATAGTATCTAATATCTAATAGTTATAGTCCAAGTTTCAAAAATTTCTTACAAACTGAAGTGTTTGTTTTATATTTTAAAAACTATTTTTCAACTTGTGTATAATTTTATTCAAATATTTTTATTAAAAAGTGATTAATTGAATTTTATTTCACCTGTTTTCACTAGATATTTATTTAACTATTGCAACCATATTGATGCGTCCTGTTTTTAAACTGAATTGTCCTTGTTTTTCTAACTTGAAATCCTGGTTTTTTAAATTTCAGGTTGGCAGCCCTGATAAATCAACATTTTTGTATAATTTTTTTTCAATTTGTTCGTTTTTTTATTTCATTTGATTATTTGAATAAAAGTTATCAACAATTATACGTGAATGATTGAATTTTCATGAACATTTAACGCCCTGGAACCATTTTTTTCTATTCCCATAATTTTTTCCGTAAATCCGTTGTAAAAACGAATATTTTAAAACAAAATCAGACGATTTTTCGATTTTCTAGAGCCAAAAAACGAGGGAACCGCGAAATTTTAAATTTACCGATGTTTCTTAAGCGACCCCACAGGAAATAATCTAAATGATTCATGTCGGGTAATCGTGGGGGTCATTCGATAAAACCACGATTTCCACACATCTTCTGGGAACCACATTATTTAGTTATCACCTTGTACAAGCCGCGTCCGAAAAAATTGATAGATAAGAAAGAATCCATATAGAAAGATAAAAGTTTGGGAATCTTTCACTCAGGGATCGAAGGTAAACTCAAAGTTGGACAAATAATTTGTTCATTCGTCCGCCTAGATTCGGACCTGACCGTTTTCATCATTTTGTTATTATTTAACACAAAAACATTCACATGGTCAATATTAAACACACGCTTTCGAACAAATAGAACGATTAAACTTTGATTGCTATCTGCTCATTGAAATATTCGTATCCGTAAATGACCCGATAGATTTTTGCACGCATGAATGAAATTGGGAAAATTATTCAATCTCTTTGAACATAACCAATATTTGTTTATCTTTGAGTCTGGCAGGGATATTTAACATTATACGCGGCAAAAAGAAATAAATAACGTAAATAATAGTTATTTTTTTTTCCAAAATCGGTAGTTTGGCGAAACATTAATGCCGATTGATCGATTAAAATCGATTTTTAGTGCTTAGGCATATCGATTCTTAAAAAATGAACTGTGTAAAAATGTATTTCGAATCAGATGTAAAATTATGTTGAGAAAATTCTTATTATTATAAGTATCTACTTTCCTTTTCACACTTCTTCATTCAATTTATTCCTCTATTATATTTTCTCATTATTCCAATTCCCTTTCTCCTGTTTTGTTCTTTTTATTTTTGTTTTTAAACCTTTTTCTTCATCTTTATTCTGATTATACACTTGAACAAATCATCCGTTTCATTATGAATGAGTTTCTTTCTTATTTGAGATGTTACGTGAATTGTTCCATAATCAAACAAATATCCTTGAGATGATTATTTTTATTTAATTACATTTTGTGCAATGGTTCGTTTCAAAAAGCTCATTTGGCCAGATTAATCTATTGATAACACCTGAATGAATATGTGACACGTTGGAATATTGTTTTGTGAAATATTTCCATTAATAAATGATAAAATTATATTGAACTGTGACAAGATTAGATAGAATTACAGAACAAATTGAGTGGAAATTACAATGAAGGTTCAAGTTTGGAGAGAAAATGTTTTTTTGCGTCAAAAATACCGAAAACATTGGACGTAAACCCTTGTAAATCTATGTAATCAATGTATAACTGCCAATATAACTCTGTAATAAGTCTCGATGCGATTAGAGTTATATGATGTGGTCCAAATCATTGTGGGACATTCAAAAAACATATTCTAATATTTAGGAATACTATGAAATATTTAGAACTATTAGAAAACTTTTTGGTACGTGTACTTGGCCCAACAAACACAAAAATATATTCTCCTGTTTAGTTAGTGAAAATTATCCCATGTTCATCTGGAAAAACCGACTCCATGTCCTTGCCTGCAGATGGATCGGTCTTTGCGCTCTTTGGAGCCGATTCACCCTTTTCAGTCCATTGTTTTGATTCTTCTTTTGTTTCGGATGTGAAGTGATGGACCCACGTTTCATCCATTAAACTTTATTCTATGAAACAGCCAAACACTCGATGTTTCAGACCGCTTCGTGGAGTTTCTTCAACATTTATGGAGTCGTCACCTCATTTGGTCGACCACTGCGATGCTGGTCTTCGCAGATCGTACGGCCTCGTTATTTAAACTTTGCTACCGGATATTTTGCTGTTGATAACGAAGGATCAATCTCATCCAGAGTAAAATCTAATTCAGCTTTTATATTGTGTCATATAATATCCAAACACTCGATGTTTCAGACCGCTTCGTGGAGTTTTTTCAACATTTATGGAGTCGTCACCTCATTTGGTCGACCACCGCGATGGTGGTCTTCGCAGATCGTACGGCCTCGTTATTTAAACTTTGCTACCCAATATTTTGCTGTTGATAACGAAGAATCAATCTCATCCAGAGTAAAATCTAATTCAGCTTCTATATTGTGTCAAATAACGATGAGCCATATTAATGGCTACCAATCAAATATGAAACAACGTGGCATCTTCAAACTTGAAACATATGCTGCATTTCAAGCAACTAACGACACCTCTGTGTGAAAATACTTGAAAAATGAACAAATATAAAAAATACTAAACCAAAGAAAATTTAAAATATGAAAAATCAAAGACAGAACAAGAAAAAATAACAAATAAGAACAATAGGAATAGCTTAGAAGTAGAACAAATTAAAAGCAAACACAAATAAAGAAAGAAATGATAAAGATTTGTTTGATGACAAGAATAATGAGCGACGGATGAGGAAGAAGTGTCTTAAGGTAAAACGAAGCGAACAAAGAATTGAAAATAATATGTAGGAGTCAAAAAAGACAATATAAAATAGGAATAAAGAAGCAAATAAAAAAATAAGATCCTTCTATTAGAAGACAAGAGTATTCTTCCAGGTAATGTAATAGAAACCCCAATCCGAAAAAGTAAAAACCATCAAAACAGACCAAAAAACAACGAGAAGATTAGGGATGATGAAATTACAGCAGAAATACTTAAAGTAGTCATCACTAAAAGAAATAAATAAACTAAATAAGATAATATAGAATGAAGAAGTCGTGGCTAAAAGCTAAAAAAACGAAAATGATAAAGAGAAAATTTATATATAGATAACTAAGACGAAGAGAAATGATATAAAAAGGTTTTAGGGTTTAGGTAAAGAAAAGTATACATGAATTTTCCTTATTTTTCACCCCTGAATGCATTAAATCAGAAAAAACCGGGTGGTTCTATTTAAAAAAATAAAGAAAACTTGATATTTATGAAGTTAAACTTTGAACACTTTTTATACACACCCTGTATGAAATGGAAACTTGTTCAACATAGAATCAAATACGTCTCACCTTGCGAAAAGCACCCGAATAGAAATCCTTTTCATATCTTTAAGGGTATCCTCGTAAAAAAATAATTTATAAGGGTCTGCAAAGGTCAAATTTTTTACAAAAAAATTAATAACTCAAAAAAGGACTACGAAATATATTTGAACGATTTAAACCCGGTATCTTCGGTAAATGAATGACATTCTCGTGTTTCGAGTTGTTGTAATCTCTGAAAAAATATTTGAATCACTTCCACTCACCTAGCTAAACAATAATAAATATCCCGTACACCACCAGGGATTATTCCGTGTTTTAAAAATAGAGAAAAATTTAATGGAAATTGTGAATCAATAATATAAACATTCTCTTGGTGCATAAATCGAATATTTCGTTGGAAAAACTCTTTTAATTTATATTCAAAGTTGGTATCAAACGTAGATTTCTCTAAATTTGCCCAGTATTGCTCACGTGATTTTCCTGGTCGATTCCGTTATGAATTATTCGAATACATGATAGGATTAACCCTTCAGGCGAGAATAAAGTTGCTATATCGGACTATCATATAATCGAAGGATGATGAATCTACCTTGTAACTTTCAGGATTATAATTAACAAAGTTAGTTATCATTTTGCACTACTCCATTATAGATTTCATTGATTCTAATGTCTGAATTGTTGCAATCCCTCTATTCTGCATCCAATCATCTCAATATCGACGTTTCTGTCGATTTATCGATATTTTCTGTTGTCTCGTTAATAATAATTTATTCACAACATTGCTGTTTTCTACCAGGATAATCTTTAACTAAGTCAAGTCCTCAAGGTACAAATACATCGATTTTTATCAAGCCGATACTTGGAGTACCATCAAAAACACAAAAAAATTTTATAACTTTTAAAAGAAAAATTCTGATAACAAATATATAGATTAATAAATGATGGGGATATATGAGGAATAAGGAGTAGTTTAGAGTTGAGCAACTTTACAAGGAGAAGGACATGGTAAACATTGTGAAAAGGAAACAAAAAGAAGAATTGGAAAGTAGAAAAAAAAATGGTTAGTGGAAGGAAGTGCTATTATGAAAGATACTAAGGTCCTCCATGGATTTTAGAGTTCTTCCAATATCAATTGCAGAAGACAGTTATACGAGAAGGAATCAATAACCGTCAGTCCACGTGGACTCATCATCTTCACTGTTTATCAATGAAAACAACGAATCGTAAACATAAATGCATTTCTATTGGCCGAAACTGTATATACACAATTCTTTGCGAAATATTCCTGCTAGAAAGTCTGCAATAAGCAGTGGCGTAGCTTAGTAAGATTTATTAAATTAATAAATTTCTTTAAATAAATAGAAATAAGTAGACAATAAGCGAATTAAGTTGTTGCACAGTGTAGTGTTAATAAAGACAGGTATGAATTTAATAATAAAAAGTTAGAAATACAAACACAGCAAGTTATTTTGAATATATTCGATTTTTAAAGAAAGGAAAATATTCAGCATACAATACTGATTATCTACGCCTATGGTAGATCAAAAAAAATTGTCGGCTAGGATTTTTATAATCTGCAATTGATATTTAAAGAATCATACTAATAATTGTTTAAAATATCCGGTAAATACAACGTAATAAAGTAGTAGTAGTACATTAATTTTAACATTAAGAGTAGTTTATAATAAATAATATTTTTGTGGATAATTGAAACTGAATTAATTACAAACTTGTACAGTCACATTAAAACGTAATTATTTTAATCAGTACCTTCTAACTACAATTCCAAAACTGTTCATTGCGTTTCATCAAACAAATCGATAAATTCAATTCATTATGTAATTCGGAAATATACGGTAAATCAAATTTTCGAGCTACTGTCCTATTCAAGATGAAACTTTCCAAATTTCATACACATACATTTTTATACAAAATGTCGACCAATGATTTGATAAATACGCTGACGAGGATACACGGTTTCAAGTTAAATACTGACTCTTTATGTACCCGGAAAATCTAAGATTAATCAAATCCGGATCCCATTTAACTGAAATGTGTCACTACGAAAACGCCTGGTTGTTGAAGGATAAACAAGTAGAAAGGTCTCAAATGTTTGTGACCAATGACGATGGGAAAAACAAAATGTACTAGATGGTTCAAATTTCATAATATATCTAACTGAAATTAACAGAAGCGTCAAGCAAAGAGACTGTTCATCGCCATATTTAATTTAGTAATGGAAGGTACACTGAAAAAAAAGGTATCAGTCATCAGTTAAAGCGCAGCTACTGGTATTAAGATGGTACCTGGTAAAACGGTTTCTAATGAAATATAAGAAGTGATTTTAAAAATCTATTAGCTTCTCAAATAATTGACAATGTTTTTTAAGTCAAAATATACTATTGGAAATATTATTATATGATAAAAACTATCAAACTTGGTGCGGTCTGTTTGATGTTGGTTGCAACCAAGGATTCACTGAAAATAAACAACGAGAAATTTACGAGACAAACGTTAACTCCTTAATTAATCAAGATCCAGAACAAATTGTAAAAAAATAAAGGGAAAGTAATCCCTTAATGAATAATTCAAAGTACGATTCATTACCATTGATGACTAGAAGAGTTAAAATTGAAAATATTCAACGATACTTAGTATTATTTCATTCGGTTAATTTATTCAGTGAATTTTTTAATTGGTTTCTTCGTCTTATTTATTCAAGTTGTTACCCTTGGCGATAATAAATTTTCCCGAGGGACTAAATATGGTTTGGGTCCGCCGAATAAACTGAAGAGATTAAAGACCTTAAATTAAGTTATGCAGCGATTCCTTTCTACAAAATAATTACATAATTTTCGGCTTTACATATTAAGTATCCATGCGGAATTTCTCGGATTATTCATTATCAAATAATTGGATTTAGTTGTAGAAAGATGTTAAGTATCCAACTCGTTTATTGTCACTTTATCATTTGACTTCAATCTCAAGTTTTTATTATAAAGAGTCACCGTCAAATAAAATGAGGATTTAAATTACCATCTAAAAGGAATTTTTAAATATTCGTTCATTTTATCATGAATCTGAAGAATTTAAAGTTGAAAATGATGAGGAGGGAGAAGATAATTAAAAACTACCCCAAATTATTCGAAATATCTAATGTAAATATATGAAACTAATTGTTGAAAATCAATTTGCTTGCGATACATTTTAAAAATGTGTGTCTGAATAAACCGCTTGTTTCGTTTAGCACCCAAGTTAGTAGCAACAAACAGCAGTCCATCTCTCTGGAATTTCCCAATTTCTGGAGCTATCTTAGACTATTTCCAAAGTCGTTTCTCTACTAACATTAATAAATGTACAGATTGTCCCACTTTGTTAGGTTATCGTTAAATGTTTTAAATGGTAACGCTCCAATTTCGATAACTTTTAATGTAAAATCAAAAATTCAATCAAATCTATTAAAAGATAAGACAAAATTGATATTCAGCAAATGTTTGGATATAAAGATAGAGCAGTAACATCATTATTGTCAGAATATTCATCTCTGACACCATATAAAAAAGAATTTATGAACATTCGTTTCCATACGACAGTTTAATTTTTTACACCTTCATTTTTTTCAACAGCCCTTTTCATTACTTCATTATCCACGGTCGTTTGTTCACAGTTTTTCATTCCTATTCTTTCCAAATCCATCTCCACCTCATCTAACCATTTAATTCTTCTTCAACCATTCTATCATCATTCTCGTAACAGCTTCCGGTTACCATATAGGTCCCAGCTCCATTATTATTTTTTATTTCTATTTTTAGCGTAATTTCGACCTCTTTCTTTTCCATACAAATAATCCTGCGCTTTCTTGTTGTTTTATATATTTTTAGTTTCGTTTTTATTTTGATTTCTTTGGTCTTACTCCATCGTTCATTATTATCACTTCTTAATATTTTTTCGCTTTTTCTATTGTCTTCTTTTTGGAACTGAGTCGATGCAAGAATTTTTTAGTTTGAACACTTTCATAATAGTAATTTCCACACCGGAATTTTTTATTAAAATTGATCCTAAATAGGGATACCGAATTTGTATGAAGACTTTTCGTCATTATCTCAAAGACCGATCCGTTCAAGTCACTATCGATGGACACACATCAGAAAATCTTCCCAGATGATAGCACACACAATGCAGGAAAGACCCAGGCTGGCACTGTTTGGACAAATATCATCATCACCACAAATTCACTTGTTGGGTATTGAGGTTAGAAGCAATATGTTCTGGCAAAAAAACTTGGAGACCTCTTGAAGACCAAAAATCTATGTACTCCGCAACAGCTTCTAATCCTGTACAAGGAACAGATTCGTCCATCTTTGAAGATGCTCGACTCAATACAGAAAAGAGAAGTTTGACTTATGAGCGATCCAGAGTTGACCAGAACCTTGGACAACTTAGAGCATAGAAGTAAGGTTGCTGACCTGATTCTGTTTCACATAATCTCACCTAGAACAGTTTTTGCAAGACCTACTCGACTTACATTCCAGTAAATTTGATCAAAAAAATATAATTCTTGTAGTGCAATTTCGTTAATGTATATTCGAATTCCGGATATCTAACTACTAAATTCAAAAGTTAAAATATGTGTCAGACTTTGAAATCCATCAAATCCATCCATATATCTCCACTTTTTTGTTTGCTAATAAAAAAATCCTTGATGGTAAACGAAGAAAGAAAACGCCGTCTTCAATGGTGTATTTTTCTCGCGAATGACCACGAAAAAATACCGTATTTGTTGTATGGATTGCTGGTTTTGGTTGATGTTGTTGTAGTACTTTGAAATTCGCCTGAATCGAATATATCGATTCTTAATTTAAAAGCTTTGCAGTTACTTTTCATTCCGCGTTTTTTTCGTATAAATTCTCGTGTGTACGCGACTAGAGACCTGCAATTTTTTCTATAAGAAATGATTAATATTTTTATACGTGGAAAAAAGATGATCTATTTCAAGCTGAACAAAAAATATATTCCTCCATAGGGGGCTCTCAAGATATATTTGTCGCCTACTACATACTTATCATCGTTATTCGTGCCTTCACAGAAAATGCCGTAATCACCATTTTATGGAAAACTCTCTATAAGTGATAATAAATCATAGTTGGTAATCCAAGGATTTAAATTTTCCTTATAACACAATTTTCGTGAAATAAATGAATTGAATTAATTAAAACTAGTTCCTTGTAAAATAAAAGTTTTCGTATTAAAATCTACTCATAATCATAAAAAATCCAAATTTTCAAATCTTACAAAAATGTAGGTTCATTAGACTTTTGTTGTCGAGTAAATTCAGTGATTCCTAGCATCGCCTCAGCTTTTCATTGAATTCTAATTACCATAGTTCAGTTTTCTTTAGCCAAAAACACCTCTTTGGCTGTTGCAGCAGCTTTTATACTATAAATATGTTAACGTAAATCAAACTTTATGCTTGCGCTAAACTTTGTGGGAATGTTTACGAGTAGCATTAAATTAATTCGAAAGCTATCTCTTGAAAACATTTCCTGTCGACTCAAATTGATGTTCAAAATGCACCATACACCACCGACACCATCCTACAAAAAGCTAGTAGGTTGTAAACATGTAATCAATATTCCGTTCAATGTTTGAAGCTTTACATTCACAGACACGTATTAAGTTAGTTTATCCTCGGTAGTTTAAAGCAGTACATTTAATATACCGAGTAGTTCACGCTCAATGGGACTGATCAAAAATATTTCAAATTCCAAGTAAGAGTAATAACACTAATTTATGTTATTCCAAATATGTTGTTTTATTGGAAAATTGATAACTAGAACGTGGAATGACTTTAATTTCCAGAGATCTTCGTCTTCTATTTCGTACGCATCAGGTGTAGAACTCTGGAGGTCATCAGTGAAAAAGAATATGGATAGAAATTTCGTCCTCTGTGCAACAAAATCTACACAACGCATTATCTACTAGGTCTAGCGTCTTGGGGTGTTTGTCGAAGCGACAGTGCCCCATAGAACTCCTCTTGGTATTCGTAGATTAGGTAAATACATCTTCTCTGGTTATAGTTTCCCAGAAGAGTCTTTGCCTGTCTCAACCCTGTGAGTTGTTCCAATAATTGATTTTGCTTGTTGTTGTTCTGAAGCTGGTCACACACAAGGTCTCGGATCTTATGTAGGACTTGTCAGCCCCCGCTTTAGCGATTTTAGGCCTCTTTTAATTTAAAATTGGTCTGAAAAAGGCTGGTCATTGATGACGACTGCGATCAACAAGTTGGAAGCTTTCCAGACAGAATCTTTAAAGTTCCTTGGACGGCTAGATTGAAAAATTAAGAAATTCTGAGACTCATCGACAAACACGGTGAATTATTTGAATTAATTCAAAAGAGAAAAACAACAAAAATCAATTTTTGAACCTACTGAGATCCAAAGTAAAATTGAAAGAGAGGGATCGAAATGAAGAAAATATATTTGCTGCGAAAAATCAGGCAGTTGGCAGGATTACAAAAAATTACTTTTAAATTTTTTCATCGTATTTATTTGTCACGTTTTAGTTTCATATTATATGAAACGTGTTTTTTGGTTTTTCTAAACATTTTACCTCGATTTTTAATCATTAATATCGTGAATCTCTAACACAGTTGTAAAATTTGTTTCGGTGTGAAGAAAAAATTTTTTTACGGCCATTAACGAGATTTAAACCCACAACCGGCCAATCCGGAGGTTGACGCCATAGCGCGCTCGGCTTACGAACGCAATTAAAGTGATGGGATATACTAACAGTAATAAGTCACACAAATAAATAAACAAACAAGTTTACGAACCTACATACTAATGTTGAACTGATATAAGCGTGTCAATAATTTTCAATAAATCAAAACCAAGACGATTTATCAACAAAATCGTCGTTAATTTCAACAGGAACAACTATAAAATCCAAAATCTGCATTATGCTAAAGTGTCAAGAGTTTTTGGTCACTAAAAGATGTCTAACTATGTAAATTCGCTTTATTAACTAAACTTGGACTATGCTACAAAGAATATGAAGTAAACTGTAAACGGCGAACACGTTCAGAAATTTATTTGCTTCAATTTTATTTATAAAAACTATTTGAAAACAAATGTACATCATTTTTCCAATACGTTCTCTAAGGAAATCTAAATTTCCCGTACTTTTTCCGGTCAATAATATATAATTTAAATCCCCATTTTCCTTGTTTCTAATTTCGAGTGGTGATTATCTCAATCTCATCCATTTTCATGATTTCCGCTTTTAGTAACAGGGTTTATAAAATCAACGATCTCGACACGGTTTTAAGCTTAAAGCTCCTCCATCTGGTGTAAATTCATTAGGATTTCAATTATTTCCAAGCATTTTAACATCCATAGTTAATTTAGATATTATCTAAGAAAAATTGAAAAATACGACGCGACAAATTCCAATTCGAAACTTTTAAAATATTTTTATCAATTCATATAGTTAATGACTGGAACATAAGTTTAACAGAAATTAATCCTATGACAACTTAATATGAATTCGGATCAGTGGAAGTCTTCCATCACGTCAGCTCCAATATTCATCTGAATCAAATCAAAATGTCTTTCTACTTAATAGAAATAATCGTTATGACTAATATTCCCGATGAATCCCAACCAATGTTGTGATTAGCGGTAATTTCATTTCAACTAACCTAACCTAACCAACTATAGTCTATTTCAGAAAAGTATAGAGTAATAAAATGGGGAATTCCGCCCAGTTTGGCTCAATTTCGGTGTAGGTCTTGAAAAAGTATTGTTTGTAATATTAAAATTTCAAGTAATTGCGTAAGAGAATTAGGAAAAGTCTGTTTTCTGGCCTGGAGTGTAAATATCGAAATATTGTGTAGGGATTACTTAGGTAGTAGATTATACAATTACGTTTTGCGTTTAACAGGTACCGTTTAACCTTCTATTAGTGCCTCTGCTTAATTCCAACACTATTTTTAAGATTATCCTACCGGCACGCCTTTGGCACACTATTTTCAGTGTTTGTGAGTGGATAACAATAGGCTAAACCTATATATTGACCCCAACCCGGGTGGTACTACCTGCGCTTGATGAAATGAAAGAATTTTACAATGGTTTTATTACTCTACACCTTTCTAAAATAAACTATAGATTTGTTTTTATTACAACTATTTGTTTAAGGAATATAATTTGTGATTTTAAATAAATTCTACAATTTCTAATAATCAATAAATTAATACATGGAATTGGACAATCTCATTGATCATTATTTAAAGTAATCAAATGAAAAACTCAGCAGGATTAAAAAGTTACCAAAAATCCTATTCAACAACTTATGTTTTGTCAATAAAATACCAAATTTAGAAAAAAGCAGATTCATAAATTGGAACGTATAGAAAATTCCAAATTTCTTGACGATTCTGCCAAAGAAATAACATTCTTAGTACTGGATTGAACTGATGAGCTAGATGTCTGTTGTGGCCCATCCTTCTTTCACACCTGATTAGATTAGAGACTATTTGAAGGGGTTTCGATTAACTGTTTACCTTAAGTCTACGAAGACGATAACTTGTCGAAACGCGTGTTGGTCAGAATCAACATTCGTTAGAACAAATTCTGATAATTTTTCAAAAACAAAAAACATTAGTTTGCAATAAAAATTCTACTGTATTTCTGAATTTCTTTTTCATTTCCAGCCTCCCGTATTCGATACGAGATCACAAGCGGTAACATAGGAGGTGCGTTCGCTGTTAAAAATATGACAGGCGCCATTTACGTAGCCGGAGCTTTGGATTACGAGACCAGGAAGAGGGTGAGTATCCATTAGATTAAAAAAAATACAAAAAAGGAAAAAAATCTTGTAATATTTTTGTAAAAACATAGAAAATTACTTCGATACAATATAATCCAGGTACCAAACGCAACAAAAATCATTCTCAAGATACAATCTTAAGGGAACAAAGTCTTCAATCAATATTTCTACTTTCCAAACGGACTAAACATAAATGATTTCGTAATACAATTATATCTACATACTTACTAAATCCGGTTTAAAGTTTCAGTTAACTGTTTAAACTTCTAAAAACAATTTACCGGTTATATTAATCTCAAATTGAAACGTACATACGATGAATATGTAACAATCTAAAGGCGTGCTAAATTACTTGGGGCTATCCTATCATCACCCAAGCGTACTAAATGCGATCAAGTATAATGACGGATTAATTAACAGTTTCTAATAACATTTATTATTGGGTTATGTTAAGGCAGAAAGTTGAATTTAACAGAATAAAGGACGTGGATACGTTCGTTGTCCATGAATTGTTAAGGATTTTAATTAATTCGATGTAATCTAGGGACTCCTATCTTTGTCAATCATCATCGTACTTGAAGGGAACCAATAGGGAAAAGACAACCCGGACGACCACCAAAGAGATGGCAGTCCACCTCCCAGGAACTGATCATGAGATCTTAAAAATGAATAAGAAGTAGTCAATTATATCAGAAGGATGATATTATCTAGTAAATCGCATTTATCTGATTGTTTCGATGATTCACGTATTTTTTTCGGCGGACTAAATATTCAAAATTTTATAAAATGAGTTATCAAAAAAAAGGAATGGTATGCAAGGCTTTTTATGATTTATACGACAAAATTAATGAAATTAAGATGGGTCGTTCCTATAACACAATATTCCCGACCCACCCCTTTCCGAAATATCACCCTTAAAAGGTGGAGACTAAAATTGAGTTTTTATTTTTTTCAATTCATAAAAATTCAGTTGAATTAAAAGCTTGAAATTCCGTAATTTCCATGCAATCACAAATGACTAACCATAGGAATTTTTTTAATATTCCTGTTACTTTATACGGGGGTGAAATTGGCAGCCCTTATTTTATTTCATATGAAAAAATTTTTATGGTTAAATTTTTCCCTAAACCAATAATCAATAGCTGCAGAAAAAAAAATTAGGTCCATAATTGGATAACAGTAAAGATGTAAAATGAAATACGATTCATAATCATCATCATCATCATCATCATCATCATCATGCCCTTTAATCTCTTGGATTATGATTAGCCCTTGGTACATCTACATATACCTTTATTGGGGTGAATTACTACCCTAGCTCTTTCGTTATAAGTTTTTCGGGAACCAGCTTAATTTGTCCTTCTTTCTTTCTCCATTCAGTTTTTGCATTTTGCTTTCCAGTCTACTAATTCCAGGATTCTGGTATCTTCTTTAATTTCGTTTCTCCAGGTATTTCTTGGTCTGCCTCTTGACCATGATGTGTCCTACCCAATTTAGTATTTCTGCTTTGACATACCTTATTATATTTTCTCCTCCCAGCCCTTCTTCTTTTTCCTTATTTTTCCTCAATCTTCTATCTCCATCTCCTGTATTATGTGATCCGAGACGATTCATAATAAATGCTGGAAACCACCACCTCTAGCCAAAATATTCAACTCTGGAGATCTAGGAGGCCAATGCTGGCACTTTCTTCGACCAATCCAATCCAATATGCTGCAAGTAAATGTTGACTAGCAGTACAACCGAATTTTACTGGATCACCATCGTGCATGAACCACATGTTTTGTTTGATATTGTCTTCAATGTCTTCAAGTAGACTTGAAAGCAGAATACAAGCAGTGAAAACGAAGTACCTAAGAATGGTTGTGAGTGTAAAAAAAACAAACAAAATACAAGCTGAAGATATAAGGAAGAAATTAAATGTTAAACCGATACTATGACGAATGAAGTATAAACCAAGGAATATAGGGAGTCAAGAATTTTTGTTATCTCGATACAGTTGAATAAAATAATAAATGAAACATTGTGAAGAAGTAATAGTTAAAACAGATAACGAAGAAAACTTTCTATCAAGTCTAATAATCATTAATTTGAATTTTGAATTGTTAAATTGTTGACAAAACCCTATTTGGAACCAACTGCAATCAATAACCAATTAAAAATAGTATATTAAGTAAATAATCACAGGAGTTTGAGCGCGTGGAGGTCTCGGTCTCTTATTAAATGCTGTATGCGGCGTCTGACTTGAGCGTAAACGTTCTGATCGACGTCTGAATACCAAGCACAGCGTCAGCGTTAAATAGGATGAAGAAAAAAGGATGTTCACAGATTTTGATAATGTAACACTTGAAAGGCAACAATACTAAAATTTATTAAATATTTTCGTATTAATCAAACAAATCGTAGAATTTGTGCGGGAATAATATATTTTTTTACCATTTATCGTATCAAAGTTTGTACATGATTATTAAAAACTCTCCCTCTGGCTTTCTTCAAAATTCGTTTTACTCATTTCCAATGAACATTCCTGTTGATTTATCGTATTTATAAAGTCAGGATAAAGTGTTAATTTCATTTATAGTGAATCGGAAATTAATACCGAAGCGAAAACCTCTTGATTAGAATTAAATTTTTGATATCAATTAATTTCCAAATGGAGTAATTGTTAGATATAAAACAAACTTTGTTCTATCGATTGGATCTTCAATATCACATATAATAAAATTTTGCTCGCAGTACGAACTTCGTTTAGCGGCATCGGACAATCTGAAAGAAAATTATACAACTGTCGTCATCCACGTCAAAGATGTTAATGATAATCCTCCGGTGTTCGAACGACCAACGTACCGGACACAAATCACGGAAGAGGATGATAGAAATCTACCAAAAAGCGTTTTAAGGGCGAGTCTTTATCATACATGTTAACGTTGATGTGTTTTACTTTTCATTTTTGATCTGCCGTTTTTTTTTCTTTTCGTATTTCGTTTTCGCATGCAAAAAGCTTTATTTTGTTAAGCTAGAAAAGTAGTTTGTGAGTTTGAGATTTACAGAATATTTCTGTATTGAAAGCTTGTGAAAATTTCATTGTTTAAACTGAAAAAACATGAATAGTTCAAAACGTTCAAATCAGTACGATATTAGTAGAAAAATTTTATATGTATATTGAAAGTGGATTAAATACAGTAATGTTGTAATAAGGGAAGAATATACAATTTGTCCACCTGAGCGGGATATTGATGTTACAAAGGAAGCAGTAAAAGGCCAAACTAGTACCAGCACTTGCCGGATTCCCTTGGATCTTCTAATTATACTTTACATCATTTAAAATCATTAAACAAGATCTAAAGAAACTGTACCAACCTAGATTCAAGTAGAACGTCGACTGAAGTGTATACTCAACTTGAAGATGATTGTTGAGATGGAAAATTGATTTATCTAAGCAGCCAGAGTATGGAAAATCAGCGTTAAGATAAAGGATGATAAGTCTTGTCGTGTGTCTTGGATTGGTGGACAGCTGATGCAAATATATTATCGGATTATTTCCTCACGTAATGCGAATGTTACGCGGTATTATTCAACTCCAACTACATCCAGTATTCAGTATATTCATGACGAGATGGAATATATTTCAAATACTTTTTGTACTTTCATTCAATAAACAAAGTGAATATTGTGAACTGACATTATTTATTAAACACCCTCTATATCATACCATAATTATATTCAAAATTTTGTCGTCTTAATCCTGAAAAGAATTTCTTTTTGTTTACATTTCTTCCTGTGCCTTCAATATCCAGTTTTTCCCTATTTATATTCTTTTTAAGATTTGTAATCCTTCCATATCAGAATCACTGTTTTACTTATTATTTTTTTAAGATATTATTACCATTCATCACAAGGATAATAAATGTATTTTCAAATTGATTTTTTTCAATATAAAATCCACACTGGACAGTCGACGTTTGAATGACTTGAATTAATTGCCATAGCGAAATAATTCAAACAGCAATTGTAGTTCATACATAGAAATAATTTGGTCATAGATGACAGCTATTGAAATTTATCGATGTTACTAATCCGTAATTTATTGGAACCATATTTCTACCCCAATCATCATTTCCAATAATTAAAATCAAACATTTCTGATTAATTCCAAATCCCTTCGAATTACATGAATTTAAAATCATTGCAAACGATCTGTTTGGAATCGACAATGGGATATACAACAAAAAAAGGAAACAGTAGATTAAGGACTTCGAAAAATAAAGTTTGTAGTTAAAAAAACGAGGACTAAGGTGTACCGAGAGCTTCTCACTTGAATTTTTGACATTTTGTAATAATTTTGGACCGAAAGCGCATTTAAATGAACATTTTTCATATCCTATTGACGCGTTTTAATCAATATAAATAGAATTTTTTGTAAATAAAATCTAGTGCTTTCCATCAAATTATTTGATCATCCACCGTATTTGCCAGATCTTGCCACCAGCATCTATTTTGAGGAGAAAAACTGCAATCATTATTTGGAAGGGTTAAAAAAGTTAGAGACCATAGAGAAAAATTAAAATTATTATGGAAACTTTATAGACAATCCTCGTAGATACCAAAGCTAGATCGACAGTATTTTATTGGGAAACCATTCCATTTTCTTCTGTTTCTTTATACATTTAGTCGAGTTTCCAATCTTTTCAATTTCAAAATGTTTACTACCAACTTTGCAGCTTGCTTTTTCCACGTGGAATCTTCCATGTTTACCCTTACAGTTGAAATGTCCATAAATACGAATTTTGTTCACCAATTTCGAAAAGACTTTTAAACCTTTAAACACGCTTACTAATCTTTCCATAGAAGGCAATACTTTCAAGATGATATAACGTAAGTTTCCATTAATTTTTCAATCACTTTTTCACGTAGTGGGATGGACAAACAAGGCGCTGAACTCTGTGCAGTCGCCCTCTTGTTTTCGTGCAACACCACCCGGAAAGGGTTTGATCATTGAGATATGTATCCAGTGAAGGAAGAACCCATGAATAACCTGAATGCTGTTCTGCATGCCCAAAAGGCGCAGGTGGATTTTTTAAGTAAAATTTGCACTCGAAAACATGGCGGAAACTAACAATATAGCGGAAATGTTGTCAACTAATGAGAACAAATTTATTCGTCAAGCAGCCCTCGTATTTCAAGTTGTATTACATAAAACAAAATCAACTCGAAAAATTTATCTCATAACATTCCAAATTTTCGACGACGTATATTATGTGTACCGTTCCTCAACATAATTCATAACCTAAAAGATCGAACTTGACGTTCGGCGTTTTTGTTCCGTGCCATAAAACACTCAGATTTGACATATGCACATAAATTAAATAGGGAAAAGTTGGTTTTCCATCGAAAATTTATTTCGTTTTCAGAACGAACTAGAACAGCTTATTGAACAGGAATCACCTTTACCCTAGTGCTATTTTTCTCTTATTATCCCAGCTTTGACTGTCTAACTCGGGTATGTTTTCAAGGATTTGCGACTGCATTATTTTTGTGATAAAACTTCGGATTAGAAAATTTCAAAAAATAAACAAGTTTAAAGGACTCTATGACAAATTAACCAACGCATAAAAAAGGATATTGATATTTTGATTTAACTGTTAGTTAAAAATTGATGACAGGAACCAAAAGAAAATTGTAAAAATGTAAGAAAATTAAAACAAGAGCAAATATTAAGTAGACAAAAGAGTAAAAGACATTTCGAGGTTATTGTGACTTTTTTGGGATGAAATTGCCCCCAAATTTCATAAGAGCCTATACAGTGTGGTATGCTTTTGGAATTTTACAATTTTACCTAACCTAACCTAACTTAACCTAACCTAACCTAACCTAACTTTACCTAAGCATTCAAAAACATTTACAGCAGATTTGAAACGAATGACAGTGAAATAATTTATTGCCAAAATATTTTTTACACTTTCTAGAAAAAAGCTTGTAAAAAACTAAGAAATAAACACACAAAAAAACTAAATAAATAGACAAATGAAATAAAATATAATTTTCTTTAATTTCTCATTTCTTGGAACTTTTGATATAGGTATTAATGCTTCTAAATGTTCTTGATTTTGGGTCTCTTCTATTTTGAAATTAGTTTTTATTCAAATAATTCAAAACAGACGAGACCTAAAATGAAAAACATTTATAATCATTAATATAGAATCTAAATAAAGTAAAAGACACTTTCCAGTAAATATGCCCCCAATTTATTGCGTAATGCGAAAAAATAAGATTTGATTTCAAGTGATTGTGCATTTTTTTGCATTGCAAAAGATCGAGCCCTAAAATTGGAGAATCGTGCTTACAAATTAGGCAAACGGATTCAAAGATAAAAAAGAAAGAAAGAATCAATATTTTGAATCTTTTATAGAAGTCCCGGCAGTGTGCATTACTGTTTAGTCTGAGTAAATATCTAACAGTTCTGTTTTGGAGTTTGAAGATTCGCTTAAATTGATTTCCACCACACGTACCCCAGAAGGGAAGGGCGTATCGAAGATGCGACTCTATAAGGGCATAATGACTATTAAGGAGATGGAAAAATTCAGTTCTTTGGAAACTGATCTTGGCGCAAAACGTGAACAACTTAATTTTAAAAAGGTTGAGATTCTCTCTCAATCGCTAAAAAGTACGACAAAACCGGATTTACATCCCGAAAAGGTTGGATTTGCGCGGATACATTTTTATTTTGAACCTGGAGAATCTGTTAATGGAAATTTTTATTGTGAAGATTGTTAGATTGAATAATCCAACCTTGAATCGAAAATTTGGATAGTGTCCAAAATACCATCTCATTCAAATACCACTACATTTTTTTAGTATGGCAGTGCAAATTCGTAGTGTTTTGGAAACTAAGATTGATTATTGATTAAAAATCGTTTGAATTTAGCTTAAAAAACCTTAAAATATAGATTTAAAAGACTTAAGAACCACAGTTGATTGTAGCCAGCGCTTATAAGAAAAATACTAAAAAAACAAAACCACAATAAACTAGAAGGAACAAAAGATTCAAATCAAAATTATAACCAATATCTTCAGATATCCTTCTAAAGTTATAGAGAGGATTTATTTATGTGCAGCACTTTGAAATACTTTTTCAAAAAGCGAAGCATATGATTGATACAGTTAATTGAGATATCGATTCGTGATAAAATAAACAGAAACTCCTCATTTTGTAGATTGAATACGTAA
Organism: Diorhabda carinulata; assembly: GCF_026250575.1. Lineage (NCBI taxonomy): Eukaryota > Metazoa > Arthropoda > Insecta > Coleoptera > Chrysomelidae > Diorhabda > Diorhabda carinulata. The sequence continues at coordinate 35,624,856 of NC_079461.1, read as the reverse complement.
ATAATTAATAGAATCTATAAGATCTAAAAAAATACGCCCAGTTGTATCCTTCGGGCACGAGGAACTTTTTTCTTCTAAATAAACATAAGTAATTACGAACCTACTATTGAACGAAGTCGATGGATACCATTTTGAACATCTAAATGATAAATTCAATATTGATAGAAAATGTTTTATGCATTATAACTAATAATTTAGTTAATTTTTGATACATTACATATGTTTTAATGCCATGTGATAGAAAAAATTATATATTACATATCAATGAAGTTGCACTATTCAAAAAATGTCTTTCTAACAAAGTTTTATACATGGAAAATTTCATATAAAAGGAAAAGTGAAATTAGTTGACAAATGATGAATCGTAAAAAACACTGCCAAACATCAGAGTCGAGTCGGTTGTTTTTGTATAAAATCTACTAGAACTTTTATTATTTCCTTTACTGATATAGTTTTCAGTTTTGTTTTTGTTCACTTTTATGTATTGTTTTTGTTTTTTTTATGTTTTCTACATGACGTAACGTAGTACGAGTTAACGCTGGTGGCTTCAGACAGTTTAAATGAAAATTATACAACTATAGTCGTCTATATAAGAGACAAAAATGATTTGCCACCAATGTTCAACCATTCCCAGTACAGTCGGATCATCGATGAAGAATACTCTGGAGATTATCCGCTGAAATTGACGCAGGTTTGATATGCACGATATTTTTAATAAAAATCAAAAAAAAATTGTGTAGAATAGAATTTCAATAGAAATCTCTGATATTAACTGCGATATACAATGAGTATTGTACAATTTATAATTAGGTTCAATAAAGGGAAGATGCATGTATAATACCACCTGATTGTATCAGGTTTCTTAAGTTCCACATTTGTAGGAAATATACAAGGTGGAAGTTGGAATTGAAATTTTTGTGAAAAATAATATAAAAATTCATAGTATCTGCATTTATGAAATGGAAACGTTGTAATACAAGAAAATCTAAACAGGGACGTTATTTCTATTATATAATACAACAGCTTTTTAACATTAAATTTGAATATTTGGAACAAAACTCAAAATTTCAAAGGGTTTGGAAATTAAATTTTAATTTCCAGATACTGATGTAATTTCACATGAAAAGGTTGATTGATATGGAGATTTAAAAATTATTATAACAAGAAAATCGATGAGATTTCATTAAAAACTACATTTTTATTGCAAATCTAACATGATTTTTGAAAATACATGATTTTAGACTTAGATACTTCTTCTAAATACCTGTATTTGCAATTTTTGGTATAAAAAATGCATGAATCAATAAAAAACTGGATTTCTGGAAAATTACATTGTTGATTTCAAAATTAATATGATTTTTGGATTCTTAGAAAGAAAATATATCTCGCTACATAATTTTTGATAAAAATTACTTCTACTTAATACCTATTTGCAAATAATATTTTCAATTTTTTGATAAAAAAAAAGAAAATCTAAAAAACTTTCCGAGATGCTTCTATAAAAAATTCTATATTTTTGAAACTATTTGAGGTATCGATGGTTTTATCACATTATTCAATAAATAAAACGTGTTTCTTATTTGATATTTATATTATTTCATGTTTCCAATTTATACTCAGTCAACGTGTTAATGTTCAAAGTGTGAAATAGTTGAAGTAATTTTACTAAAATGAAAAATACAAATAAAAATACACCAGATGAAGTTTGTTTTTGCGTTCAAACGTACTAAACCTAAAATACTTTCGAAAATAAGATACAAAACCAATGAAAAAAGAAAAACAAGAAACACTCAGTCAACGTGTTAATGTCCAAGAACAGTAATTTTAGCAAAATGAAGGAAGAAAATCAAAATATATGAAACTAATTTGCTGTTGCTTTAAATCGTTCCAAACCTGAAATACTTTCCAAAATAAGGTACAAAACTTACTTCTCCAAAGAAAAAAGAAAAACAAGAAACACTCAGTCAACGTGTTAATGTCCAAGAACAATAATTTTAGCAATATGAAGGAAGAAAATCAAAATATATGAAACTAATTTGCTGTTGCTTTAAATCGCTCCAAACCTGAAATATTTTTCAAAATAAGGTACAAAACCTACTTTTCCAAAGAAAAAAGAAAAACAAGAATCACTCAGTCAACGTGTTAATGTCCAAGAACAGTAATTTTAGCAAAATGAAGGAAGAAAATCAAAATATATGAAACTAATTTGCTGTTGCTTTAAATCGTTCCAAACCTGAAATACTTTCCAAAATAAGGTACAAAACTTACTTCTCCAAAGAAAAAAGAAAAACAAGAAACACTCAGTCAACGTGTTAATGTCCAAGAACAGTAATTTTAGCAATATGAAGGAAGAAAATCAAAATATATGAAACTAATTTGCTGTTGCTTTAAATCGTTCCAAACCTGAAATACTTTCCAAAATAAGGTACAAAACTTACTTCTCCAAAGAAAAAAGAAAAACAAGAAACACTCAGTCAACGTGTTAATGTCCAAGAACAATAATTTTAGCAATATGAAGGAAGAAAATCAAAATATATGAAACTAATTTGCTGTTGCTTTAAATCGCTCCAAACCTGAAATATTTTTCAAAATAAGGTACAAAACCTACTTCTCCAAAGAAAAAAGAAAAACAAGAATCACTCAGTCAACGTGTTAATGTCCAAGAACAGTAATTTTAGCAAAATGAAGGAAGAAAATCAAAATATATGAAACTAATTTGCTGTTGCTTTAAATCGTTCCAAACCTGAAATACTTTCCAAAATAAGGTACAAAACTTACTTTTCCAAAGAAAAAAGAAAAACAAGAAACACTCAGTCAACGTGTTAATGTCCAAGAACAGTAATTTTAGCAATATGAAGGAAGAAAATCAAAATATATGAAACTAATTTGCTGTTGCTTTAAATCGCTCCAAACCTGAAATATTTTTCAAAATAAGGTACGAAACCTACTTTTCCAAAGAAAAAAGAAAAAAAAGAAACACTCAGTCAACGTGTTAATGTCCAAGAACCGAAATAGTTGAAGTAATTTTATTAAAATGACAAAAACAAATTAAAATACCGGAGATGAAGTTTGTTTTTGCTTTCAATCATTCCAAACCTGAAATATTCTCAAAAATAAGGTTTTCCATAGAAAAAAGACTCTACTATACCTTTTTTGTTCAATTGAAGTCAAACTCACTTTTTAAGATGTGAAAAAACCAAAAGTCACATGAATCCAAGTCTGGCGATTAAAGTAATATTCCAATCTACTGATTCTCGCAGTGGTCCTTTCAACTGTTAACCTTGAACAAAAAAACCTCTTTTTTGTGTTAACCTTGTGTTTCTACGTATCTTCACTTGCAATTGCACAATACTCTGCAACAAATGTTGAAATAACTCCTAAACAAAATTTCTCTTGTGTTCCAGACATCTTCATGTCCGATTTCTGTACCCAAACTCGCTTTGTAGTCGTTCCAGCCACGCATTAATATTTTGATTTTATTTAAAATCGTGATGGTAGACTCAAGTCTCATCTACAGCTAAGAAGCGATGTCTTGTGCTTTTTTGCAATCTTATTTGACATGGATGCCCTTTTTGTAGACGTGGATAGTCTTTAAAACCATTTTCAACTACAGAAATTCTTTCCATTATACAACAATAATGAAACACGTCATCTTTGAACAACTGTGAATATATGAATGATTTGACCGATCCACACGTGTTCATAACGACATAAGACACGAGAAAATTGAAACAATGAACATGAATAGCCTCATCTCTTATTGAATATCAGAACTAATTGAACAGCCGGTTACGCCCAATCACAAGTACGGATGTAAAAGATAAAAGTCTGGAAATATTTCGATTAATTTCATTTGTTGAAATTGAAGCAATTTCACTATTAGTTCGGGGAAGCTAGGAAAACCACATTATGTCTCTAATTGAAAATATATCGGACATTTTCTTGAATTTTATAATAAATTCCGCTGTAGCTTGCGACATAGCGTGCAAGCACAATTCAGGACAATCGAAATTTAAAACTTTGATGTCATTTCCATTATCGTTTGTACGAAATTTTATGTGGTATTACATGATAGAACTAGATACTAAAAATTGATGAAAATTATGTGAAATTTGTTTATTTATATGTCGCTATGCATTTTGCTGCAGTCGACAGAGTTGTGGTTTGATTTATGTCAACAAAATTTTCGTTTTGTAAACCTATAAACAAAAAAAAAGTTTTTTCAAGAATTATCGATGTTAAATTAATATTTCAACTTAAAAATTCTGAAAAAATAACCCTCAAAAAACATCGAATTTTGTAACACGATCATTAGTTACCGAAAAACAAAAGTCTGTTAAAATAATTCGTTTGGTTTCGTCTGTTGACTAGAACGGCTCATAATATTTCAATTCTCAATATATTTAATTTTGATCTTTGGTTTCTATTATTTCCAATTATTTAAATTCATTGAAGGTGAAACCTTTTTAGCAACCATTCGAAGTAAACAAGTATGGTGGAAGTCAAAATCAAATAATGGTTTTATCAGTGATGCAACGCTAATTTTTTGTTGATTTTCAAGTATTTTTGATTATGTTATCAGGTGTTTATGGGTAGGGTCTCCTTTAGTCTATTAAAATCAAGAAAAACTGGAACCTCATTCGATCACTTACCATAGAATACTCGGAAGAAAGTTAAAGCATCCTTCTCAAATTCTGATGACACGGAATGATATATCCCAAGGGAATATTGATTCTAATTATGCATAAGGGCACTAGAGAATGTGGGGCTCAAGCACCAAATGAGTTTGGTAAGCTGAAGCTACAAGTTACTGATAACTATAAACTGATTACAAGCTCTTCCTGATTTTCCTTCCACACAACATATATCTCAGCATATATGTCATTTTTCTGGTTTTGTCCATCGAAATTGGGCATCCTACTTTCCGCAGAAAGCTTTAGGCGCCTCTAATCGATTGCGAAATCAACGAAAGCCAATAGATGGCAGTGCTAACGCGATTCGGTTGATTTTTTTCATCGCTATGTATAATTCTTACATAAAGTGATATTATATGATCTGTGCCCGTTTAATAATATTTGTTTTCAGTCCAAATATTGTTTTATTCCATACGATGGATGGAAGTTATTCAATTTATTCGGAATATTTGCACTTAACCTCGAGTTAACTTGACCTATTGGTTCCGTCCGTCGAGGTATTTCATCCTTACCTCGGCGTCCGTTAAGGAATTACTTATTTAGAAGTTTGTTTTTTGGGAATTCGCGTAGAAAATGCAATTTACTTCTAGATTGATAAATGCCGTCGTAAATTAAATGAAATCCGTGTTTTGGTATGCACAAGAGATATTATCAGCGGAAAGTAACTTTTAACCTACGTCCATTTTTCATCCTTTTCTCAACGTCGACGAATTGTGACAGATTCTGGAAACTTTCGATTTTAACACTTAGACGAACGGAACTTCGTGAAGTTTGTTGGGAATGTCATTAGTCATTTTGAACCTATTTAAAAACAACAAAACGAAATTAAATTTTCTTTCGTGACGAAATAAATTTCGAATAATTCAAAGTTATAAAGTGATAAAATTTGAAGACGTTCGAATCGTAAAAGTATCAAAACAAAAATCAGTTAATGAGTACTTGCAAATATCGGTAAATATCGTAACATTCTTTTTTTCCTTTTTATTTGTGTCAAGAATAACAAAATTAGTTTAAACTCCTTTGAAAATATCGATATACATAGATAAATATTTATAATTGAGTTACCTCTAAAAAATGTGATTCGAAATGTAAAAAAACACAAACCTACGGACATAGGAAGAAATCATTAGGTGCCAAAACAAGAACTGTACCCATCAATCGATATTTTGACTGTTCAAAAACGCTTTTGTTTGAACTGATGTGTGGGAGATCGGATTGTCGTGGTGGACAATGATTCGTACTCTGCGATTGGTTTCCCTGATTTTTCCGAACCTGGCAAAAACATACTGATGTAGGTACCATTCAGAATTGACCGTTCCACGATGCTCTAATGAAACTTTGGCGACATGTCCACTGATTCCGAAAAAACAGGCGACCATTTGCTTCAAAGTACGAACAAATCTTTTTGATTGAATTAAGAAAACCATCGAAACACGGTGATTCGAGTTGGTACTTCAACCCAAATAGCACTCGTATGGTAACACGTTTTAATGTCTTTAAAATGTCGAATTTTACATACCACCTCAAAACTTGAATAGACTAATATCGATTCATATTACAAAATAGTTTTTTTCGAAATAAGGGTGTATCTTCATGCTCTTCCGGGGTGTGGAGAAAGTTGGTACAAGGATTTATGTATTTCCCAGCGGCAGGTTAATAAGTTTAAATAAGGGTCTGCTTAACATATAAAGGCTAAAGGCTAAAAAGTCTAAATTTCTTACTATTTCTTCATTCTTCTCTTAGTTGATGAGTCCTAAGCAACAGGTTATTAGTGAAACTGTCCAAACTGAATTGTCACTTAAAAATTATTCTTGATTTTTAGCCAAAAACTGAAAGAAATCAATTCGTCGTCTTTTTTTACTGTTTGGTGATGTTTTTGTTTTATTTTTACTGCTTTCAAAATAAGGGCCTTGAATGTTTGGATAAGAAAGAGATCTGAAATGGCATAAGTAGCTTCTCAATCGTGAGTTTTTTTGGCAGCTGAATGTTTTTCGTTTGTCTTACATCCGCTTTACACCAACCAGATTCACCATCATACCAATAATAATTCAAATACGATTCCTAGTCAAACAAACGAGGTAAACGCCATTCCAGAACAAACCTTCAAATCTTGGATTCAACTTTGGGATGAGTAAAAGGCTAACCATTAAAAATAATCTGGCAAATGAAAGGCGGAGGAAGGTGAAAACATGGTTAGGAAAAGTCAGATCTGCTCAATGATTTTTAATGATGAGTACCTAAATATTGAGTATACATAGAAAAACAAAATAATGAAGCTTAGAGGAAAACTCTTGTATAGGGGCCATCAAGAAACAAAATGAATCAGAGGAAAAACCTAAAAAAATGTTGATCTTAAAACCAGGTAGCAGAAAAAGGGAAAAGATTTAAAAAAATAAACTATAAAATAAATTCTACTCTGGTCGATCAATATAAGTTGAAGAGAAAAATATTTTCAGTCACAGTTGGAAACTAAAACTTATTAATCTTCTCTAATAAGTACCGACCTGTCTAATTAATCCTTTAAAGGCTATTAGTCAGGCCTAGACGGACTACAACCGAATAGAAGGGTCGGGTTTTGGTAAGTAGCCGCAATTTTCTGAGGGTTGCCCTAATTCTGCCTTCTGTTTTGGTGGAGAAATCGAATTCCGGTATTAGCCGCGTCGGTTACTGAAGACAATTAATTTTGTAAAGCTTTAGTTGAAAGTATAATACTTTGGTAATAGAAAATTTTGTTTTTATACTTTACCATGTTGATGATGATGAACTTTAAATCGCTCATAGAGTCAATCCATTTCATATTTCGAAATACAAATAACAGAGAGTTTCTGTAGGGAAATTAATTCGTAAAACAAGTCGTCGGTTGGTAGCACTGGTTCATATTTGACTATTGGCTTTTGCTCGAGTCAGAAAGAAAGGTTAGGTCTTTTCAAGTAATTTATTTACTGTAGATTTGTACGTTTTGTCCATACTTCATGATAACATTCACTTTGTCTAACAACTCATTTAAATAACGTCACAACGCTTTCACACATGACCGAATAATGCAGTCAGTTGTCAAAATGAAGCTGTTAATCAAGGGCACCAACCCACTACAGAAAATTACCAAAAATCGTTCAAGAATCGTGCGAAAATAATAGTTTGCTATAATAATTTAATTGAACAATTCTAATCTCAAAATAGATCCCAGCTTTAGCGATTTCTTCTTCGTTTAATAAAGTTTATTTCATCATCATTCTTATCATCGGGTAAAACTTATTTAGGTGACTGCCTTTATGTATCGGGTGGTTGAATATCGATATAAAAATGCTTCTAATCTTGCTCAAATAGAACTTTACATCATCGACCTGCAGGTTACTTTACAAACGATTTCGATTTATAATAAAACCATGAGCAATCGTTATGGGTTCTTCAAATATCACTCAACCAATCTACTAATATTGAATGTATTCAATTTATCTAATAGGCATCAGAATCAAATTAATCTGAGTGCGATCCAAGGAAACCGAACATCGAGAAATATCGATAATGTGTTATAATCTACGAGAATGATCCCAGAAGTACATGGTCTGACCTAGAGATCGAGGCAGTTGCTTGAAAAAGTTTGAAGACACCACGTTTTGTAGTACTTGTTTGGCAGCCATCAATAGTGAACGTTTTCAGTGAATTTGCAAACATTTATATGAATGGCCTTAGCACAACCAATAAAAAACCTAAACTGGATTCTACTCTAAGTGAGACGGCTTCTTAGTTATCAACAGTAAAATATTGAGTAGCAGAAAGGAGACCGTACGACTTGCGAAGACCAGGATCGTAGTGGTCGACCAAATGAGGTGACGACTCCAGAAATGTTGAGGAAAATAAGAAACAAAAGAGGAACATACTCTAAATAAATTTTGACAAGATGAAACTAATTCAAGTCTAGAATAGACTTTTTAAAATAATTTGGTTCAAAGCTACCATCAGAAAAGGGGCGCTGATAATAGTACATATCGTCAGATCATAAGGTTTTGTTAAAGATGGTTAATCTTAGTTGATAATAAACGTTTCAAAATATATTTTTGAACATTTTCCCAATTTGGATGATACAAACACACGAAGAACTTTGTGGGAATGTCTTGTTTCCAAGCAAGCGACACCCAATGAGTTATAAAATCATATAAAGTCTCCATGGGCTCGAACGCGGGTCACCAAATGCGGTTCTGTCTTGTTTCACGTATTGTTGGAAGTTTGTGAATAAAAAATTTTGTCTTCCCTCACTCAAGAAAGTTAACTGTCTTATAAACCGATTTTGTTTCCATATTATACAAACTCGAATCACGAAAAGTCTTTCGCGCTGGAAAATCGATGGATTTCTCTAAATATTTATGTGAATAATACAAAGTATAGGAACGTTTCAATTTTCGCAATTTATTCAAACCATATAAAACTGAATTTCAAACTCACAGAATAAATTTTATAACAACAAAATGAAAATCAAATAAAGGTAACATCTAACAAGAAAAAAGTGTTAATTTTATCAAATAAATCTACGAAGTATGAATGAATTTCTATATTCTACGGCCCAGGTCATTATTTTCCAACGTTCAAGTACACAATCCAAACAGCATATGTTTCAAGTTTGAATTTGTAAACATGGAAAAAACTGGTCATCGTTATTTGATATAATATACTTTTATTTGAAGGGCCTTAGCCCAACTAACTCGAAATCTGTATTAGATTCTAGGCCTTCGTTATCAACAGTAAAATATTGGGTAGCAGAGTTTAAACGAGACCGTATGATCTACGGAAACCAAAAGCGGTGGTCGAACAAATTAGGTGACGACTCCAGAAATGTTTAAGAAAATCCATGAAGAGGTTCTGGATGATCTTCGACTGAAAGTGCGCGAGCTAGCAGACATAGTAATACGGTACATCGCATATTAACTGAAAATTTGAGAAAGTTGTGTGCAAGATGGGTGCCGCAATGGAACAAAAACAGTGTCGTGAAGACGATTGGTAATGTGGATCATGGATGAAACGTGGATCCATCGAAACAATGGATTGAAAAGGAAGAACCGACTACAAAAAAAGCAAAGACCATCTCTAGGTAAGGTTATGGCGTCGGTTTGTTGGAATGCGCGTGGAATAATTTCCATTGACTATCTTGAAAAAGGAAAAAAACGGCGAGAGTATTATGCAACGTTTAAGCGAAGAAATTGAGCAAAAACAGCCGCATTTGGCTAAGAAGAATGTGTTGTTTCATCAAAACAATGAACCAGCTCACATATCCGTTATTACAATAGGCAAAAATTGAGAAAATGGCTCGGTGATTAATTTTTCCACGATTTTTCTTTGTTTGTCCATATCTGGGACCATTCTCGTATGCACCATCATTGTCGATGTATGTTGATTGGCATATTCCCAATGATTGGAAGAAGCCATACCTTCTGACTTATTGCTAGAATAATTAAAAAAAAAACTAGCAAAAATCGTCAAATTAGCAAGTAACGTCACATTTTTTATAAAATAATTTTATTATTTCACAAAATTTTAGCTCTATTTCTGGCAACCTACATTACGTTTTTTCTAAATCTCCTTCGTTCTAAGTGCAAACGAAAAAATGTTTTATGTTTATCCACGTACGAAATATTTCGCATATTAACCACATATTTCACGAATCTTCACATAATTCATCCGGAAAAGATTTATGCTTATTTGGAAATTGATAACGATCAATTTGTGATGTATCAACACGTTCTATATGAAAAGAATTTCATGTAATTTCAATTTCCAAATTAGTACAGTTATTCCACGCACTAAGATTTTTCATCATTTCCAATCTTGAATTTACGAGGGGCAATTTGACCCGATTACAATTTTCTTGACGTCTACGACAGTATTTTGTTTTTTACTACACAATAATACACGAGGGAGGACCCAAAAACAACCAGAATTTAATTAAAAAATATTAAATGTCACAAAGGAATGTAATTGAATTTTTCATTAAAACTTGTCCATTTACAACCTGGTTATTAACTGTACATATACAGAATTGTTGTCGTTACCAATCGAAACTGGAACGAGGATAAAGTAGATGATAACAAGTGTAAAAATGAATAGAGAAACTACAACAAATGAACCCTTTTTATTATTATCTTTACCATAATCACAAATTAATAAGTTTTCGTGAAGGTTATTGACGCTCTGACCTGCGGAAACATGAACTACGCCCTTGGTATCAAAAAACTAGATCAGCATCGTTCCGATGTTCGATTTTAGTTGACGACGGATGTTGTGATAGTGGCGTTTCCCACTGTTTCTTCACCATAGCTCATTAACTCATCACCAGTAGAAAATTTTGATCAATTGCAAGCTGTTTTGTCAAAGTATTTCAACCGGAAGAGAAATTCTTCTCATTCTCAACTTTTCCAGCAAAATTATTTAAACACAACTCCAAATATATTTTCTTATTTGTCTTTGTAAGCTGTTTTCGATATTAGTATAGTTCCAGCTGTACTGCACATTCTTCAATTAAAGTCGTGCGATAGAGTGATCCATGTTTGGAAAAGATTTAACGGGCCAATTATTGGTGATGTTAAGGTGAAAACATAGTTGTATTCAAAATAAACTATTGTCCGTTGTCGCGATGTTGTATACAGTCAAAACCAGTGGAAACAAAACACCCCAAATTCCAAACGGAGCATTCTAAAATGATGTAAATTGCAAACTTTGTCATTTAGACCACTGATTGTTAAATCGAATAACCATTAAATGCCGTTTTGTAATACAACAATTAATCGCCGGGAATAAATCTACGCGAACGGTTACGAAAATGCTATCAATTACATGATTCACAAACCAAAGGAAATATGCGATAAACGGTAATTTATTTTTCGTTTCTGTGACAACTAGATGAGAAAAAAATGAGATAGATAACTTTATTTGGTATATTGTGAACATATTTGATCTAACTATATACGAGGGATATTTTAAAACATTCAATATGAAGGAGCTGTATTTCTGTGTCTAAATCCAGATCTTTTTGGAGGTTATAGTTTCTAATACACCAAGGTGCATCTACGATGCTGCTTAGCAACTTGCTCTGAAATATTTGGATGATTTGTAGACTACTTTGATAAGCAAAGCCCCTTAATTGAATACCATATGACCAGGATATGTTTATAAAGGATAATCTTGTTGTATACAAATTGTAACCCCGTCCAAGAATAATCTGGACGAACTAGTGCGAAAAATAACAATTTAACACAAAACGTTGTAGAGAAAATGTTCGTACAGGTCTGGATACCATCATCTATATTAAATGAGTAGATTTTGGCCGAAAATCAAATGAGTAATATTCACAAATAAACAGAACTAGTTCAAGTGTTTTGTGAAAAAATTCTTTACTGATGAGTTCAAAAACTGGTAACACAACTCGATAATGTTAAAAAGTTTACCACATAACAAAACGGTTTTCACTTAAAACCAGCTCCTTCTAATTGTATTGAAATGTTAAGAAATCTTTCCATATCAATAATATCCTAATGATTTCGGATCAACATTTAGAAAATCTTTTTCGTATAAGAATTGTGAGATCTACTGTAAATTTTTCTATTGCGACGTATTTGATCTAACTTCAAAGTTCTTTCCTACATTTTCCATTACAAAAACTAGCTTTTATTATATCCAATTGAATTGCGCTGGTTTTCGACGATGAAAATAGACGTTGGACAATCTGCTTTCAACGTGTTTATACTTTTATTTTGTTGACGCAAAACTAGAAACGAATCTAGAGCTTCAAGACAAATTAACAGAAATACTTCACCACAATCAAAGAAAACTAGGAAAAAGAAGTTTTACATGGCAAATGTCATGATTTAAATTTGCCAGAAAAGCCTCTACCGTGTGATTCTCAACTGGTACCAGATACAGAAGGGTTTCATTGTCATTCAAAGTCACGTTATTAACATCTAACAGGTACCCATCAATAACAAATGAAGAAAAGTGAAAATGCTAATAACAACTTTGAAGAAACAAGTATACAACATCGCAAATATCACAAACAATACCAACGATTATTATCCATCAAAAACTAGCCTTGTATGACTTGATACAAGGCGCAACAAATTACCAGACGAACTAGTTAAAGTTCAATTATAAAATACGTGAAAACAGATTTAGAAATTAGATTAAATCAATAATCAATTATCTACATCCCAAACTTGCAAGATATAAACTTAACCATTAAACGCAGAGACCTCTAAAGAGTTCTCATTGATATCCAGCATTTATGGAAAAACTTTTTCCACGTAAAGACTCTAAATAGCTTATAAATCGTTAGAACAAAAAGCCAAGTACTACACTTAACATCTAAAAGGTTTAGTGCGAGAAAATAACAGAAATACTGAACCACAAACAAAGAAAATAAAAAACTGGAACAAAAAAGTTTTACACGGCCCTTATATATTCTAAGAAATTTCATGCTGAACAATAGAAACTAAATTACCACACACCAGCTACAATCCCCAAGACATCACCCTCTGTATCACACGTGGCTTCCGTACTGATATAATTCGACACTATATCTAAGACAAATAAATCGGTAATCAAATATAGAAATCACAAACTGAAATAAGATTTGAAAAACTAATTATAACACATATTGAAAACAATATTGTGAATCGTCACTGTCGGCAGTCAAAACCAAACTAAAGTTTATTTATCGAAGAAAAATAATAAACCAAAACAATGATCAGTGCGTGATCAGCAAGTGAACATCCCGGGCGAAGCGCTGAAGAAGCCGTAAGATCAGGTGTAGTACAGGGACGGCATAGTATTATCGTATTGCAGTGAGATTGTTTGTATTTTTTTGTTGCATAATTTTCTTAAATATGAATTTGTTGACATTAACTATACTCCGTTTATGAAGAGAACTATATAACGCTAGCGAAAAATAAATGATTGTGAATATTCATAAAAATGAAATGCATGTGTATGTAGAAAAATGTTTAGCTTTGCATGTTTGTTGAATGTAGCGATAAATGCTTATACCTAGAGGTTGACACGTTGATTGATTATTTTCCGAAGTATCAATGTGTCGCTTTGTATACTTCATAAATTATATCATCTAACGTTAATTTTTTTCAACTTTAGGTAACTGCCACAGACGGAGACAAAGACAGACCACAAAACATCGTTTATTTTTTAACGGGACAGGGAATTGATCCCGACAATCCCGCTAACAGCAAATTCGACATCAACAGGACCACCGGAGAGATATTTGTTTTAAAAGTAAGTCATGTGGGGTTTTTCGATCCTCTGGATAATATTCTTTACTTTTATTATTTTCTATTTCAATGTTCCTTTCCAGCCGCTCGATCGAGATCAACCCAACGGAAGACCGCAATGGCGATTCACAGTTTTCGCTCAAGACGAAGGAGGAGAAGGACTCGTAGGCTACGCCGACGTCCAAGTCAATCTGAAAGACATAAACGATAACGCACCGATATTTCCACAAGGAGTATATTTCGGTAATGTTACAGAAAACGGCACAGCCGGAATGGTGGTAATGACGATGACGGCCGTCGACTACGACGACCCCTCCGAAGGCACGAACGCGCGATTAGTGTATTCTATCGAGAAAAACGTCATTGAAGAAGAAACCGGATCTCCTATATTTGAAATTGAATCGGAAACGGGCGTAATAAAAACAGCGGTGTGCTGTTTAGATCGAGAAAGAACTCCGGATTATTCGATACAAGTGGTGGCGATGGACGGTGGAGGGTTGAAAGGGACAGGAACAGCTTCGATTCGCGTTAAAGATATCAACGATATGCCGCCGCAGTTTACCAAAGACGAATGGTTTACGGAAGTTGATGAAACAGACGGAGCTACGTTACCTGAAATGCCGATTCTCACAGTAACCGTACACGATGAAGACGAAACTAACAAATTTCAATATAAAGTTATAGAAAATAGCGGGTATGGAGCAGATAAATTCACAATGGTGCGAAATAATGACGGTACGGGATCGTTGAAAATCGTCCAGCCCCTCGATTACGAGGATCTCTTACAGAGTAACGGATTCAGATTTAGAATTCAGGTGAACGATAAAGGTGAAGACAACGATAACGACAAATATCACGTCGCCTATTCTTGGGTCGTGGTTAGATTGAGAGACATAAACGATAATAAACCCCAATTCGAACGTCCGAACATCGAAGTGTCCGTTTTCGAGAACGCGGAAGTCGGTAAAAGTTTGGAAACTTTCAAAGCCACCGATCCCGATCAAGGCGGTAAAAGTAAAGTATCTTACGCAATCGACAGGACTTCGGATAGGAAGCGACAGTTTTCAATTAATCAAGAAGGAACTGTGAGTATACAACGATCTTTAGATAGAGAAGACACGCCTAGACATCAAGTGAAAATATTAGCTATCGATGACGGTATACCACCGAAAACGGCTACGGCGACGTTAACGGTTATCGTCCAGGATATTAATGATAATGCGCCGACGTTCTTGAAGGATTATAGACCCGTGGTGCCGGAACATGTTCCTCCCAGAAAAGTTGTTGAATTATTGGCGACGGACGACGATGACAGGTCGAAGAGCAACGGCCCGCCCTTTCAATTTAGACTCGATCCCAGTGCCAGTGATATCGTCAGGGCTTCGTTTAAAGTCGAACAGGATCAAAGTAAGTTTACATGACGTGCAATATTTTTAAACAGACAAAATCTCCAAAATGAGTTATGTAAATCATAATAATTTATTGAAAACTTGGTCAGTGCATTGAAAATTTATTAGAGACATAAAATTTATTTATAACACATAATTTTCATCGTAGAAAACAAAATATTTATATTTAAATCTCATGAAAGGTTAATTTAGAGCAAAAAATTTAATTTATAATACGTAAGAAGTTGATTCAAAGCTCACAAACTTTATAAATTATGAAAAAGCTTCATATAGTACTGAAAAACTCGGTTAAAAAAATAAACACAAACGAAAAATTTATTCAAAATACGGTTTTTTGTTAAAATTTAGAATAGATTCATTTAAATCTGAATAAAAAAATTTATTTAACACATGAGTTTCATTTAGAATATGGAAATTTATTTAGAATTTGAAAGATTTCGAATTAAAAGAATTTATTTAAAATGAATAAATTTATATAAAACATCAGACGGTTTCATTTAGAACTTGGTAATTTATTCAAAAAAGAGAGTTTTCATTTTACTCACAGAAAGTGTATTCGTAATTTAAAAATTTCTTCAAATTATTCCTCCAAAATACAAAACATTCATTCAAAATAAATAAATTTATTTAAAACAACAGACAACTTCATTTTGAACTTGGAAATTTATTCAAAAAAGAGAGTTTTCATTTTAATCGCAGAAAGTGTATTCGTAATTTAAAAATTTCTTCAAATTATTCCTCCAAAATACAAAACATTCATTCAAAATAAATAAATTTATTTAAAACAACAGACAACTTCATTTTGAACTTGGAAATTTATTCAAAAAAGAGAGTTTTCATTTTACTCACAGAAAGTGTATTCGTAATTTAAAAATTTCTTCAAATTATTCCTCCAAAATACAAAACATTCATTCAAAATAAATAAATTTATTTAAAACAACAGACAACTTCATTTTGAACTTGGAAATTTATTCAAAAAAGAGAGTTTTCATTTTACTCACAGAAAGTTTATTCGCAATTCAAAAGTTTCATCCAAAATACAAAACATTCATTCAAGATGAATAAATTTATATAAAACATCAGACGGTTTCATTTAGAACTTGGAATTTCATTCAAAAAAGAGAGTTTTCATTTTACTCACAGAAAGTTTATTCGTAATTTAAAAATTTATTCAACAAAAACATAAAAATTTATTGAAAATTTACAAATAATGAAATTTATTTAAAATGCGCATTATTTTCATTCAAAATATCGGATTTTTTTTAAGGTACGAGATTTTCCATTCAAATCATATTAATTTTATTCAGAATTCAAAAAGTTGGATTGAAATTCTTTAAAAATAAATATATTAAATTGAAACAGAAACATTTTTATTTAAAAGACGAAAATTTATCGAAACCACAAAAAGATTATTCAGAATATAAAAAATATTAAATCAAAATATAAAAAAAAGTTTTTAAAACAAATCTTAAACACAAAAAGGTTTACACGAAAATTTATCAACAAATACTAGAAAATTTATATAAATTTATATAAATAAAAAAAAATCAAAAAAAGGAAATTTCGAATATCCTCATAATTTTTACTCATTATAATGTTTTTCCAGTGCTTGGTTTCACTTTGTTTTTCCAAGTTTGTTTAACGTATCCAATGAGTTGAAATCAACCGTCCGTCTCACATTTTCTCAGTGCTTAACTATTTAAAAAAAAAAACCTGGTATATCTTCCCATGGCTCAAATTTCTTTGTTCTCAAATCTAATAATTCTAATTTTATACTTGCTCGCCGAGATTCACCAGACAGAGTAATTACCCGTTGACGTTTCTATACCCCATTAAAGTTGAACCTTCAGGGAACTTTTCAGTATTACTCGTACAAAACTTCTACAGAGTATTAAAACGATTTTATAAAACATTGTAAAATTAACTTTGTATAACGTACTTACTTTTTCTGAACTAATAGCAGCTATTTTTTTTTTTAACAAAAAATAAATGAATTTTCAATATAAATTATCATTATTATTATGCGGAAATATTTTTTACAGAGGGCGCAAATGGTGACGGTATGGCAATCATTACATCACTCAGATCTTTTGATCGAGAACAACAAAAAGAATATTATATTCCTATTGTTATTAAAGATCACGGCAACCCCGCAATGACAGGTACAAGTACCTTAACTGTCGTAATAGGGGACGTAAACGACAATAAAATGCAACCTGGTTCAAAAGAAATATTCGTTTATAATTATCAAGGACAAGCTCCCGATACGGAAATCGGTAGAGTATACGTCTACGACTTAGACGATTGGGATCTACCCGATAAGAAATTCTATTGGGAAAGTGTAGATCATCCCCGGTTTAAATTAAATGAAGATACTGGTATGATTTCAATGAAACACGGTACCAGAGACGGAGTGTACCAATTGAGATTCAGAGTTTATGATCGGAAACATACTCAAACAGACGTAGCGGCAAATGTGACTGTTACCGTTAAAGAAATACCGCACGAAGCAGTCGTCAATTCGGGATCGGTTCGTATAGCAGACATAACAGACGAAGAATTCATAAGAATCTGGGATTACCATTCGCAAAGTTTATCGAAAAGTATGGCGGAAAAATTCAGAGATAAAATAGCGGATTTGCTCAATATAAATAGAGAAAACGTGGACGTATTCAGCGTACAATTAAGAAGAAAACATCCGCCCGTAACTGACGTAAGATTTTCCGCTCACGGTTCGCCGTACTACAAACCGGTACGACTAAACGGAATAGTACTAATGCATAGAGAAGAAATAGAAAGAGCCGTCGGTATAAATATTACCATGGTAGGAATTGACGAGTGTCTGTACGAAAATCAAATGTGCGAAGGATCTTGTACAAATACTCTAGATATAAGTGCCTTACCTTACATGGTAAACGCAAATAAAACGGCTCTAGTAGGAGTCCGAGTTGACGTATTAGCCGAATGTACTTGCGGCGCAAGAAATTTCAGTAAAGAAGAAAATTGTCGAAACACTCCTTGTTATAACGGAGGAAGATGTATAGAAACGAGATATTCGTTATCGTGTTCTTGTCCTGCCGGTTATAACGGTCCCAGATGCCAGCAAACTTCTAGAAGCTTCAGAGGAAACGGTTGGGCTTGGTATCCGGCTTTGGAAATGTGCGATAAATCTCATTTGCATTTCGAATTTATCACTAGGAAACCCGATGGATTGTTGTTGTACAACGGACCGATCGTACCACCAGAAAAGGACGAAATAATGGTTTCGGATTATATAGCCGTCGAATTAGAACGCGGATACCCGCGATTACTACTAGATTTCGGATCGGGAACCCTAGAACTTAGAGTAAAAACGAAAAAGACTTTAGATGACGGCGAATGGCATAGATTGGATATATTTTGGGATACGGAAAATGTCAGAATGGTTGTAGATTATTGTAAATCCGCCGATATATCAGAAATGGAAGACGGTACTCCTCCCGAATTCGACGATAGCAGTTGTCAAGCTCAAGGTACAATTCCACCTTTCAACGAATATCTAAACGTCAACGCTCCTCTACAACTCGGCGGTTTGTACGTGGAACAATTCGATCCTACTCATTATCACTGGCAATATATGCCAGTAGGAAAATCATTCGACGGTTGCATCAGAAACCTCTTCCACAATTCGAAATTATACGATCTAGCTCATCCTGGATTATCTAGACATAGCGTGCCAGGTTGTCCGCAAACGGAAGAAGTTTGCGGTAGATCAGAAACTACCGCTAGATGTTGGGAACACGGTACTTGCGTCGGTAGTTTTAACGAAGCTAAATGTCATTGCCATCCGGGATACACCGGCCCCTCTTGTATGTTAAAAACGACACCTACGTCCTTCAAACCGCAATCTTACGTCAAATACGCTCTGAGCTTCGAACCGGATCGTTTCTCTACACAGATGCAACTCAGATTCCGTACTAGAGAAGAACACGGTGAATTATTTAGGATATCCGATCAACACAATCGAGAATACGCCATATTAGAAATCAAAGACGCTAGATTATACTTTAGGTATAATTTGAATTCTTTAAGAACTGAAGAAAAAGACATTTGGTTGAGTGCAGTTCCAGTTGATGATGGGCAATGGCATGTTGCCAGAGTAAGTAGATACGGATCAGCTGCTACATTGGATCTCGATGGAGGTGAAGGGAGAAGATACAACGAAACATTCAGTTTCGTCGGTCATCAATGGCTGTTAGTCGATAAGCAAGAAGGTGTGTACGCCGGTGGAAAAGCCGAATATACCGGCGTACGGACGTTCGAAGTTTATGCAGATTACCAAAAAGGTACGTAAAACTGTCCAACATCAATTTTTTCGGATAGAATAGAATTTATTCGTCTCCAGTGATAAGGTTATTTTATTGTGTCTATTTCTCTATTCATATTGTTCGACAGGTTGTTTGGATGACATTCGATTAGAAGGTAAGCATTTACCGTTACCTCCAGCGATGAACGGAACGCAATGGGGTCAAGCAACAATGGCTAGGAATCTGGAAAAAGATTGTCCTTCTAATAAACCTTGCGCAAATGTTATATGTCCAGATCCATTCGAATGCGTCGATCTTTGGAACGACTATGAATGCACGTGAGTTAACTATTTAATATAAAATATTTTTAAAATTATTCGGTAAAATATTGTGTAAACTTAATACTGATGAATAATCATTATTCGAGCTTGTACTCTGGAATTATAGACTTCTAAATTTTAAATTTGGACTATCTTGTAGCTAAAACTGTTTCTATTGAGTCACTCAATGCTGGTGCTTTCAAGACGGGCTCGACAGAAGCCTGATCGACCTTCGGTAACGTCAAGTGAAGCACGTCGGGCCTAGCTATGAATTATGACAACTATCTTCTTAAAATTATGTTTCAATATAAAATTTTAATATAACATTACTTAACTGCACACTTATGGGATGAAAATAAGTCAATTTACATATATCTGAAGTTTGAGTATAAATTATTCGTACAATTTGAAAACGTGTTTGGGACGCTGATTATACGGGTGCGGCAGCATAACTTCCTTTTTTAAAAAGTTCGCCATTTAGTCGGTAGATGTCGTAACGGAGTGCTAGTGGTCTCGTTCGAGAGGGGGGACTATAAAGTTTTGTCCCGGCACAGTTCAGTCGCCATCATGCGTTGGAACAGTGAGGAGCGTGCGTTTGCCGTTGAGGTTTACTTTTCGAGCGGATGTTCTGTGATCGCAACCCAGCGCGCCTTTCGGAATCGCTTTAATTTAGCCCCCTTGGCCCCTGTCCCGGACCGGAAATCAATTGTTACGTGGGTCACTACGTTCAGACAAACTGCAAGTGTGACAAGACGAAGAACTGGAGTCCCTCGGCCCATTAGATCACCGGAGAACATTGAGTTAGTTAGAACTTCAGTGTTGCGATCACCACGGCGTTCTGCGCGCAAACATGCGTCTGCCCTTGGACTTTCCGATCGTTCTGTGAGGAGAATACTTCATGATGATCTTCATTTTCATCCATACAAGATGGCAATTGTGCAGGAACTTTCTGAACGTGACTTCAATTCTCGGAGGAACGCGTGTGAGGTTTTTCTGGAAGTCGTTCCTGAGGACGCTATTGTTTTTTTTAGTGATGAAGCCCATTTTCATTTGTGTGGATCCGTAAACAAACAAAACATGCGCTACTGGGCTGATACCAATCCTCGACAATTGCATCAACGGCCTTTGCATTCACCTAAAGTCACAGTGTGGTGTGCAATTTACTCACGTGGAATTATTGGTCCCTGGTTCTTTGAGGAAAATGAAGTCACAGTGACAGTGAATTCGCACCGGTATGTAAACATGTTACAGGAATTTTTTTTCCCACGGCTAGATGAGTTGGACTTAGGGGACACTTGGTTCCAACAAGACGGAGCAACGGCACACACTTCAAGAACATCGATGGCTGTTTTGAGGGAACACTTCCCAGAGCGCCTTATCTCAATTAGGGGCGATTTGGAGTGGCCAGCCCGCTCTCCCGATTTGACCCCTTGTGATTATTTCCTATGGGGTTTTTTGAAATCGGTTTACTCAGTGTATGGAGAATGGGGGACGTCACCTAACTGATTTGATCTTCAAAACTCAGTAAAACAAAACTTTATGTATGTGCCTGTATTATAAAAAACGAATAAAAATTTTCTGATTCATACAATAAGTTTTATTAACTTTTGAAAAAAGGAAGTTATGCTGCCGCACCCGTTAGTTGCTGAAGTGGAAGGCTTCTTATTGTTTGTTTTAGCTCTATTTCAAAAATAACATTTGATAAAAAGATTTTTGACTATTTATCAATTGAACCTTTATGTCTTTTCGCAAAAGTTTGTATAATATTTACCGAATAACATCACACTTAATCATTTCGTCATCTGTTCATTTATCCATTTATCAGGCACACAACGATTCATTTAATTATTTTAAATATTGATAAAAATAATTATTTTTTTATATATAACAATTTATTATGATATAGTTTCATTTTGCGAAGGCACTGAGTTTCTTGTTTTATTTTTTATACATTTATTTTTTAAATTATTTAGTAGGTACACGTGAATGTCAATAAAAAATCTTTCAACTATATTTAATTCTATTTATTAGAATTTTGAATTTTTCAAGAAGCTTCATTATTTCAGTTTATTGATTTGTGGTAAATATCTTGGTGACAATTAATTCAGTAATCAGTGAAGACTAACCTGTACTCATGTTTTTACACATTTCTTTTAAAAAAACACAAATGACGACACGGATTTTCTTTATCTTGAAATTTAACGTTTTAATTTGGGCTATTTATCTTAATAAATCTACACCGACTGACTGACACATGTAAGCAACTTTTTCTTTTTTGAAAATACAAATTTCTATTTATCAAACCAGTTTGATCGAGTTTCAAGACTCTATCCATAATACCGACGACGCTCAAACTGATCTACAGCTGATTCAATCCAGGACAAGACTTCTTGGTAAATTATCAAAAGCTATTTTGGAGAATAGTTATTTTCAAATATCTCATTAAGTCAAAACATCAAGTGAAATCCTTTGGTATATTCGATCTTTGAATCAAATTTGCAAATAATATTTCTTAAACGTCCTTGATGGAAACAGTCCTCAGGGACAGTGAATTCGATATGACATTTTCGCACAATCCTTAATAACAATGTGAGCTTTTTAACACATTTTACACTTTTATAGACCTCGTAAGGCTTTAACATAATTTGGGCAAAGAAATTCTGGAATCTATTTATGTTTTTTAATACGATGGCCGTTTTTTTTCAACCTCCGATAGGCTATAAATAAAATATAGAATAAAAGTTCGTATAAAACAATAATTTTATTACCAAAAGATTGATACACCGAAGAGATTGAGACATTTGTCGTATCTGTGGACAAGTTTTTCAATACCCCCTTCAAAGAAAGTTGCCGCCAATCTGGAAATTCCGTAGACAAAGCAGTAATGGTGAATCTTCAACCATTTTGCCAAATCGTTAAACCAGGTGATCTGAAACGACATATTTGCGTCCTCATTCTTCGGTAGATTTCTGCAGAACTACAACCTTCATCCTGAAGAAAACAAATCACACTTGGCGGTAGCATCAATAATGACAGACATGTCTACGTGGCTGTAGCACAACGCCGACTGTCGCATGAATGTGTAGTGTGTAGTGCGAGAGCTTCACTACAGCGTATTTTTTCTGCCTGGTGGCAAATTTCAGCTATCTTACAAGGAAAATTATAAATTTAATTATTAAAGTATTGAATTTACTATACCTAATTCGTATATTTCACAATCTACACTTCTGTGGAACAAAATAATGTGCAATTAGACGAAAGAAATATAATTAAGATAACGAAATCAATAAAGTTTTTAAAAAACTAAGAGACTCGTATACGACAACTGGTAATAAACAAAAACGATTCAGCAAGGTCCATATGACAGATTGGAATCCTGAATTTTCAAATGTTCGCTTTGAAAACGATATCCAAGACTAAGAAGAATCTTTCTTGGAAAGAGGATTGCCAACTCAAAAGCCCCAACACAAACAACAATATATTTCGCTAGACCAGTATCCTTAACTCATATACATGGTTGCCTATAAGTACAACAGCATTCACGTTTTAACTTTATTCCTTATATTTAGAAGACCACGACATATCAAAAATGCCTTCAGTCATTAATTAACATCACTGCCTTGCTTACCAGAGTATTCAGAAGGACATTATTTTATGTTTGTTTCTAATAAAATAACAAAAGTTATATATTGACGCAAATTATTAACTTTCTATAGGTTTTTCAAAAATCATGTTCATTAATATCTTCAATAAAACTGTATTTTCCACAAAATATCTAATTTTCTGTAATGTCACCAAGAAATCAACATTCAGTGTACCTCAAAATTTGTTTTATTACTTTGTATTCGCACTACTGTAAAATCCATATTTTGAAATGTGATATCCAAGTTACCAACTTGTAATGTAAATTATAATTCCGCTGAAAGGAACGTCATCTACAGTAAGAAACATTCCGCAAACACAAATATACATTTTCCCATAACGCTATGTTGTAAAACCTTATATAAAGTTTGACATACCGCGTTGTTGTTTGATTACATGTTCGATATGATTTTCTAAGACATGTTTCCATTAAAACAATGTTCAGAAATAACGGAAATGAATCATTGTAGCAATAGAGCGTGTTGAACAATTCTCAGCTGCTATATTTATAAATGTTCAATTTAGGATCATAATTGTATGTTGGACAATCCGAGAATTGTAAATATCTAATAACAATGCAAATTCCTTCAGAAGAAAAACTACTAATACTCCAATCTCAGTTTTTTATGAATTCTATAAAAAACGTTCAAGTTATCCTTTTATTTTAATACACAAGGGTGGTCCCAGAAATACTTGGCTTGATCTAGAGATGGCAATACAAACTGCAAAGACCAGACTCTAGAAACGTTGAAGAAAATCCATGAAGAGGTACTGGATGATCTAGCAGAGCTAGCAGAAGCAGTAGGCATTCCAAAAAGTGTGATACATCGCATATTAACTGAAAATTTGGACATGAGAAAGCTGGGCGCAAGATGGGTGCCGCGTTTGCTCACAATACAACAAAAACAGTTTTTTGTAATGTTTCACAAGAATTTTCATCATCATTTCACACCCGAACCCAAAGATCAATCAAAACCATGGATTGAACAGAGAGAACCCACTCTAAAGAAGGCAAAGAACATTCCATCTGCAGGTTTTTTGGGATGCGCGTGGGATGGTTTTTGTGTTTTCTTTGTTGAGCCAGGTACTGCTGGGACCATCCTCGTAGTTCATTAACATCGAGAAAAAATGGAGTTGCTTGCCTTAATTTTAATAATCCTTAACCTGAATCTTCCAAAACCATTTTTTTTCGGCATATATTAAAATTAAAAAAAAAATAATAACTGTGAATGTGACATTAGTTTCTACCAATATTACAAAGTTTTTGATTTATGAAAAAATTATTTTGTATATCACGTTTCAAATAAAAAACTTCTTCGCCATACAGTTTCATCCAATCGCCAAACACGACACTTCAAAAAAATGTTTTATTATGAAAAATATGTTTGCTTAACTTGATGTAGTTGTGGAGAGGGCCGGGTAATGTCTTCGGATGGTAAAGACTGCATGGACAAGGACGAATGCGTCGACTTACCTTGTCTAAATGGTGGTACTTGTATCAATTTGGAACCAAGATTCCGGTACCGTTGCAATTGTCCAGACGGATTCTGGGGCGAAAATTGTGAATTGATCCAAGAGGGTCAAACCCTCAAACTCAGCATGGGGGCGTTGGCGGCGATTTTGGTCTGCCTACTCATCATATTAAGTACGCGTATAAAATACTCTAATTAGAGTACCGTATAAATGATGGATATTAGAATTAATTTTGATAGTTTGAACAAAAAAAAACAAATTAATAAAATATAAAGTTTTTATTTTCTAGTAACTTTAATTTTAGATTTCAGAGTTTGTAACAATCATTATCATTGTAGCGCAGTATTTTACTTCTATTTTACAACCACTTCCAATATAAAAAAGAATTCGATATCAATCTCCAGGTCTAATCGTTATATTTTCCAACATCCACTACCAATGTCTTCAGATTGAAAGTGAATTTTAATAAAATTGTGCCAATACGATACTTCAAACTCGCTGGAAAGTTTGTTTCAATATCTTTTTAATGTATAAGAGTAGACCATAAAGAGGAAAATAAAAAAGTTATTGGAAAACCTTCAACAGCTAGTATAAGGAATACCACCACAAATCTACCATTGCTTTGAAGTTGTTGCCTTTAATAGGCAATGTAGAAGGAATCAAATTTGCATCAAAATAAAAAAATGCATCGTCAAAATGAATTTGGTAAAAGAAATTCGAAGGTTTACTTTGCCACATCACGTGAACCAGTAAAAGTACGGACCCACGAGACCTCCCACATGGATACCTACCCACACGCACACCTCAAGCAGGTTTAATTCTTCTTCAATGAAGACGTCATTATTTTGATCATTCCAGTACAAGCATTCATGCCGATTGACCGCACCTTTCAGCTTGAATATTGTTTCTACCGACCACAAAGTGGAATGCTGAAACTGAGGATCAAACTCTTTCTTGAAGCGGTTATAAATACTGAAAATGACCGGCACTTGATATCATGACACAAACACACTGCCCAAATGCCTAAATACAAAATGGATATGGAAATGGAATGGAAATAACAGCCTTCGGGATGATTTTGTTGTTGTTAGAGTTCCAAACCTTTTACAAACACAATGGAGAGCCCAAAACTTCTAATTTTTTTCCAAAAGCACCACAAAATACTCAAAATAGATATTAACAACGTCTCTTTGCACTACTCATGGCGCAAAAACTGTTTCGACGTTAGATTTGATAAAAACAAGTCTTAAATGAACATTATCAACCACAAATAAGGAAATTTTGTAAACTACTGTAATCTTTGTAATCCCATTACATGACTTACAACTCTTCGTTGTTGTTTTTATAACGATCGATTTAGATTCTAATGAGAGTTTATTACACAGGAAATAAGTTGGTTTGTATATATGTTGAATAAATTTATCTAATATTTCTAAATTCAGTTATCGTTGAACGCAATTAAACTTGTCAATCATATGTTGAGATCGTTAACAAATAACAGAAATAGTAGTAATAGTTAAATAGATACGTAATAATAAAATATGACCTAAATATTATAATTTAATTAATTCTAATACCATCATTAATAATCGCACTACTTAATATACACGTTAAATGTTACTTTTTTTAGGTTAATGTGCACGATAGATAAATATATGTTTGATGTAAATTTCTATTTGAAATATTAAAATGAATTTTTACTTACATCAAACATTGCTTGGCTATATAGCTTGATCACCTTGTATTTGCATTTTATGTTAGTTAGCTAGGTTTTTTCGTGTAGCACAAATTTCGATTGTATCAAGTTACTTCAATGTCTTCATTTACAAAAAAGTAGGTTTATTTGATCGAATCACAAATATAAATACTGATTATCCTATATTTTTGTTATTCCCTATATATATATCTCCTTGTCTTCATATATATAAGAGCGTTTTCTTGGTGGGACTGTAGCAAAATTAAACACTTAAGTGTACTAACTCTAATATATTCCGAGCTTCCGAATACTTTCATCTCTGGGAATCAATTATTTAAGAATTTAAAAAACATTAGACTCATCAACTTCAAAGTTCAATCTTCAAATTAGAAATATCACCTAAATAAATGATTTCTACGATTCACTTATGAAATCAATTTGAAATTGAATATTCGGAGAGAGAAAACAACTACTTTCCTGGCTAATACCTCGACGATTATTGAATTACATCTACTCTGAAGAGCGTGATGTAAATCGAACTTTTAGTCGATATTAACATTCCCAATGGCTCGCAATTGCCTAATGAGCTTACTTCTTCTTCATTCAGTTGTATTGAAAAACTTCTCATCGCTCTTTTCCTTTGTGGTGTTGTCGTTATCATTAACTTCGATTTATCTTCCTAACACGATTTCAACCAATTGGTCCAATGAATTTTCAGCGATTTTTGAGCGTTAATGGATTTTTTTTTGATCCCAAGCACGCTTCATGGGATTCTGATCAATCCACCTGGGTGGAAGTGGTAGATGAAGAAAATCTATTTCTTCTAAAATAATTACAATAAAAATGAACGATAGAGATATGAAATTGTGCCAGTTCTGTCATGTTTCTATCCAATACAATTAACTAGTGATACAAATTCCTGGGCAAACCATAATTGTACCAAAGGTGGTGAATTTCTTGGTGCAGTAGAGTCCATGGATTTGCAGCTCCCGTCTGCATTGAGCTCGCTTCGAGTATTCCAATAGATCGAGAAGACTCTCCGATAGATCTTGAAAATCTAGTAGGCTCGAATTGAAGGAGACTCTTCAACAAGGTGCCAGAGAAGGTTTGGCAAGCTTCTAAGAGTTTTTATTTCTTCAAACTGATTGAATTGATTGAGCTGCGAACCTTGTAATAATTGATATTAAAAGAATTTTTAATAGTGTCTTATTGTTATCGGGATAATTTTTAAGTAATTATTGAATATCTGAACCCTGTAATAAATTTTATATAGATTAGAAACTTATATTCTAATCAAATTACACAATTATCGTATCCCTAGCAAAGCAGAACATTTTTTTAAAATGACTGTCTTAACGTATTGATATTTGAAGTGATTCAAGTCTACTTTTTTGTTAAAAACAATCGAATCAATCGAAATCTGCTGCTATGTAAACAAAAATTTCGTTTTTACACACCAAACAGATAAAATCTTACGTTTAACAACTTATTATTTTATATAATAATAAAAATGATGGAAAATTCTTCTATCCTATTGATAATCATACTTTTTTATTAATCACTATCATATATAGGGTGATTGAATTACTAAGTGACTGATACGCATGTTTTTATCGTCTATATACAGGGTGATTGTTTAATGTAATAAATAAAGTTCAGTGCCTCCTTTATTATTTGAGATATAAATTTGAAAATTAGACTTCACATTTTAAAATTATTCACAATCCTACAGGGTGTTCCAGATTTGTGCTGTGCCATATCAAATTTACAGTGTTAATTAGTTAATTAATTTCTGTTGCAAGTAAATGTGGTAAGGGTGCATTATTTTTTTATCAAGGATTCTTTACACACCGTACTAGCTCAGTATATTGAACAGAGGTCGGTATAAACCATGCGGGAAGTTTTGTACGTACTTTTTTAAAGGTCACGTAAAGGACCAAAGTTATCTGGAAATGCTCGAAGATTTACGTGGCCAAATGGACGTTTCATGCAGGATGGAGCTGAGAGTTATGTATGCGGGAATACATTAATTTTGGATAATGGATAGGCAAACGTGAATTCGTTGAGTGACCTGACACCCTGTGATATCCTTCTGCGGGGTCTTCTTTCTCAAGAACCGCGTTCTTGCAAGAGGACCACGACCTCCGAACTACAATTGAAGAATTTCAAACTCTGTTATATCGGAATCTCTACTAAGTAAACATTCTGTATATAAATACTCGATTTTATTTAGGAAATAACCGATTATTGTCTGGTTTTCAAATGATTATTTTATTTTTTTAACTAATAGTGTATAATGTACGATTTTATCTGCAATCGGGGGTGTATTTATCTCATATAACATAAGATTCAGTGCCAAAGCAAGGGAGACCTAACCTAACCTTCTTCGTGATTTGAGTAAGTACTTAGCTTTAAAATTTTTGTGTACCAATTTAGATGTCCGCAAGGTTACAAGCTCCGCGATAGTAGCTGTCACAATGAAAACGAATGCATGTGGTTACCTTGCGTTAACGGAGGTATATGTAGAGATTATGAACCCCCGTTAAGATACGAATGTGTATGTCCATCGGGATTTACGGGAGGTCATTGCGAATTAGAATTAGCATCAGCAGGAGCTATTATGCCGTCCACAGATTTTATTTTAGCTGTTATCGTTTGCTTGTTTGTACTTTTGGGTAAGTATAATTTTTTTAGTTGTACATAAATCTATTTCTAGACGTGTCACAAAGACACGTCGAGAAATAGAATAAATGTGCATGTAGAAATCCTCCTAGTACACTAAAAAGCACTCTATTCTTTCATAATTTACTTAATTTTGACTAAAGATCAAGTGGAAGTATAATTTTGGATTCAGAGTACACAATTTCGATGAAAACGTTATGTTATAACCCCAAAGTTATGGAAAATATTGAATAAAATGTTTGTTTCTTTCGATATCTCTGGATATATCCCATTAAAGACCTCTAATGTTCCATCAATAATCAGTTGGAACGTACAAATTCACTAAAAAATTTCCAATCCAATAAAGAAACAATCCACTGTCTTGATTGTTTTTTCTTGATACAAATAGTAGTATTAGATCCAATTATAAACAGTTGCAAAAAATTCAACTCTTTTCGTTTAAACCTCGTCAATAAGGCCTGGGAAATATACATTAAATAATAAAGATCATCAACGACTGCTTTGTATATTTATAAATGATTTAAATGGAGTAATCATCCCCAAAACAAATATTTCAAGTTCTGCGGAATATATCGATCGTAGCTTTAAAAAAATATACAGAAGAAAGTTCGTGTGAATTAAGACGAACTACTGGAAAGCTCTCATATGTTCATGGTTCAAAATTTGATAAAATTTCAAAATATTTTGAACTGTGACCTGGCCTAACGATGAATGGTACTTTTATGGGAGTTATTAAAGGGTTTCTGGTCAATTCCTTACGTTTTGTTGTCGCAGTTTTGGCCATCCTCAACGTTCGTTATTAGATGAGCACGTTTGAATTCAGTTTCCCAAAATATACGGTAGTGAATGATGATGTAAAGTCTTCATGCAAGGGCTAATTCAATTTTTTCCATTTCCCTATTAATCTTCACAACGATTCACTTAAACAATTATCAAACATAAACTTAGCATTCAAAATTGTTGAAATTCGACAACCTCTCGACGTACTTTGGTAAGTACTGACATCTTCAGACTGAGGCCGGAAACTTTTAATGCGAATTTATAATTCCATTTATGATAACACATTGTAAATACATTTTGGAAGTATGGACAAAACCACGTTTACAGAACGGCCAAAGAAAGATGGAATCCCATGAATCTCATTGCGCGATTAACTAAATCAATCCAAGATTCAATTATTGGATTGGCTATCCTATAGCCCAGACATGAAACCTATAAAGCAGACGTGGGATGAACTAAAACGGAAATATACGAGAGGTTCTTCGGATTACAGTCTAATAAGAATGGAAAGCAATCCCTAAAAAATAATAAATCAAATGTTACTCAGCGGTATACCCGAGGGAAACTTTATAGGCAAAGTGACGTCGAACGATAGCCATGGACCTTAAGTGGAACGATAGAAAGGGTGCCATAATCTATAATTTTAATTTAATGCCAGAATGTAATTATGAAATATATCAGGGGTACTTAACTTAATTGGAGTTAACCAAAAACACTTTATCTTCAGCATATTGATTAAATCTCAGATCAACCAAGCGACTAAAGAGCAAAGGGTGTCGAAATCACGTGTATTCAAACGTAAATACACTCAGAGAACAAAATCAAATCGTTACACTGAGAAAAATTAATCATTTGAATTGAATATTTCTTATCTATAAGACAATAACATTTCAGTGTACGTGTTTGAAACTTTTTTCATTGTTTTCTGTTGTGGTTGTCGCACTTAAATATTTTACGCGCCAGCGAATTGTCGCTTCTCGTTGGTTAGTTGATGTTTAATTGAAGACATTGTCTTCGAAAAACAAAGACGATATCTATATCAATATTTCCACTTTCTCTTTAGTCCTCAGCATCAACGTTACATATTCACTATAGTAACATTGCTAGTTACTTTATAGCAAAATAATTATACAGTGTGACTCGTTTAGATTACGAATTTAAAATATCTACTTCAGGACGACAGTTCAAGTATTTATTCCAATTTTCTGAGCATGAAAATATCCACGTAACTAGATTCAAAATGCTTCCAAACAGGAACGGATAGGTCTGGCCTTTTGAATAATTACTTAGAATGGTCATTTGAACACTCTGTGTAAATTTCAGCTTTTATAATTTAACGTGAGAGAGCTCAGGTACTGCGCACCTTGATTACCTGATACCTACCGAAGGCACCGTTACTCAAGGTTTGTAACCCCCAAACATTGTTCCCTACACCAGTGAGAACACGCAGAAAAATTTTCAGCTTTTATACTTTAACGTATGTCTGGCAGGCACTGGCTCTCACTCTAAAAGAACTTAACTGTTTCAATAGAATATTCTAAATCAATAGCCACGAAAAAATTGACAGTATCAAAACTATTATTTTCTAGATTGTATTTCTCTTTATCAATTAATCATCTACTTCAATACATTTGTCGGAGCTATTACAAACGCTTTGATTTATATTCTTCAGTTGTTATTTCTGAAAATGCGTGTCGAATTCTTGCTCAAAATGTATTCATATTCCTTGATCGAATAGTTAGTTCTGAAGATCTAAGTGACCATACTATCAAAGGAATAGCGAAGTCGATTCGTGTAATTTTCATTCTAATTGTCTCACAACTCTGAAATAATGAACTTAACACACTATTTTAAGCAAATAAAGTCTCGTAACCTTTCGGGTTGAAAGCTTGTTTTCTTTTTAGACGCCGTTGAATATTTTCTCAATGAACATTTGGATTATTGAGTCGTTGTTTTATAGTCTTGGCGATTCTAATTACCTGGGTAATTCGTCTATAATACGCTATCGCCCTAGTCGAGGTTTTTAACATTCCTCGAGGCATCGCTAGCTTTGAAGCAAGTCTCTTCCGCTGGGTTAAATCCCAGAATGTTCCTCCTTGTGTTCACAAAACCAACACCGGAATGTTTTGGATTATGTAGAGATCTTTATTTTTTTCACTTTCCCATAGATTAAAACGTTTCTTAATCTTTAAATTGTCATAACTTTCTTATTGATAAATATAACGTGCAGTTTTACTGAAGCACGATTAACGTACTTTGGACTACGCGAAAAGAAGTTTGAAAGGTCTGAATTGTGCGCCGTGACGCCCTGTGCAGAAATCTCAAACTAGTAGAATAATATACTATCCAATAAAAGTTGACTGGCATCTATTTTGATTCTGTTTTTTCAAGCATTTTGAGTTATTTAATCGAAAAAAAATTCGTGATCAATTTACAAAATGTATACAAAGTTTTAAATTCATAATTTCGTATTGGAACAATTCCAATAAAAATAATTGGATTTTTTAGTTTTGGTATTGGTGTTCGTCGTCTATAATAGAAGACGTGAAGCGCATATTAAATACCCCGGTCCCGATGACGACGTACGAGAGAATATTATAAATTACGATGACGAAGGCGGCGGCGAAGACGACATGACGGCTTTCGATATCACGCCTCTCCAAATACCAATTGGAGGACCCATACCTGAATTAGGACCACCAAAAATTGGATGTAAGTGACACAATTAAATGAAAATTTCCTGTAAATTCTTTCATACATTGGGCATTACATTCTTTTATCTGAAAATAAATTGTAGCACGGTTTTTAAGATTCGGTCGGCGGGGACGGAGAATTTCAAAAAAAAAGTTCAATATCAAACGGTATTTCGACTAAAAAGTGTCTCAAAAAAATTCTCTCGACTAATATAACAAAACGTAATTTGTCTTTAGTTATAATGGGCGTCGGTCAAGAACCTAACGTAGGAATCTTCATTGAGGAACATAAAAAACGAGCCGACAGTGACCCTAACGCTCCACCTTTTGACGACTTACGGAATTACGCTTATGAAGGAGGCGGTAGTACTGCTGGGTCTTTGAGTTCTTTGGCTTCAGGTAATATTCAAAATAAAAAAATAACTACTATATAGAATAGAATACAATTAAAATGACACCAATTTGTTTGCAACGATTTCTTTAATTGCGGATTATTTCTATTTAGATATTTGACTATGATGTATCGTAGCTTTTTCACATATACTGCAGAGTTAACACTTACTGATTCGCCGCCTGTATTTTTAGAATACTTATATAAACAATTTAGGATTTTCTCCATTCCATTTTTTTCTTGTAAACATGCCCATTTAAGTGAAAATGAACTGCATGTACCTTAACCTTAACCTATTAGTATGGGGATCCATTAGAATGCTCTAAAAGGCCTAGTTTAGTCGGTTGCAAGAGTACAATCTTACGCCCGATTTTAAGGGTGGTCTGGATCATTCGTGTATAGTCTAGATCTATTATAACGTGGTGTAGCGCATCGGGACAGCTTTACTAGGAGGGTATCTTAGTGAAAAGGTTAAAGGGATGCAGTTTTACGTACAGCTTCAATATACGACGAAGTTCTTCAAAGTATTACCAAACATTTGGATGCTTGAATCGGCCCGTACATATTTGCGCCACGGTCTATTCCCTTTCCCTTTTTATTTTTTGTTAATAGTTTCTAATAAACAAATTTACACTCAGACATTAATTAATGTGGTGTAATTGTTAATACTACGAAAATAGTTGCGAGAAATGTTGTAAGAATCATTTTTCTTGTGAAATTGTTTCACGCAGAATGTGAGTTGATCTCCAGAGAACAGACCCGACTACTCTGCAATGTTTCTACCCTAAACAGACTACAAAAACAATTTACAAATCGCCGTTGCCATCCAAATGCTTTTATTCTATTAATAACTTCCGTAACCTGGAACTTCTAACTCATCAACACTCATTTTGTGCTGTCTATTTATAGACTATTCTGTTTATAGGCACCGACGACGAAGCTCAAGAATATGACTACCTGGGCGCTTGGGGACCTCGTTTTGACAAATTGGCAAACATGTATGGCCCGGGAGAAGAGACTGAACAGGAAGAAGAATAAATATTAAGTCTAAAAGTGAAATAATAATTAAAAAAACATTCCTCCATCTAAAATAAAAAAGAAATGCTTTCGCGCGACCTCCACAACGCGTGTTCAATAAGACTGTTTTGCAGTTCTACTGCTGTTTAAATAATTCTAGACAATTTATATAAAGAAGCACACCTGCGAAATTACGTACTGCATAAACTCCGTTGAGATAATTTTCCAATTGTTGGTATAAGCTCATTTGAATATCAGTCTATTTGCAAGAACGTTAATGGCGAAAAATATTTTTAAAAAAGCAACAACGAAATTGTAAAATCTTCATTATGCTTTAGATTCTATAGGAAACGACTGATATGTGGAACTAATTATAATGGATCCAAAAAAATTATGACTTTTCTTGATAATCAATAGAAAAGTTCTTTTCTTGATCATTGATTGATCGAAATCGAAATCGGAGTGGAAAACTAACCTCTCCAACAATGAGAAGAAGAAAATATCAGTAATTGAACATCAGTTTGACAATTAATTTAATTTTCTATCTTATAACATATGGCCATCTATTTGTTTGATATAAAACTATTATCAGTAAAAATTCCAGTTTTCTACAACTGTCGATAAATATTACAGATTACTACTAACAAATATAATTTATAACATAATGCCATCTACTGGATTGATATACAAATATTATCAATGAAGATTATAGTTTTCTACAGCTGTCGATAAATATTACAGATTTCTACTACCAAATATAACTTATAACATAATGCCATCTACTGGATTGATATACAAATATTACCAGTGAGAATTACAGTTTTCTACTACATAAATATTACAGATTTCTACTATTAAATATGGTAAACTTCATCAATAAATAATTAATTCCATATAACTATTTAATTCTGCTGTTAACGTTCTTGCTATTATTATGTACGTAGTTGTTGAATAGTAAAATATTGTTAATGATTATTGACTGATAGCTCTGAAGGGTGAAAAAATCTCAATGGTTCAATCTTCCATTCCCGTATATTATTCTTTAACCCACTGCCACTTTTTAATGTTTGTCTCCTACCAAAAATATGTGTGTGTGTGTCGCGCGTCTTATTTTAACAGTTTATGCAGAACTTTTGCAAGAGAATGCTACAACGTTGCATGATAAGTTTTAATGTAACTATGGCACGAAATAATATAACGAGGACTTCAATACATTTCCACCATAGTTTAAAAAAATTGATTTCCGAAAAACTCGTAGACGTAATTTCTTTTACAAATTAGGCAGAATAAGAACTGGATGTACAATCAATCGTTAAATAAAAATTTTACTTTCTCAATGATATCAACATGTCAATTAATAAATTGAAGTTTCTATTAAATTTTCTGATATTAATTTCACAATAGCATCAATTGTTTTAATCGTAAGAATCTTGTTAAATACTGATCCATTTGGCATTGTTGCCAATTCAATATGTTCTGATGTGGAAAAGCTTTAAACTATCTTTCAAGCAATTATATGTGACATTAAAATAAGTATGTAAAAAACAGAAATGGCAATAAAAATATAACATAAAAAGTTCTTGAGATTAAAACATAAATGTTTTGGTGTCTAAATAAGTCTAAATAAATTGTGGGACTGTATTGAAAATACTTGAATAATTTTGTCCTGTCTTTGAGAGCCAGTATTCCTACAAAAACTGTAGGATCAGTCACTTTTAGGTCAAATTACAGGTTTAGATTAGATTTATCTGCGAAAAGTTGTGAATGAGATTCACTACAAGAAATTTAGAATATGGTAAACACAAAAATAATGTATTTCGATATAGGGAACTCGTGTGATATATTTAATCTCAAACACATCATTTTTAACCTGTGTTATTATTAGCGCTTATAATGCCTATTTATTGCCTGAAAATTGTCACCAAACAGATGAACGTTAACAAAAAAAAAAGTGACATGAACAAAATATACCTCACGCTCATTAACTATATAAAATAATTAAAGTTAACCAAAGATACCAAAGATGAATGTACGAAATATTTCACAACATTCAAATCCCATCTCTAGTCAAATATTCGAGTTGCATTGTTTTTCCATAAAATGAATTAGAATAGAAGAAATCGCGCAACGCTGCTTCGGCGTAGTAGACACAACATTTATGGACCATGGCGTGCAAAAACAACGGAATCAACATCTTGTTTAGGAATGATTAGTGTTCGTTTTTTTTTATGAAACCCTTTTGATATACGTGTGAGGTCATAGACATTTATTCTATCGTTTCTATAGGATATTATGTTGAGATGATACATTTTTTTGCTATTTTTATTATCTATTTTTCTTGTAGTACTTGATGAATGTATGCAAGCGTGCGTTTTAACTGTATATAGAGCATCGACTCCACATCGTTTTTATATAGCACTCGTAATATATACAATGTTGCCATAAGTTTTATTATCGGACATTTTGTAATAATTTATTAATGCTCACTAGAAGAAGAAAAAACTTATGTTTTGGTAGTTATGTATATATAGTTCACCGGAAAGAAAGAGATTGGATGAATGCGAAGAGAGCCAGTGCCAATTATAACCAATATATGTAATAAAATTCTGAATGCTGTGTAACAATTATAATATGTGTTTGCACTTGTGTATTATTTGACATGTATACTTAATATTCTTATGACATCGCACTATATTATCCAAAAAAACAAAAAACAAACGTGATCATTTGTCTATAAAGCCATTCATCGTTTTCATGTTGGCAAAATATCATCGTGGTACGACGAAAACAATCGTAAATTATTTGAAAATAACACAATTAAAAATTTCAAAAATTACCGGCAAATGAAAAGTAATATTATAATGTAATAAATAAAAATTTATTCACGTGAATACTGTATCTTAATATTCTATAATAAATCTACTAAATTGAGCTAACTCGCAAGCTAATTCCTTCTAAAACTAAATTAATCGAATTTGAATCCTATTACTTGAAAATTAACACGCATATTAATTAGAGGATTGTGAGGATGCTTGTATAACCAAGAGAATTTTTGGCCTTGGCTACAATACAAAAATATTGTGTTTTGTGCAATGTTATTAAAATAACTCTTGTGATTCTGTAGTCATTTCTCCACGTTGATATTTTGTTACCTCACAGTAACCATCTAGAAATTAGTTTTAACTTGGGTGATTTTATTTATTAATTTTAAATATTTATAAGTTGTTTGTGTCCATGAATTTGTAGAAATGTTTTGTCTCTTTTTTGTACATGAAAGTTTTATTTGAAATTTTATTGAAATAAAATTCTATAGTAAAATTGAATTTTAATTTTTACCCTCCATTT
Source organism: Diorhabda carinulata (assembly GCF_026250575.1). Taxonomy (NCBI): domain Eukaryota; kingdom Metazoa; phylum Arthropoda; class Insecta; order Coleoptera; family Chrysomelidae; genus Diorhabda; species Diorhabda carinulata. The sequence continues at coordinate 35,587,162 of NC_079461.1, read as the reverse complement.
CATCGAAACATTATAGAGCTTATACAGAAATTGTTCTAACGAAAACTTTGCAATCTCCTGGAATGATATCAAAGGAAAACTTTAAATTCATCAATTTATTTAAAATCCAAGCACTAATTTATAAAACTAATTCTTTTCATTTTCTAATTCCTTAACTACAGAATATATTTTTATATAGCACGCCTATGGTAAAGCGGATATTGGTGTCCGCCATATGCAACAACCATTCTGGACACCAAACTTTTGTTTATTGTTCTTTACTTTACTTTTAATTAAATGACTGGCATATATGAATTTAACTGAAAAATAATCCCAGATTTTAAAAGTATTTTGTACGTAACACTTTCTACCAATATCGTAGATGCGAATCCTGTATAAACGATAAGGCTAATTGGCTGTTTCTATTACGCTCGAAACCTCCATTCGCTCCTTGTGAATGCTTCATTAGGATCTATTAAATGTCATTGTCAATAAAGTCAAAGTAGTCAACCATCATATGACATTCTATATGGTGTTTAAATGCAAAGGGTAATTTGCAGGTGGTTTTTACAAGAAATGGCCACGTAAAATATAAAATGCGCGAGTCCTCAAATATGTTAGTAATAATGTCATACGTTTTATACATTCTTATTCTACGGTAATATTTATCGATATAGTAAATTATCAAAATGGATTTTTATTCGCTGGTTCCCGAAGGTAGCGATGACAATAAAATAATAAGGACCATAGAATGGGATATGATGGACAAAACGAAATTTTTCCCATTATCCATGCTGAGTTCATTTAGCGTTAGATGTGCACTTTATCCTTTAACGTTAATAAAAACTAGGTTACAAATTCAAAAGCACAATGATTTATACACGGGTAAGAACATTTGATTATTTACGTTACATAATTAGTTAAACAAATAATTGAAAATAGTTTTTTTCTAAATTATAAGTAGTTATAAGATGCTCGCGTGATAACAATTTTAGAGATATGTTTGAATTAATTGAATTAACCAATACATATTGAATTTTATGAAGTTTAACTAAAATTTGGGCTTGAACTCGTTAACGAGATTGGTGTTAAACCCACTTATAACTGCATTAAATAATTGTAGGTATATTTGATGCCTATGGTAAAATATATAGGTATGAAGGATTTTCTGGTCTATATAGGGGATTTTGGGTATCTTCTGTACAAATTGTTAGTGGTAAGTAATAAATCGTATCTTAAAATAGCAGTTTACTAGATTAGAATATTTGTAGGTGTATTTTATATCTCAACCTATGAAGGAGTGAGACATATTTTACACAAGAAAAAAGTACATTCTAGTTTAAGAGCCCTTATAGCTGGAGGATGCGCTTCATTAGTTGGTCAAACTATTATAGTACCTTTTGATGTTCTTAGTCAACATCTAATGATGATGGGAGTTAACGGTAGAGAGGAAAAAGTAATTTTTTTTATTCTATCCATTAACATGAAATTAAAATATATTAAAATTTTCAGGCTTTTAACCATTTGGGAATAAAAATTCAATCAAATAAAAGTAAATTTGCTTTAACAATAGATGTAATGAAACACATATTTAAAATGGATGGTATTGCTGGTTTTTATAGGGGCTATTGGGCAAGTTTATCTGCCTATGTTCCAAACTCAGCTTTATGGTGGGGATTCTACCACTTTTATCAAGGTATGAGGTATCATATATAGGGTGATTGATTGAAAATATTCAATTCTTGGTTTCAAAATATTACAATTTAGTTTCATGAGTTAACAGGTGAATTTTGATTTCTAAAAAAGTTTTTATATATTCTCAATTTCTATCCGAAAATCTTCATTTCAGGTTTTTTGGCATGAAAAATGCCAATTTTGATTCAAAAATGAATAAAACAATAAGAGTAATTATTTTATAGAATCTATTATTTTATTTTTCTAATAGTAGCCTTAATGTGGGTAGCAGGCTAACAAGATATGCTAAGCAATGATGTAGCAGACAGCTTTGTGAAAAAAGGGGCAATTACTCCACAGAGCTCTACTGTGGCCTCATGAGATGCCACATTAACAACTAACTGAACAGATTCATAACCATATCAGTTCATATTTCTGAGAAACTTCTTGAGTTATCTAGAAATAATCTTAACCTGGTGGTTAGTTTTCTGATAGATTACTACTTCATCAAATATAACCTTAAGACTAGGCATGAGAGAGAATGATAATTGCAGATTCTGTAAACTAGCCACAAAGAGAGCAGAGCACTTATCAGATGTAGAGTCTGAAGAACATTAGGAGTTAACCAGATATGACCTTAAACTGGTGGTTAGTCTTTTGATAAGTCATTGCCCCATCAAAAATCACCTTTTTTATAAAAAAGATATGTTTTGTTATTTCATGTTGACTTATAGAACGTGAAGATTTCATTTGATCTAGGTATTTCTGAAAATTGAACAAAATCAAATCCTTCCACTTTTGTATTAATTTGTTAAATTTCTATTTCCTTTATTAATTATTAAATCATTAAAAAATGATGATGTACTAATGTAATAATATTTCGTCTTATGAATATCGATTCTTTTACATAGGAAGTGATTTAAATTTGTTTTTCAGACCAATTATTTTATGTACTGCCCAGTTGGTTCTCCCATCTTCTCCTTCAAAGTATCTCCGGAACATTAGGTGGATTTACTACAACAGTTTTAACGAATCCATTAGATGTAGTTAGAGCAAGGTTACAAGTCCAAAGAATAGGTTCAATGCGCACAGCATTTAGAGATTTATGGGTAGAAGAAGGTCTCAATATGTTCACCAAAGGTCTAAGTGCAAGACTTATACAATCGGCCACGTTTAGTTTTAGTATAATAGTTGGTTATGAAACAATTAAAAGAATATCAGTTAATGAAGAATATAAACAGTTTGTTAAATGGTGATAACTATCTATTAATAGTGTAGGTAATTATATTTTTTTAAATTTTATTTTATTATTGTGGTGTGTCCTTCGAATTGTAGTTTATTATTAACGACAAAAATTAAGAACAATATAATGAAGTAGTTTTAATCTTTATTTGTTACCATGAATCTGGAAGTAGGAAATTTTATGAATTTATATAATGTAGGGGATGATGAATTATAGTCGGCAAAGGGGAGGAATCTAAATTGATTGTAAAATCTGCCACCACAGTATGTATTATGTAAGCTGTGAAATACTACAGCTTGAAGTTCGGGATTTCCTGTGGAACAAGAAAGTTTACTTGACGACTCCAAACACTCAATTGATAATTTGGTTTCGAAACCTAGCTTTGCATTCAAATGGCCCAGAGCAATAGGGTTAAACTCATGTTGAATCTCTTTTCGAATTGCTTTACTTACAAATCAAATTGAGCCACTGTGGAGCTTGGGCCCCACATTAGGAAACACTGATCTAGAGCATTTTTTATCTATCTCATTGGATCCAAAGGTCGTCTAGTATCATTTGGAGAATGGTATCGTTGGTTGGTAGTCTAGTATTTCAAAATTGAGCATTATAAGTAACTTTAAGCAGCAGAAAAATTACTATAAAATGTTTCTTATTGGTATCGACGAATAATATGTTATATAACTTATTTAGAAGGAAACATATTTGTTTTAAAAAAATTTCGTAATTCATGGAGGGGAATCTTATTAGCAGACCAGAGTTTATTTTCGTGGACGTTTATAAATTATCTACTTTCCAAGCATCAAATATGATGACTGTTTATTGTAGTACAATTTTTTTATCATTAAATGAATATTTTTTTAGTTTTAGATAATTACCAGGCTGTGTATCTTCAAAAATATACTGTGCCGAATTTATTTTATTGTTAAATTTGATTTTATCTTATATTACCATTAAATTTATAGTTTATTTATTGAACATTTGTATATATAAAGTATTTATTACATTATAAAATGTTAGAATTGTTATTTATTAATAAAGTACCTATTATCTACTACCACTTACTTATTTTCCATGACAAGGTTTTACTTCTAGCTTTACCAAAGGTGTCCACAATTGATTTTACTCAAATTAAAACTTTTTGTAATCCCTCCTAACGTGAAATTACACACGCGAGGAAAAAAATCGTTAATTCTCCTGCTCCATCGCAAATTGTAATAAAAACCATCTCGGTTGTTGCTTCCATTGAAGAACCCTTCCAAACCATTCTGGAACCTCCTCAAAAAGACAAGTTTTCTTTTAGGCAACACTGCGTTAGTCTTTTTCCAAGTCTTCTGTAGACTCGTCCTCTTCTATCGCTACCATGCAGCCATTATCTGCTTTCGTTTGAGCACCATGGTTCGTCAGTCCAAGTAACGTCTTCTCTGGCAAATCGTAGATGATATGGGGACTTCAGCTGGCTTTTTTGGCTCAAGGTTAGTCGCCCCAAGTATTCTTCTGAGTGTCCAACCGGTGTTCGCATTTCTCTGAGCTCTGGTTGAACTTTAACACCAATAAGGGACCGATTTCTCAGAGGAATCGCAAATGATGTCTAACGGCGGTCCCGCGGAGATATGAAGAACCAGAGATAGATAAGGTTTTTTAGTTGGGAAATGTCCCAGGTAGAAAACTAAGCCCTAAAGATCAGTAACAGTATTTTTTACCCAAACTTCTATAATAGAAAAACGACATCCAGTCACTATGCACTACACTATCTAAAGTTATTGATGTGTAGACCAGAATATATCCGAGGTCGTTTAAAAATCAATCTATACTCTAAAAGAAGCAATTGCATTGTTAGTCCCAATAAATTGTGTCTGTGTTTTCAATTCGGTTTTCATACATACTTAAAGGAGTCCTTATAAATAGAAGACACCAATAGGTTGTTAAGATGGAATTATTGAAGGAGAGGAAATTAAAAAATCGGTTCCGTGTGATCATTTTATTGCCAATTAAAACATAATTGATTGTATCCGCTAAAGATATTGCAAAGTTCGAATTATAACACACTATACTAAGAACAAACATGAAGAAGCGAACAAAGAAAACATCTTTTAAATCTTTATAATACAGAGTTATTCTTTAATTTCATAATTCACATGTTTGTGCGGATAGTACATTATACTATTTGGTGATAATAAGTACAACCGCGAGATCGATGTACTCCATAATCTGTTAGGAAAGATTTCATTTTGTTAACGTCTTTCGAACGGTAAAGATTGTTGTAGTTTGTAATTGTTGAATACGAAAGAGATGCGGCGTTGTCAAATTGTGGTCGTTATCAACCCCGAAGGTCAAAAAGACCAATATGAACTAACGCGAGGACAAGGTTGATAAAAAATTATGTTCGTAATAGTACTAAACAATTAAAAGTAAGTTATTATATATTTAGGAATTTACTTAAACAAATAAGGTGTATAATTAAATAAAAAGTGAATTGTTTACTATTAAGCTTAGATAAACAAGTTGATAGTAGTATCTGATACGTTTATATGTATTGAAATTGAGCGTAAATTGTTGTTTATTGTGTAATTATAATCTAAAAGATGTGGTTAATTTTCCACCCTGTATTGTATTATTAACCAGATCCTGGGAAAGGAATCAAAAAGATTCGAACTCGGGGTAAATGGCCCAAAAGACTAATGCAACGATAATGGAAGAAACAAGTGGAAAACAGACTTTCCAGAACGGAAAGGGGAAAAAGTAGAGTCCTTCGACTATGTAAGTGTGCTGTTCACGAATACGGATGATGAGACGAAGGAGCTAGATACCAAAGTGATGTAGAACGAGACTAAGTCCACGAATAGATATTCCGCCATGCCCCATCATTCCAACAGGTCCTCATCGTGCATTTTTCTTCGTCTAAACCAGGGTCTAAGGGAAATTTTGGGAAGTCTTCTTTTTGAAAGTTAAGAAGTTAAGAAACTCCGATAGTCAAATACTCTGGTTGTCGCGGTTGAGAGCTCATAATGTATCTAAGGTACATAAACCATTTCCAATCACTTCGGCAAGAAAAAATTTAATTGGAGTGGCCCTTCGTTTTTTCTACAACTGTCCCCGATGTATAACTCCGCGCTTGCTTATAAAGTACAAAGTTACCGTGTTCTCTTATAGGTTGACTCGAGTTCTGGGATCTTTTTTCCATCTGATTTCAGATTTCTACACGTTTATAGTACCTTCATATATCGCGGTTGTACTTAGATTTGTTCTTGGTAACTGTACTGAACTGGACCAGTGCAAGCCACTTCATGAGTATTTAGAATTAGTTCGATCGGATACAAGGATCGATATAGTGCAGAGAGCAATAGAGCATTTGTTGTAATTAAGTGATTGTAGTACTAACAATAATGGAAAACGATTTAGTACTTTTTGATATTTGGCTGCCTGAACTGATTCTAAACCGAATACATGCAATACAGTGTGAACTAGTTCTCTTGCACTGCTACTAAGAACAGCGACATTAGCGCTGGTTCTGCTACAAAGAACGCTTTAGTGTACACTTCCTAAACTAGTTCTGCCAGTGCAGCTACCAAGAACAAACGTCTTATCTCTACCAAATATTATTTTTCAACAAAATTTTGCTATAAATTAGTTTGAACTTTTTACACTAGTTTATAGGGTGGGTAGGTAGTCATGTTGGTTACCAGGTAACCCATTTGACGTATCGAATATCATCAGTAATAACCACGTACGCAAATATATATTTGTAACAATTGGTACTCGTACTAATTGATATGTTTCATTTTTTTTTTCACTTATATCTATATTTAAAAGAAAATAATTGCCAATAAGATTTGCTAATTGTATTTTTGATTAACACTGTATTATAGTGATCGTATATATATAATATACCCAAAATCTATTATTAAAAATATTTTGTATTTGGGGGATTTATTTTTTTTAATATCTACATGGGTGGTTCTAGTTTTTCAAAAATTTTCAAAAAACATTTTTTGAGCTTTGCATAGAATTGAGAAAAAGTTTGGCTTAGAAATTTTTTACACAGAAAAAATCTAATCTATTTCAAACTAACTATATTATAAGTAATTTTTCAAAAAGATATGCAAAAACAAATTTCAGCTAAATGGGGAGTTGCAAGGGCGCCCGCCGAACAAGAAGTGACCAAAATTCAGAAGTATAAAAAAATTCCATTTTTTTAGTTCCAAAATAAATAAATCTGCATTTATTATGAAAAGCTTTTGGAACCCCTCCTTGGGGTATTTCATATTCTCAAAAAAACTGTATACCTAGTTGCCCCTTCCTCGGGACAATATCCTGCAGGCACCTTGATATTTATGTGAGCAAACGATCAGTAATTTGTAGATTAAAATGCTCAAGGTGACAAAAATTTATAGTCGCCACAAAAATCCTCTAAACAAATATTTTTTTGCAATATTAAAATAGCGCAATAAAGCCTCTTGTCCACTGGGAACGAATTCATACGAACATTGTTCGTACCAAACGGTGCGAAAGCTTCTAGTTCCAATATTCAGCTGTTTAGTATAGTTTTTTATTAAATAGTTCTGAAGAAGAATATTTCTTGTTATTGAATATTGTATCAAGTCAACGCCGAAAGAAAACGTGTTCGGTTCGCAATTTTTCAGTTTTTCATTCAGGAAGGACAAGAGGCGTAACGATAATCCGATGTATTCAGTAGAACCACCCTTAACAATCACAATTTTGAGTAATTCCCTTTCTTTCGTTTTATATATATATCACTAGATATTTTATATCACAAAACTGGTTATAATTACAAAAACTGTGCGCTCGATTAGGTCAAACCACTGCTATAAACATCCTGGTTGTTTGAAGACAAAATTAGTTTTTGAAAATTTTAAAAAATAATTATTTACATCATTTAAATACAGAATTTTGATTTCCAAAGAAAATGTACTTTGTTCATTCACTGACTCTGATTTATTGTTGTAAACGTTGAAATTTATGGTACACGATCCTAATGGGGACCCACAGCAGTTAATTTTTTTATGCTATAAAAGACGATTCGCCTAGTCGTTGACACACTGTATATATAGAAATCGTTTAATTATAATAAAAAAGAAGAAAATAATGGTATTGTTGAATTTCAGGTTTTAAAATAAATGAAATTCAATATAATTATGTTTAAATAAAAAAAATATGTAATTATTCCCAGCTCCAATTTTTTTCTTTTTTTTGTACATAATCTGGACATTTTTTTTTCAAATATATAGTGAGATCTCATTAATCCGCGACGCCCCTACCGATAATTTTTTTAGTAATCCTCACTGTATATCTCAAATAAATAATTCATTATCTTTATGATTTTTTTTAAATCCTTCACAAATTAATATAAATTTATTAAAAAGAAACCAAACGATATCAATTTTTTTTAAACACCAAAAAGTCGTTTGATTTTTTTCGTATACGCACGGGGTTTTTTTCCATTATCACATTTAGAAAATAGAAATAATTGATCTAGAAGAGGCACATTCTAATAAAAAACGTGAACAGATATAGATTTTTTTTTATATACCATGTGGTACAATATTATGTAAATTTATTTCCACAATTAACACTTTTTTTTTTAAACTGAATAATCCTTTGAAAGGATAAATTTAGAGCCTTATTTTTTATGATTATCATAATACATAATTTAATTTCATGTCGTCACTCATTAAATATGAAAAGAATCTTGCTTATAAGGTTGAATAATTATTTACATCACATTTTTTTTAAATTTCAATTATTTATAAAAATGTTCTATTATAATAATTCAGTTTTTTTTTCAAAAATATATTTTCCTGTAATAAAAATTTAACAATCTACATTTGACCCTTAAAAACATCCCTGAATTCATATGGGTTTGAATGCATTGCGAGATAAAATAAAATATATTAATTTATCTCAAAAGATTTGAAGGGTTGTATGTATCTTCCTTATTTTTCACCATAAAAAAAGTGCTCAAAAAGTACTACGTAGAAATTAATGTACATAATTATGGATCACTTTGTATATAAACTATCTCATTGTCAGAATCGATTATAGATTTCTTTTGATGGTTGTATTTATACATAGTGTGATTTAAAAATAACTAAACTATAAATAGTAAATAAGAAAGGAATTTCTAACCTAAAAAAAATGGTAAACACTAGATCTGAAATAAAGAATAATGAACATTTCAGCTGTTAAAACGAATTAATCGCATTTTCGTAAAAACGAATATAGATGGCGCCACTAGACATGTTTTGTTTTTAAAAGCTGTTATGGTAATGTGTTGTTGCTTTGCTTGTGATTTAGATGCACAAAACAATGAACAAAGATTGTAATTGCTTCAGTTACAGTCATAATTTTGGCCAATATACTCTTTTGGAAGTTCTACAATCATTGCGGTGGACGCCATGTCAAGAAGTGGGTCAAAATGAATGTTGAACGGAATTTTCAAAATTCAAAGCAACAAAGATTACAACCACGAGAATCTATCGTGTTTTTGATGCGGTTAAGATACTTTTGAAGCGTTCTTCTTACGAATAATCAAATCTTAATATCTTCGGTGGACTTTTTGATTTTACTTTAATGTAATACTTTCTAAACTCATTTTCATAAACTGCCATTGATAAATAACTGAATGACCAACTATTCTGTTCCCGTAGCACATATCAATCTGATTAAACAAAACCATAAATTGCCATTTGTTCACTTCCCAAATCAATTTTCATAAATTTTCTCTGGTAAAAAAATTGACAGTTTCCATTTGTCAGCTTCCCATATCGATTTTCTTTAATTCCCAATGGTAGAAAACCGTGATCAAACTACATCCATTTAAATGTACTTTCCATTGTCCTCTCTCCAAGAAAATTTTGAATTACCACCTGTTTCGCTCCATGTACATTAGTATGAGCTTTTCCTTGCATATTTAATGTTTTATTTTTTCATTGTTTACCCCAACGCTGAAAATCTTTTCCACATGGGTTTATGATTAAAACATTCTGGATTAAATGTAACGGAAAACATTGTGTCGTTTTGCTTCTTTCATGTTAAATAATTTCGTTTTATAAGAAACTATCTTCATATCTCTGCAACCCCCAGGGGTTGGAGTGTACTCTGTGGGGTAGTAAGTCTTTTCATTTCATTTTCGAGTACATATATATAGTAAGTACATATAGGAAAATCGGTGTAAAACAAAATTTAAAAAGAAATAGAAAGATGAGCATAAAATACTACATAACAATTTTACTGAAAATATAAGGGTAACTTTATGTCTACAAGTTTTTTTTGACAATGATGATAGTTTATCATATATAGAATTTATTAACATTTTCGATTGTCTAAAACTCTTATAAAAAGTGCATCAAAAGCATAAAATATGTCCGTCTAAAAATATAGAATTGCACAATTTTTCAAAAAAATTAATTTGGAACAAAATTGAATCGTTACAAATCACTTAAACTACAATATTAAAAAAAGCACCATGAACAATGATCAAACGATGAAATTATATCGATATTGCACATCTTTTTAAAAAACAAATGATGACACTATTTTGTACTGAAATTAGATACAACAAATGGAAAAAACAACAAACACTGATCGTTATTTAGATTGTAAACTGTAATACAGCAAAAATTACACTTTTTTATCTTTCGAAACTACATGAAATTGTTGATTGATACCCTACTCGAAAGACTAGACACAGTATAATTGTTGAATGTTAGTGTTTCTAGTGTTAATGGTTCCGGCCCTGTATGGATTTAGTGGAATTCTAAAATTAGGTGTTTGTTTTTCATATAACATTTTATTACAGCAGGCGGTCTATTTACATTGTTCTTTTAGAATTCTTTTAGGACAAATATAAGGAGTTAGTGCAGTTTAGTTAGTTTATAATAAATAGTCGTAGTGAACAGACTGAAATAGAAAGTAATCGAAAAATTGAAATAAATTATTAAAGTTAGTTAAGTGATAAGTGAATTATAAAAATTAGTAGTATAGTAGTATAGTATTTTTGAAGGAACAGCCTTGTCAATGTTAAAGTGGGATCCTGAACGCAGAAGATCAAATGGGTTAGAAGGACTAGATACTTGAGAAGAATAAGTAATGGAAAGATGCGAAGGATAGGGTCAATATGGGGAAAAATTATGGATATAATAAAATAAAAAGACAATAGGGATTGTTACAATGCACAAAAAGAATGTGGAAACCATTACGTGGCTTAACTTCACATGTTTTGGCTAAGAAAAATTGTATTTTATTAAAATCATTCATATTATGATTAGAGAGTAAACCAGGTGTTCACAAGGTTATTAAAATGTTTCCAATTTAGATGTTAAATACTCAATGAAAATCAGTTTTTGTTGTAATTTCATTCAGATCAACTAGAATCTATTGTTTATATCTATGTTTTGTATTAACGTTATGAAAATTGAAATTTATCAATAAAAAAAATGTTAAAACATTATATGGCATGCCTTTAGCGACATTTTGGCGATTGTACTGTAATATAACTGAATTAGAAGTAAATTGTAAATAACTTCAAAGGATAAAAAGTCTTTTAGAAGATATATATCGATTTGATATTGACAAAATCGTTGCAGTAATGATATGTATTCAATTTATTGTCAATATTTACCAATTATTTTTGGTTTTTAGTAATAATACATCATTTAAACACAAAATTAAAAGTCTAGAAGTCATAATTAGACTATAAGAAGTGATTTTAATAAAAGAAAAAGTTGAATATATAGAGACTTGAAAATCGAACGAAAATCAAATCTAATAAAACATTTAACAATTGAATGCGATAAAAAATTATTAAAAGCAATGAAAAACATGTAAGCCCAAAGAAATTGTGTTGAAAGTATTTCTAGTTAACCAACAGAAGAGCTAAGACCGATGAAAATATTTGGAAATAAGTTAAAATTGTCTTAAATCCATTGAAAAACAAACTATATTGAAAATAAATGAATTTTATTAATATTTTATTCTCTTAAATTACTAAGAAAGTACAAATCGAAGAATCAAACGATACCAACTCGAATCAATTATGAAAAATAAGATCAATGGAAAAAAAAAATAAAGAGAAAATTAATAGAATCCTTAGAAAGCACAGCAGACATTAGGTCAATAGAAACCACATGAAATTAACCTATCAATTGAAACAATATGAAAAAAATATTTAAAACAATATTAAAATAAATATAAAATTAGTGAAACCAATGGAAAATCAACTTAAGGAGTGAAAAACATTACTAGATCTGTAGGATGTATGCTAACTGATCTCCATTTAGTACTCTGGGATTATTTTCTATTAAAACGTTGATGATATCTATAGAATAAAAAAAATTAGGGAAAATTTATTTAGAAATAACTAAAATATATTAAAATCAATTCAAGTCGATTGGAATTTTTTCTGTAATAAATTCATTAACACCTGACATGGATTTATTGGCACAAAAAATATAATGTGAATAAAAAATCAAAATAAAAGCAATATACTGACCAAAAATCAATTGAATATTAGAAAAATCCACCAAAGCCACCTCAAATTAATAAAAAACAAAATAATCAACAAAGATGAGAACTCTATGGTTAAATTTTGTATATAATATTTGTTATTTTTTCATGTTTTTTCTTGTAATTTTTTTTTAATTTCCATCCAGTACGAAAATTTGTACAAATAAATGTTTCAGTACAATACAATCTACCAAATTAATCGCCACAAAAAGGCGATGGTAAAATATGTATACATATATATATAAAAAAAATATTAACCATATTTAATATAAACACTGGTTATATTCAACCTTTCTAGCTAAAATAAAAATGTACAACATATTGTAACTATACATAAAAATTGTAGTCCTTAGAAATTTACCTAAAAGGTTTATAGGACGATTTTTTGGACGCTAATGATGATTATATTTTGTCAAAAATGATTTTAGGGGGGGGGGTCATAACATACCTACACAATAAATAGTAGGTAAAGGGGATCACGGTAATTATAGAAACAAAATTTTTGTTAAAACTTTTCACTAAAATCATTGCGATGAAACCCATTCATAAAATTCTATTAAATAATAATAAAAGCAACAATTTCAAAGTTCATTTTTGAAAAATCGACAATTTAAAACCGTGATTTATTTTATTTAAAATATACTTCTACTTTACTACAACTTCTAAGGACCATCCTAATAAATAAAAAAAAAACAAAAACGTCCTACCTTAAAAATCGACATAAAGTAGATGATTGTTAAAAATAAACAAAACAAAAACATAATGAAGTTTCGTTTGTCCGTTTTTTCACTGCTTATAGTTCATCAGCTCGAAATTGACCAGACCATTCAGATCGTCCAACTCGTTGAGGTAATCCATACCGGTCGCATTGTTTCCCATGTGTGTGTTGACTGTAGTCGCCACCGAACCAGCGTAACTGCACAGACATAACCAGATATCACATACTGCAACACAGACAACCAATAATATTGAAATGGCAAAAAGTGGTTAAACCATTACCTAGAGGTCAAGATTATATTTTGTATCGGAATAGCTTTGGCTTAAATTTCTAATTATAGTCCTGAATTAATTAAATATCTAAATACGCTTCGTACAATTTTATAAGGGAAGAAATAAATCGAAATAAAAGAAAATCTTCCAAATTTAAAAATAGGAAGATAAACAAAAAATGTTTAAAAAATATTAACTGTAAATACAACATTTTGGAAGATAAATTAAGAAAAAGCTGATGCTAATATAATTCAATTAATCATCTATCATAGCCATCAATTAATTTAATCTCATTTTATATCGTTTTTTGTTATAAGACATCTTGAAGGTGAAATTGTTGATAATCACACTGTCTGGTCCTTCGAGCCGGATGTATTTATTAGTGTACCATGTACAACTTATGCTTAATGCAGCACTGAAGATACTCAATGTTTACAATGTGGGAAGCCTCTAACTGTCAAAGATCTTCATCTTCTGTAATGCTCAAGGGTTCCGTAGTCTCTAACACTTCGAGAGGATAGAGATTTCGTCCTCTACGTAGCAGAATCTGCTGAATCTAACGTCTTCAGGTGTAAATTGAGGTGGTAATGCCTCGACAAGATTTCTATTCTGTTATAACTCAAGTTGATACATTCGACAGATACTTTTTGGTTATCGTTTTGCAGTATTAGAATCAGATACAAATATAGAAGAGTCGAAGAACAAGACAGTGTTGTTATAGTGGTAGTAGAAAATATCTATAGAAATAAATGCCAGATAATTACAAAAAATTTAGACTTAGAATGAAATAAATTTTTTAAAAACGAGAAGGAAAAATTATCAGAAATTTTAAAAAAAATCAGTAAAACGAGAGCTGATGTCAAACAATATGGAAAAATTGTTCGAAAATGTAAAACTGTTATTTGAAAACAAAAAATAGTTTTTTAAAATTGTATTATTTTTACCTCTAGAAAATGGTTTGATCACATAAAAGCAACGCCAAAATGATTAAAATCACGTGATAAAATGTTGCAATGTGTCTGGTTAAATCTGTTTGCAGCATGCTAGTTATGAAATGTTCGACCGAATTACAAACCACACTCAACTCAACTATTTTGTATACATTTTTCAATTTCTTAGATATTTTTGATTCTTTTGTTCTCTATTATATATATAAATAAGCCGTTCAGACCTGATTTCGACTGATTATTGATATTAACAGCCCTGGCATATGAATTATCAGAATGTTACATTTCATCCCTTAATTATTAAAAAAAATCAGTATAAAAAAAAATAATAATTATCTATAGACATCGTGAAGTTTTTTAATTATAAATTTTGTTTAAATTGTTCAGATATTTTTTATAATTATTGAAGATTTCACAATTCAATTTATTGTTTCAAAAACTGCTAAAATGTTGAGAGTAAAATGTGGTTTATAATATGCAACATTGATCCGAAAAAAGCACTGTGTAACTATTTTGAAAATTTATCTCTAATAAAAAAACTTGTAAATCAAATTTGTAGTCACTCTGTATAATTAAAATTCTTAACATGTATTTTGACAACTTTATTGAGGAGAAATTTTTTTATGTCGAGAAAGGAATTTGGCCCTGATATAGGAATTATTCCTCTGCAGAGCTGGGATAACTTTTGTAAATTTGATATTATTGTTTGAAACATATATTTTTTTCATTTTACAAATTTGATTTACAGTTTAACGTATACTTTTGGTTCATAATTAAAATAAAACTAGTAAAACTTGATTTTGGTTCAAATTTATATATTTTTAATTATTATAATTGATTCAATCAAATTATTTATCACAAAAATTATTCAAAGGCTCATATTTTGATTTATAGACTTAAGTCATTTAATTTTTTCAAATCTTTTGATTTAATTTAAAATGTACATTTGATTAACAAGTAATAAAAATAATATATAAAATTTGTTTTGTTTTCAATACAAGCTCAAAAAAATATATATATGTATATATAAAATGTATATAATATATATAAAAAAAGTATAGCATATAAATATTAAAAATGATTATTTTAAAAAAGATTATGACTAAGAATAAAGCAGTGACTTCACAGATTATTTTTCATTAAAAATTTTTGGTCCTTTTCTTCTTGTGTTATAAATCAAGCATATTTGGGAAGCTGACAGGAAAAAAGGTATAAGTTATTTTCGAAAAACATTTTCCAAAATAAAAACAAAAAATTGTTGAAACCATATTGTAAACATGTTTTTAAGCATACAAAAAATTGAGACTGATCAAAGATATCGACAAAATTCAACAAAATTTTGTATTTTCTTAGGAAATTATTGAATATATATTGTATTCATTATAAATTTAATCAATAAAACACACTTACGTAGTACTAGCTACAGAAGGTGTATCTCTAGAAGGGTCTGGTGACTGTAACATATGCTGAGGTGTGTTTGGATAAGTATGTAGACCAGTAAATCCTGGTATTTGCGTCACTAATTGTGGTCTAACGTAACCATTGTTTGCGGAAGGTGGATTATCTGAAAATTTATTCAAAAATTACAAAATATACGAATTATTCAATCGAATATAATCGATTTTTTTTATAACTTTTATACCACGTGTTCAAAGTAGAGTTTTTACGTTGACATGGTGTCACTAGATGGCACTAAAACAATGATTAGGGTCGGTATTCTCAGGTCTTCGCTTGGAACGATATCGATATCGTTGAATACGAGGGAATCGAAATTCATTATTTTTCTGTAACATGCGCTACCATGCTTTGAGAAACAAGGCCAACAATCGACTGTCCTAAGAGTGGTGCCTTTAAAGTCGAACCCTTAGCTAGATCAGGTCGGCTCAACCAGCGAAAGCGCGACCTTCTACTCAATCGCCGTCCTCCAGGAACTCCATACATCGCTCTGCGCGGATATCGAACAGAAAGCATCCCAGCCACCTCAAACGCGCCCCTCGGATGAATGCCACCACATCTGGCTCGTCCTACTATCCTACTATCTATCTCAGGTCAACATTTCTCCAAATCCTCCACGTACCGTTTTCGCAACAAGGGCCAAAAATGCCAGTAGTTCAACATTCGCTCACTTGTTGTCGTATTAGAGCAGGGCAGTCACAGACGACGTAGTCGGTGGTTTCTTTCTCCTCCATGCACGAATGGCACTCCGGATCGACCGTGATCTCAGTCTGGCGAATGAGTCCGTCCGAGTGACCGGGCACCCAAACGAGCTGAATCGTGTAGCCATCACTCACCAGAATATAAATCATTTATAATGGTATAATACGCTAATATACCGGTGTTTCCGTAATTACTCGCTCGTGTCACAAATTTGCGAGCGGTGAATCTAAAAATCCCATATGGCTACTAATCAAATCACTCCTTATGGTGATCGCTCGCTTGTGAGTTAAGAATACCGGCCCAAAAACTTAAAATGTCGTGGCAAAAGTCCTTGCTTGTGTTTTAAAACTACTCTCATATATTTCCACTTACCTTGATATGGTGTATAGTATTTTCCGAACGGGATGTCTTTAGAAATTTCCGGATATAAATAGACCAAGTGATTTAAATCCGCTATACGATCGGCAAGTGATCGTATAGCAAAATCTTTGGAAGTGAAAGGTTGCAAACTAAACACTTCACCAGTATCTGAAATAATCAACATTAAAAAGTTAATTAGAGCTAAATTGACATTTTCATTCGTCATACCCATACTTACTACCCCCACACCAAACACTTATTATTATTATACTGTTTGGTGGTTCAAACCTGCTATAGATCTATGGTTTATATTCGGCTCAAAGGACCAGATAGTTTAATTGTATATGTTGGTGTAGCGGTAGGAAATAGTGTGTTCAGTAAGTAGCTACAGAATATTTTTAACAATAAAAATTTTTGATAAAATTATATACAATACCTGAAATCCAAGCAATTGTAATACCTCCTAATTCACTATCGGAAAATCTTAATAAGAAAGTCCCACATAAACATGACGTTAACATTTCCTCGGCCTGTCTTTTTCTTACAAATCCCATTATGGCACTACAATTAGAAAAAAATTATAATCAACGCATGGTTATATTATAAGCATTGTATTTAAATTTATTTAGTCGACTTTGACTATTATTACCACCAAAATCACCTTTATAAAGAGTTTCGAACGAAAAAAATGCGGAACTAGCCATTAAGAGTACTTTTCAACTTTTTTCCAAAACCAATAGTTGCAGAGAAAAATAATTAACACCATAATTCATAATTTTTCTAATAAATTTAATAGGAAACAATAAAGATGTAAAATGTAATACGATTCATAATAAATACAGAAAATAACCCGTGGATTAACTTACCACTCCTGATGGGAACCATTAGGATCTGTTAATCATATAGTTAAGTGATACAAAGTGTCCCTCATTTACCTTCCAATAACGTATCATTTCGGATTATTTGAATTTGTCTTTTGTGAAAAACCATAAATTTGTCTACATAATTTCTAGTTATTATTGTATTCGTTTATTGTACACTAATGGGAACCAAGGTCATACTTAAGCGATTCCAAATGTCCCTTACAGACTTGAAGTTCCATTAACGTATCAAATTGGTTGCTTAGTTAGAATGCAGTGATCAGATTTGTGAAACCACTTTATTTACATTTTTTTTGCTTAATAAATATTTTTTTTGAATTGTTAAATGAGTTATTTAACTCGTAGTTAGTCCTTTGCAGAATTACAGAATATCAACGTTCTAGCTTTACTGAAAAACTCACTTTTTAAGGTTAATACCTAGTAAAGTTATTATAGAATAGACCTATTTTAATTTACACCCTCCAGAACTATGTCGCATAAATTTAGAAACACCCTGTATATGTTAGATTAAAAATATTATTTCTCATATATTCAAACTAGAAATGTTATTGATTGTAATTAAAATACCATTCTCGCCTTACAAGAGATAAGGAGAGGGCTGAAATATTGATAAAAACACTCTTATCGGTTTTTTTAAAAGGGAATGTTTTGTTAGAAAGAGGGTAGATAATAAGGTTCTAGTTTAAACTGAAGTAATACGAAATTCATTATAAAAAGTGCATTCTTGTGAACAAGGTCGATTTTTACATTAGTAGTAAACTTGGTGGTGGTTTTATTTGAAAGTCGATAACATATACACTATTAAGGTAACCATATTTTTTTATTTCAAATCCGAGACGGGCACTTGTAGCGGAGGGAGGTGGTAGTTAAGTTTTTAATCAGAATTACTGAGCACACAACTTTTTAATTTTTTTTGAACTATGGTCTTTTTCGCTTTGAAGCATTGTACACAATTCTGTAGAATTTTCTTCATAATAAACTTTGGTAAGTAATATCGCTTTTAGTGTGTTTTGTATTTTTTCTGTAAAAGCATTTGTGTGCCAGAGATCATTTCAAACCACCTTTGGATTGATGCAGTTCGGTTACTTCTCCATTCGACAATTTTCTCTTCAGTAACGTATAGTTTCATACAAGCATACTCATCATATGTATCATTTTCAGATATTTGATGGGTTATCTAATAATAGCAAAGATTCAATTTCCACCCATACTGGTGTTTTGTTTAAAGTCACCCAGCTATAGGAATCCAGGTCCTGAAAACTTATATGAAACAGCGTTTGCTCGAAACTGTATAATTTGCTTTTCAGATGCTTTTTTCCGCTGTATGAATAAAAGAATCTTGAATCTTTCATTGTTTTCAAATTTTCAATGGCTGCAATAACATCGAAGACAATTACTGTCTCTTTTTCTATTCTATTTTCTATATACCTCTAATTTCTCATCCAAAATTATTATGATATTTTTATATTATCATCATAATTTAAAATTTTTTAATTTTCAGCTTAAACTTGCCGCGAAAACTCTTATTATCAATATGGCGGTATTCTGACGTCAATATATAGTAAGTTTGTAAACAATTAACTGCATTATTCAATTTTTATTTGTTTTTGAATGAATTTTCTAATTTGTAAGTGATGTATAGTGTTTCATTGTTTATTGAAATCACTCGAAAAACTATATTCACGTATCTACAACAATAAAGGAACAAACGAAGTTTACAACTTGCTGGAAGAAATCCAATTTATGTAAGTACAAATTGTTTTATTTATTTTTATAACTTTATAATGAATATTTTATAATTAAAAAAAATTACTAGTGCACTCATAACCAAAACAAAAAATTAAATTACTGCTATCCATTAATAATCAAATAATTTCATAAATTTTGAAGAAAATACATGAATATTAAAACAAAAACTTACCCATCTACCCAAGGTCCCCTAAGATGTTCTCTGGTGAGCTTCATAATAGCATAAAACCATTCCCAAAACGTGAAATTCCTCTCACTTAACGGTTCTTTGCAAAATTGCGCCCAAGTTAGCAACGAATTACTCGATTCATTGAAATTACCCCTAAAAGCTTTTTCAGCTAAAAACCTCAAATTGTCCTCTGTTAGACCACGACCAGTAGCTGCCCTGAATTTAAGTGACAAAGTTTCCGCTACCTTATTCCAAGGTACCTGAATAAAAATAACAAATAAGGTGAAATTCGACAGTCTCAAACAAGAATAATTTAAAAGTAAACAATTGAAATAACTTTTTATTAATGACAAATAAAGATATCGAAAAAAATGTACTAAAAGGAAAACGTTTTCACCCCTTTTTGACATTATAAATGCCAAAATAGAGCATTTCTAGCCTTTTAACTGGAATATACTAGTCACCTAAATCCTACACACATTTTGAAAATAATCTGCAACTTAACAAATTTAACTATTTCAGTTAAGACACTCTTTCCAATCCTTTGTTGCTTCATTCATTTGCTGTGTATTATTTTCCCTTTCTCCCTCCTTCCTTCCCTTTTTTTAATTATATTTTTTTACTTCTGTCACATTTCTTATTAAACTTATGATTTTCTCCTCTTAATATGTCCATACCAGTTTCAACATATTTTAACTTGTTCATTTCCTATTGGTTCCTTTTTTCATGTTTCTTCTTCTACTTCGTTATTAATAAAATAATATTTTGATCACACCTGAAGAATAGAGGGATTCCACAAGAAGTACAAAGAGGTAGAACAAATAAATGTATGAAATAGAAATTCTAAATAGAAAAACAAGGATAAGCATAAAAATTATCAAATCTACACTCAAGATAGCAGAGAAAAAATTATAATATTAAATGGAACATTATTTATTATGAATGATGGAATTCTAAATGATTCACCTCGAAGATCATATCGGAGTAAATTAGAGAGAATGAAACTTACTTTTTCAGGTACTGCAAATGGAACTCTACCAGGTTCACTGAATGCATTATCCCAAGTAACAGTAGCCCAAGCGTGAGGTTCTTGATTACCGTGAACAATAACCACCACTGGCAAGCTCAACGTCCACACCTGAAACATCAGTTCCCCTCCTCCAACACTAAACTGTGATTGAAATAACAGGGAAAATTTTTCGTCCATAACGCTTTCAGTTCCTTGAATTAAAAAAAAAATCAGTTAAAATTCACTGGAAATAAACTTTTTATTATTTAAGTACCTTTCTTTTCTGCTCTCTTAATTTTTTTTAATTGCATATTCCTAAAACTGACCGAAAGGTGTCTTGAGCTTTGTTGGTATTCCATTGTACCAGTATTGTTTAAAATTTCCCCAGAACATTCACCACTTTTGCCCAATTTATCATTTTTTAAAAGCATATTCGCCTGTGACTCCGATATTATCGTCACTTTTACTTGCGGTGGTGTCATATGAACATTGAGTTTACCTCCTACCAAAAGTCGTACCGTTGCTGTAAACCTAATAATATAAAAAATATACAAATAAAATTCATGGTAAAAAGATTAAAAGAAAATTGATCGACCAACAGCTGCAATACTCAAACAGTTTTCATCTCACACAAGTAAAATTTATACCTCTAAATTAAAGAAATATTTACCTGGTATTAGTTTTCATTACTTGAGGTGGTTGTTTTTCAATGATAAAAGTTGATGTGACTAATGTAGAAAGTAGTTGTGTAAATTCTTGTACCAGATGAGGTAATACGTCAGCAACAACAGGTGGATCCACCATTGGTACTCGTTGTTTCAATCTTTCCACTTCTTTAGTTTGTTGTCTGTTCAACCATATCAATTCGGCCAGACTTTCACACCTAGCATGTACAAATAACAACTTTTATATCATTAAAAATCAATTAATGGCTATTTAAAAAACCTTTTAAACTCTATATTCAAGCTGTATAGGAGCATAAATGAGAAAATCTATTAAAGGTGGAAAATATTTTCAAATAAATGGGAAAAATCTCACCATTCTTGTATAGTATCCAGATTGCTATTAAAATTAGCGCCATTTCCAGCCAATTGTTGGTCACGTTTCCATTTAATGAGTTCCTCATCTAAAACGTTCGTTTGTAGTTGAGCAAGTAATTGATAAGTCTCTTTTAGTTTTTCGCCCAAAGCTAAACGTAATTGTAATAATGCAGCTAACTTCTGGTTCAAATTTTGTTCCAACATTTCCTTTTGTTTTTGAAGTTTCGGTACGTTAGAGGGAAGTTGAGCAGTCGGCTGTGTCGTGAGTTGTTGCAAATGTGCTAAAAATAGAAAATTTGTTGAAAAAATGTTTTTTCCCATAAAATAGTTTTTTGTACTCATAATTGATGAAATTTAGCTTCAGAATGGATAAGCTTATAAGAAAAAGTATTATAACCTTACTTCAAAAGAATAGGGAAAAAAGCATTGATGTTAATGAGAACAACAATTCTGATGAAATAGAAAAATATCCAGCACACAATGCACCCACAAAGCAGTGAAGAGATTAATCTTACCACTAATTTTTTGACATTCGTGATACTGCAAAGCAAAGGACTCCAATTCTTGTTCCATTTTTCTCAAATCTTCAGCAGTACTCTAAAAATTTAACCATTCAATTAATATATTCATTAAAAAAACAAATCTATGGATATAGTGAATTTTACCTGAGTTCTGCTGCGTAATACATTCACTTTTTGTAAAACTTCCGCCCCGCTATTGGATATCATTAAATTTGGTAAACCAGTCAGACTGTCAACACCTGCAGCTTGAACTAACCTCATTTCTGCAGCTAAGCAACTACGTATCAAGGTGAAGAGCTGAATGGGACAAGAACTAAAAACGTTTTTGTTACTTTAGTTGCATAAAAACGATAGTTATAATAAAATAATTACCTGTACCTCTCCCTAAACAGTTTAGCTGCTTCAGCAAGTTTGAGTTTTGTTAGAAAATATTCAGAATCACCAACAACTGATGCTTTGTTTTCAATTTCAGTTATTAAAGAATCTATCAAACCTGCAATGTATTGTTCATGTTGAGGATTATCAGGTTGTGGTTCAATATCTGACCTGAGAATAAATATGAATATGATTTTACTATATTAACTTTATCTCTTCAAAATTAATTTATTTCTGGAAGGTGTCTCAAAAGAATATTCAAATTTGTATTGTTTATTGTGTAGCTATTCAGAGGGGCGCGAGAGGTATGTCAATAGCTAGCCTGGATTAAGTGAAATGGACATTGTGTGTAAATGAGTATTACAAAAATTGTGATTCTGAGATGTAGCGCGTAGAAAATTCTGGAATAGTCGTCACTTAAATGAAGCGCCAGGTGCTCGATTAATTGGAAAATAGATTAACGAAAATATGGGTGTCCAAGGTTTTCTAAACAGTATTGTCGTAACGAACTTGACTTGTCTGATTAGCAGCGTGCTGTTGCTTAAACATACATAAATCAAAAGTATTTCACATTTTACACAAATATTTAGGGCTACACCACAATTCAGTTGCTGCAAGAATTGAAGCCTCAGGATGCTGGTCAGAGGTTTAACTTCTTAAACCAGCACTTTCTAATGTTTACCAACATTTAGTTTTCAGATTAAGCTCATTTTCATCTTAATGAACGTGTCAACAAGCAAAATTGTCGCTACTGGAGTGAAACCAATCAAAAAAAACACAAACATCTGAAACCCCCATATTCATCTAAAATGATGGTATGAGCTGCAATGTCAGCGCGAGGCCCTCGCTTTTTTGAAAATGAAAGGGGACGTACAATTAGAATGAATTCGGAGCGTTATGTGTAGATTTGTTCGTAACTGCAAAACTTTAATGATTATAACCAAAAGAGCATGGTTCCAACACACTTCACACACACATCCAATCTCTGCCACGAGTTTGTAAAATTTTTCCAAGCAAATTGATCTCCAGGAGAGGTGAAAGTTCCTATTTAACATCTATGGACTTTCTCCTGTTGGGTTTGTATCAAATCTAAAGTTGTGCTAATAAACCGACTTCCCAGGCACAATTAAAAGAAAATATCCGTCAAAAAATGGAAGCCATCAGGAAGAATAACTGCTGGGCGTTTATAGGCAATTTTAGTGCTCAATTAAGTTTATGTGTGGATGAAATAATTCCCAAGCAATGTATTTAAATATGTAACAAACATTTTTTCAATAAACTATTTTTCTTGAAATTGTTTTTTCTAATGTGAACTTTCTTTTGAGATACCTGCCATTTGTTTATAATCAGAAATTATTCTGTATAAGGCACACAAAACATAGTTTTAAGTATTGTATCTTGACAATTTATAGAAAAATCTCTATAAAAATAAAAATCTATAAATCATATACTAGCTTATCTATATTTGATAATTGGTGATAAAGTGTTTGTCAGTAGTATCCACAGGAACAAAAAATTAAAAAGTCCATTTTAAACAACAAAAAATATAAAAATAAATGATCACACTTACCAAAATTTTTCTTCTATATATTGAGCGAGATAATGTCTTACTTCGATTGGAAAGACATCACCGTAGATTTGTTGCAAACTTCCCGGTGGAAGTTGTTGTACTTTAGCCCAAAGTGCCATATTTTCCTCCTAAAATGAAACCAAATAATTATATTGCATTCTTGCATTTATAAAGTCACTTAAATAAATATTTAAAAAATCTATTATCAGCTTTCTAAACACTAAACTGTTCAAGGTCATAGTTGAGCGGGACCATCTAACTATTCATAAACTGTTTACATAAAAAATTCCTAATACTAAAAAAAGTTAAATCAAATGACTAAAATTACATATTATTATATTTAACTTAAATAGCTCTACCCTTTATTGTAATAGTAAAAATTCAACACAAAAAATTAACAAAATTGCGAAAATCTACCTACATCAGCATATCAACAACATGGCCACCGAATCATATCAGTGAGTACATCCTTTTTTTGCACCTGTCAATGTCAAATGTCATATCATTTCATCACGATTATTGTTCCTAACCTTAGAACGTGAAATATAAGATTTGAAATATATACGGGGTTATAAAATTAATCATCTTGAGTGAAAATTTTTCGTGAAATTCTCTAAATACACATCTATGTTAATAATGAGCTTTGAAATAACAACTTGATTGACACAAAAACAAAAATTATATTGATTACTTATACTTTGATAGGTACAAACAATGGTTATACTTTTACTTGTACCCAGGTAAATTTGTGTTATTAATTGTAGCTATTAGCAAAAAATCAAAGTGCAAAGTGAGTTTTAAATCGTTATTATAATAAAATAAGTAAAAATATTCCTGCTATAAAATGCATTTAAGCTTTTCTGTATATAATCTTTATCACCCTTTTACACAGGGTGTCCAAAAAGTGTATCGGAATTTAATTCTTGCATGAAATTGAAATTAATGTTGAGTTATTAGCTAATATCGAAAATCTTCATTTTAGGCCAGTCAATGGTGTGAAAAAGAAATCGTTTATACTATAAGTTATGACAGTGATTCCCAAAATGGTGCAGGGGTCCACGGGAAGCTTTATAACAGGAGCGTACTTCAATTTCCATAATATCTGATTTTTTGACTAGTTGGAAATATGGTGTAAATGTATCAACTTTAACAATAATTATTTTGAGTGGTTTACGAGGAAAAAAAGTTTGGGAACTTCTGAGTTAAGGGGATCGTGAAAAATAATGATATAAAGTTTTTCTATATTTAATTCAAAAATAAAGTTGTTGTGGTTTAGATAAACTGTATCATTTTTCAGTTTTTTGTATATAACTTGGGATCGGAATTTGGGATAATAGTAACATTTCCAATGTTTATAAAAAAATATTTATTAACAAAAAATGTTTTAACAATCCGACAACAATAAATAAAATTTCAAGTAATATATATTTCTCGATTTTAATAAATAACAATTTTTTTTAATAAAACGCAAGACAAATATTCAATTCCTATAGTAAAAAAATTCAATTTATAACTGAAATTAAATAAAATATTAAAATTTTTTGATGGCATACTAAATAAAATCAACAATAACATAAAAAGAAAACCTACTTGGTCCTAAAAATATTTAAACTTCAATTCATGTCGATCAGTGTATTTGTTAATAGTGGCGTTCCTTTTGCATGAAATCTCAGATAATTTGAGAACTGATATCATCAGCTCAATTTGAAATAAATCAGATAATTTTCAAAAGGAAAGTTATAAGTATGTAACAGGTACATCAATAAAATTCAAGTAACAAAAAGATTATCCAGGAATACAATTTGTTACTCGCTTAGTCGTGCTGGTGGTGTCAGTTTGTATGATGAACATAAATACAAGACTAATTCAAAATACAGTGAGTTTAAAAAATGGAAGTTAGTTCTTTTGTATTGACTTTTGTAATAACAAATAAATATGAGTACGAAACTTCTCATTTCCTTTGACTTTGAGTTCTAACAGTCTTATATAGATTAGAAAATTTAATATTAAATTTCAACAGTTTATAAATTTTTAGATCGTCAAATATCATTATATTGTCAATTGCTTAATTTAAAGGGATATAATACTACTATTTTTAACTACTGACATTCTCACCCTTTCTACCTAAATAGGGCGTCCCGAAATTAGAAGAATTGTAGATCCTTAACACATTGTTATTTTATAAAATAATTTATATACAAAGAAAAAATTTCCCACTGATCTCTCTTATTTTATTAGTTAAGAGTTTTTGTTTGTTATCGTCAGTTAAATGCCATTTTTAACTATTAAATAAGAATCTACAAGTGTTTTATTAGTTTTTTTTAATTCAAAATCGTGTTTATTTATGTTTATAATATGACGTTTCAATCTTCTTTTCGACATTGTCATGATGGTCTCCGTTGTGGCCTCTGATATAGTTGGGCATCCGGGAATTTTGACATCTGATTGATATTTGAGAGAAATTGTAACATATCAAGTGTATTTAAAGGCCGATTCATAAAGTTGACTTTCCGTTTGATATATTTGTTATAAAATTAAAAACAGTGAAATTTTTATAACCATTTATAGTTGCCGTTTGACATCGCAGTCTGCCGTTGGTGACTTCGAACATAAGCGAAATTTATGTTCCCGTCGATGTTCGTAGCACTAGAAAAGAGCCAATCACATACATTTGCGTTTGTCACGTGATTTTGCCTAATGCTCCCAATAAAAAAAAGTCATCGTTATTTTCCACAATACCTTCCATAAATACAAAATACATAAACAAGTAAAAAAAATATCACGAAAAGAAAAAAGCGGTACACACATCAAAGAGAATAACAATAACAAAATTTTTAGGTTAACGGCAGTAACGTCAAATTTATAAATACACCCGCGAACAGCAAATCAAGTTTATGAATCCGGCCTTAAGTGTTTATGACATACTAGGTGCAATGGAAAAATTTATGATGGAAAATTCCGGTTTGGATCAAGTGTTGTTGAAAAATTTTCGTTTACTTTGAAACGAAAAGATTAGTGTTTGTGACATATGAGAGGATCACTGGAAAAATTTCTTATAAAAAAATTGACACTAGATTAAATTATTGGGGTATATGAGATGTTGTTGGATGGAATAATTAAGTGCTTCACATACGAAGTGCAATGGAGAAATTTAGAAATGGATTTAGTGTGTGGAATATACAAAAGTGTTTGCAGTATACAAGAAATGTACGAGATGCAGTGAAAAAAAGTATAAAAAATAGTTTCGAAATGGGTTTAAAGACTTTGAATTGGAGTTATTAAACTTTTGTTACATACGACGTGCAGTGGAAAAATTTTGACATGACTCAATTTTTTCATGTATACGAGGTGCAGCGAAAAAATTCTTGTTTCAAGTATTTTGAAATTGAATAATATAAATGAATAGTAAATAATAAATATTTCGAAATGGAATTATTGAATGTTTGTAATATACGAGGTTCAGTGGGAAAATTCATTATAAAAATTTCATAAAATAACACGATTCATTCAAATATCTTCTAATTTACACTAATTATGGTTTTCTTTAATACTTTTTATCGTATTTCATTTTTATTTTTATCATATATTTGTTGTTGAAGCTTTCAACACTAATTTTTCATTCTTATATGTCCTCTATCATCATCTTTGCGCCAAAATATTGTGCAGATATTAGTAAGGATCTCTTAGGTACGAAATGAATGAAATTAAAAATTTTCATTTTCATCGATCGATACAATTCTTCATAACTATTATAGTTATAGTCGTTCAAGGACACTCAAAATATTATTTTTTCAATTCTATGTATAGAACTTTCGTTTTATATTTTGAAAATAGCTTACGTAAAAAATCTTTGGTGTTATCGTACGTAGCGAAACTAATACCGACGGCTATGGGGCCTTTGATCCAGTTCATCGAAAGTCCTTTATATAAACCCCCTATCAGACCTTCAGTCCTGGAATATTAAGAAAGAACGAACGTGAGAAAAGTTTCTCCACGACATACTGTATAATGATAACTATAAAAAATATATTTAATTGTGGGGATAAAGGGACATTTGACCGTTACAGGGTAGTACATGAAAATGTTGTATGTAAATGACATAAATGAGATAAATGTAAAAATGACAATGGACCTTTTGGAAGAGTAAAGATGATGATTTATCACTGCAGAGAGGAGAACTTGATGAAAGCACCGATAAAGGAAAAATGACCTTGTAAATTCAAGAAAAAACTGGTGTACATCTTGTTGGGAGCCCACTTTTTATGCTGGCGTGCAAAGTGGATGCAGCTACAGAATAATCTCACAAAGAGAAGTTGATTTGCCAACAATTATCATCATATTATTTAGAGGAAGGATATCTGTGGTTCTGTGAGTGTTTATCATACTCAAAAATAAATAAAAGTTGACAAAATTCAATAGAGAAACCCATGAACGTTGGTCTCCTTTTAGTTCAATTCATTTTTATTTAATTCGTTTTCCAATTTTTTACCTCTTTCATAACATAAGATTCCATCGTTGGAGCCAAATTACTTTCCACCTGGATATTTCTTCATGTTTGGAACCAGAAATTATTACGTGGAGTTAAATCTCGATAAAAGGGTGGATGGGAGAGTATTAATTCATTGATGTTTTGCCTGCATCCTTTCATTGTTCCATTCTATTCTAAATAGTCAAGTGATTATTCAAAAATAAAACCACTTAGCGATGTGAGCTGCTTTTTTTAGTGTATAGAACTCAGCATGTCGTTGAAAACGTTTGGTATCTTCCTCAATAATGAAATCCAGTAAACTAATTCATTACTTTAAAAATTGATTATAGAGCTCAGCCACGATTTGAAGAATTTTTTTCAAAGTTTAGCCTCGATTTGAATATATTCTAAGGCTTAGCCACGATTTGGACGATGTTTTTTCAAAGTTTAACCTTGATTTGAATGTTTTCTAAGGCTTAGCCACGATTTGCGACGATGTTTTTTAAAGTTTAGTCACGATTTGAATGTTTTCTAAGGCTTAGCCACGATTTGAACGATGTTTTTTAAAGGTCAGCTATGATTTGAATAATTTTTTTCAAAGTTAAGCCTCGATTTGAATATTTTTTAAGGCTGTTACGACTTTGACGATGTTTTTTTAAAGCTCAGCCATAATTTGAATGTTTTCTAAGGCTTAGCCACGATTTGAACGGTGTTTTTTAAAGTTTAGTCACGATTTGAATGTTTTCTAAGGCTTAGCCACGATTTGAACGATGTTTTTTAAAGGTCAGCTATGATTTGAATAATTTTTTTCAAAGTTAAGCCTCGATTTGAATATTTTTAAGGCTGTTACGACTTTGACGATGTTTTTTTAAAGCTCAGCCATAATTTGAATGTTTTCTAAGGCTTAGCCACGATTTGAACGGTGTTTTTTAAAGTTTAGTCACGATTTGAATGTTTTCTAAGGCTTAGCCACGATTTGAACGGTGTTTTTTAAAATTTAGTCACGATTTGAATGTTTTCTAAGGCTTAGCCACGATTTGAACGATGTTTTTTAAAGGTCAGCTATGATTTGAATAATTTTTTTCAAAGTTAAGCCTCGATTTGAATATTTTTTAAGGCTGTTACGACTTTGACGATGTTTTTTTAAAGCTCAGTCATAATTTGAATGTTTTCTAAGGCTTAGCCACGATTTGAACGGTGTTTTTTAAAGTTTAGTCACGATTTGAATGTTTTCTAAGGCTTAGCCACGATTTGAACGGTGTTTTTTAAAGCTCAGCCATGATTTGAATAACTTTTTTCAAAGTTTAGCCACGATTTGGACGATGTTTTCCAAAGTTTAGCCATGATATAAAGGATTTTATCAAAATTTAGCCTCGATTTGATTGTTTTTTAAGGATTAGTCACGATTTGAATAATTTCTTTCAAAGTTTAGCCACGATTTGCATGTTTTTTAAGCATTAACCCCGATTTAAAGTATGTTTTTCACAGATTAGCCACGATTTGAATATGTTTTATAGTTAAGCAACGATTTTAATGATGTTTTTAAAGGTTCATAGTCACACGAAATAAATTTTACAAGGGAATTACAAGTTGAAGTTTCGGCCAATCCCCATACTTACTTATAAACATATTTTAGTGTCATTCCTATTGTGTTGTATTTTCCATTAACGTCGGTTTGCATCCTTCTCCTAACAATATCTAATGGATACGTACAACTTTGACCCAACATACCCGCCACCGCACCGAACGCCAATGATGCTACGGGAGGCGGCGTCTGTACATTGTCTATGTGCTCTGTAATTTTAAATCTAATATTGACTTCCAACTGTTTCAGAACGTGTTTAAAATAAGCGTTTTATGATTTTATTTTTCAAAATTTATTTTATTAGAATTGATTTCTGAAAATTTTCAACAAAAAATTAGAAGAAAATTTGTTATAAAACAAAGCAATCGATATCATTGATAATAACCTTGCTTTAAATCCAGGTATTTTATTTTTTAAAATCGTTTTACTCTAATTTTTACTTAAAAATTTCAAATATATTAAAAATATATATAGATATGGAAAAATTATATCAAAAAATTCAATTCAAAAAACAGCAAATGAAATATTTGACATGTCTATTCATCTCTTAGTCAAAACAAACAAATGAATCTGTCATATCTGTCAATTATGTCAATCAAAACAAACAAATCAAATTTCTGTCATCTACCTGTTAAGTCATAATGAAACAAATGAATCTGTCATATCTGTCATTTATGTCAATCAAATTTCTATCACTTATCTATCAGTCAAAACAAAACAAATCAAATTTTTGTCAGTCAAACAAAACAATGAAATTTCTGTGAATAGGAACAAGCAAATCCGTTTTCTGTCAATTATGACCTCTGGCATTTGTTATCTTGACAAATTGACAAATAAAATTACAATAGGGAATAATTTGGATATATAGTGGCTACAGTATCATCGAAACACTTGTTTGTCAAAAATGTTTGAAGAAATGTCCAGTCGTTGAACGACGCGGTGTTGCCATTTCCCGCTTTATAACTAAATATAACAATATTTGTCAATGGAGCAAAAAAATTAGGGAACTTTGTCTTTGACTATTACCTTATCACCACATAAATTCGCTAATTAAAGAACATTTGTAAACAAAAATAACTTTTTTTAGCGATCCATAAAAACATTGATGAATTTTTGAATTATGGGACAAAAAATTATTAGTAAACATATTTACTAACCTCTATATAATCTTTTCAACGTATCGTAAGTGAAAAACGATATTCCTGCGTAAGGAATTACTCCTAGAATCGTCGGGATATATCCTCTATAAAATACTTTTATCCCTTCAAAGTAATATATTTTTAAAAACACCTGTAAAGTTAAATTCGTTCAAATTTTTCCAACAATAAAAATTTTTTTTGTAAATTTTGTGATATATGAATGGCAAATGCACACCCTCACCTGTCTTAACGTCGAATATTCCTCCCTAGATGTGACTGCCATTCTAGCTCTTGCTAGATCAAGGGGGTAAGTGAGCGATTGTGACGTAACCCCCGCTAAAGAACCTGCTAAAAACAATTTGACCGGCGTTCCCCTGAAGAAAATAAAATATATATTCAACTATTTAACTCGTGTTACTTGGGCGAGTAGCGCGATTAATGTAATTCATTAACTGGCGCAGTCAGTAGGATTCGTGCGGTCGTGAATTTTACGCAAATTGATATGATTCAATCTATTAACATTTTCATTATAATTTTAAGTGTACATGTGTAAACAACTCACCCTCCCTGATCCACCCTGAGTATTCGTTTCCACTGCTCGTGAGCTGTGAATTGTATGGCAGCATGAGGTACTATTCGTGCCATAGTAGCACTGTTTCCTCTCCATAACGTTAAAACGCCATCTGTTCTTAACGTTTTTAAAATAAATTTGAAAGCTTTTTTAGTTGAATACGGCTTATGTCTGGAAAAATTATTATAAATCGAGTGCTCAAATTCTTAAAAATTGCTGTATTTATATTAATATCAGTTTTGCGATAATCTACTAATCAGTACTACTACTAATGCCGATCTAGGGTTGCAAATTCCGAGTGCTTTTTCAAAGTAGTTTTGAAAAGCTTTAAAATGAGAGTTAATAGAACTTTTTAGCGTGAAAACTAAGAAAATTATGGCCGAAATGAATCGACTTGGTTACGTTAATTGAATTTTACACATAAATTTTGAGGTTATGTAAAAAAAGTGTAGATACAAAAGTTGTGGAATTTTTCATTACCTACAACTTATCTAATTGACTTTTTTCTATAGGACTTGTAGTTTTACCACAAATCAAGATAAACCGTTTTTTACCATTACCCCCTTCTACTTCTCGACCTCCCATCGCCCGCAAATTATTTTTCCTTCATTTTTTGTTACATTTTTCTTCCTTTCCCAAAAGGTTTCATCATACTATCATTTTCAAAGGCTTTAGCCCTGGTCTAATATATTTATCTATCAGTCGTAGATACAGTAGTAGTATACGACTCGAATATAATGGATATTATTCAGAGAACTATTATTTTTACATAAAAACATACCAATGCCAATCAATATTGTTTCGTTATAACATATTTTTGTTTAGTTATAAATAGATAAAATGTCAGCTGTTCGACTAAATAATATGTCTGCTTACCCATATCTCATAAAACAAAAATAAATTACGAAATATGGATATAAATAAATAAGGTTATATATATATTTCCTTGTAGGCTATTGATAAAAATGTTATTTTGATAATTGTAATTCCCAAGTTCAGAAAGTATATTAATTTTTTTTACTAAATATTTTTTTCAAGTACGATTTTATTTTATGAACACCCCCGTATATTGAATTTTAAAAAATATGTTATTATCAATGCATCGTCTAAAAAGTACTTACCCTACTTGAAAATTGATTTTCGTTCTATCCAAAGGAGCTATCGTAGTTTTAGCTACCGCACCGGCTATAGCACCAGCCGCTAAACTAGTCAAAACTAATTGTCCATTACTTAAATTATAATTATTATTATTAAAACTTTTATCGGCACTTTTTGCCATATTAAAAAATAACGAAGCGATTTCTTTTTCTTTATCTGTAAAAATATTACATAAAAGTACACTATTTTACAATATAACAATAAAATTCATAACGAGATTCTCTTTTAATAAATTATAAAAAAAACAGTCTACAATATCTGTACGTAAAAATTAATTAAGTAGCATGCATCCTTCTATTTGGTGACCTTACTATAATGTAAACAAACTGAATCAAATGAAAAGATAACCTGCGCCGTGATAAAATTTACTACATATTCCATGTGATGGTTGAAATAATTATTGTGAGGCAGTACTCGAGCCAACAGCTGTTTTACCTGTTTGGTTACCTGTAGTTTGGACTACCTTATCTCCATTTCTATTGTTTGACGTGTTATATTTAGTAAAAACGAATTAATTCTATTACAAAACAAATTTTTTTATTAAAAAAGAAGAAGAAATGGTAAGTTTCTTCATTTCGAAAGTACTTGGTACTTTATAATTATTGTGTTTGTTTTTAGGCGAGGTACTTTAAGGAAAAAGATATTGATGGTAAGTTTTTTTTTGGTTAGTATACATTTTGATACCGTTTCATGAATCATTATTTTACAGTTATTTTAACTATAAAAAATTAATATTTTATATTATAAACGTTATTATCAAATGATTGATATTTAGTGATGAACTAATTATCACGCAATTAAATATGGAAACACTAAATTAATTAAGAATATCGTGAATATTTTATTTGTATCTAATTTAAGATTAATCTTATCAAACTTTATCGAAATAATTGATAAAAAAAAATAAACTAATTAGATAATGACAACATGTTATATTTAAATAATATTCTTATTCGAAAATGTGTTATCTACTGAAAAAGAAGAAAAGAGAACTAATAAAGCAATGAACAAACTGGAAAGGAAACTGGAAAAAGTTTATTTAGAAATAAAGAAAGAAAAAAACCAAATACATAAAAATAGCGAGGATTCGATGAGGGATCACGGGGTCATGACTCCTCCAAACTGTCTTACTTTCAGGAAAAGTTTTAGGGAAGCATCAAAACTTCGGTACAGTTTGAGGGAAGTGCCGAAATTAAAGGAAGATATCTAAGCAGTCAACCTATAGAAAAATCTGATCACATTTTCACTTTTTATTTTCTTTCTTTTTTCTTCATTTTAATTCGTGACCCCCTTCCCCCCCAAATTGCTCTTCAATGACCTAAAAAGCTATTTTTCTTTTTTTTAATCATACAGAGAACATTTAAAAGATAATTTAAGATAACTTTGGGCATTACATCTTCAATAAAATTATCATCAATTTTCAAAGTAATTTTTATTTCAATTTTCTGAATATTTTACATATTTCAGAATATCTGTTGCTAGTTTTTTTTCTTTCATTCTTTTCTATTTTAATTCGTGACTCCCCTTCTCAAACTAAAAAGCTGAAAGTACGCCTTATAATGCTATTATTTAATTATTCAGAGGGCATTCTAAAGACACTTCCAGATTACTTTAGGCATTACAGGATCTTCAATAAGGTATTAGAGAATTTAGTTACCAATATATAATAAATATAACAATTTTCATTTTAATATCTTTTACAGAATTCAGGGAATGTTTTTATTTATTTGCACGATCTGGGACTATCAAAAACCTAGATGAATTGACAGTGATAATGAGAAGCTTGGGATTATCTCCAACAAGGTCAGAAATGACAGGATATTTAAGACAAAAAGTGAGCAATATAATAATATAAGTTAAAAAACTTGACTCTATATGTATCGAATTATTATATAGCTTAAACTGCAATTGTTGACATGGATAATAAAAAATACAAAGTTATTGCAGATGACTTGAAAACGTTGATTCCATTCTAATCATTTTATCGTCATCGTTTCAATTTATAAATGGTTTTAGGGTGGTAAAATGTCTTTCCCGGACTTTTTGGAAGTCATGTACATCCATTCTAAAGTAGAAAACATTCCAAAAGAAGTTGTGGATGCTTTTAAAGCAGCAGATCCTGAAAATACAGGAAAAATCTCGGCCAAACAGCTTAGATATTTGTTACAAAACTGGGGAGAAAGTTTATCATCAAATGAAGTCGATAGAATCTTCAGAGAAGCTAACGTTAATGCTAATAGTATGGTACGATATGAAGATTTTGTTAAAATTGCTTGTGCTCCTGTTCCAGATTATTACTAACTATTTTTATTGTTTATCTTCCATATTTTTGTCAGTAAAATAATGTTTTATTCAGTATTATACGAATATAATGAAATAAACAGTATATAATGAATAATTGTATTATTTACCAACCTTTAAACATTACAAAATTAGATCCATTCATAGTTCAATTGAAGGATGTGTTACTAAATAGTCTGATAATAATTAAAAGTCATATAATACAAACAAATTTGGTTTACAAAACATTCTTTGAATTAAACGTAAAGTATTGTTTTTTCCAAATTATATGGAGAAGTATATAGCCGATATATGCATGAAATTACACTGTTCTGTATATAGCAGAACTATGAAAAAAAGCACTAAACTGGGAAGATATTTATGCTGTAAAATAGCAAGAAAATTATAGAATTCTTACAATACATTCATATCTTTAATATATTATGCACATACTAATGTATATATTTTCGTTAATTACCAACTGGGATGATGCGATTTTTCAAAATAAAAAAAAGATGTGTGTTATTATATATTGAAACCATCTTACCTTTTCTTGAGAAGTAATATTAGAAAAAATCTTATTCACATAGTAATTTCACTCAATCTATTCACGTAAAATAAATTGAAAACTCATATTTATATTATATTTAAATTTGGGAAATTTTGTATTATGTTCAAAGTGCATAACAAAAACACGCAACAAAAGTAAAGGTTATCGCTGTCAAAAAGTGTAAGAAAGTGCGTTCCTTTGTCATTCAAACATGATATTATTTTGATTGCATATAATTTAAATCTATAATGTATAATTAATAGCCTAGAATGAACTTTTTTCTAATACTATACATAAAAATAAACTAAACTATGATAAAAATTATTACATATCGACGCTGTACTAAAAATTGTACTCTTATTAGGTAACTATTGTTAGGTCTATTGTATGGAGTAGCAGAGCGTACCATTTTATCAAATGTCAAAAATTCAGCATTTGTAATTTATTTTAAGGTTAATTCGTTATTCTAACGTTTATTAATTAAGATTGTATTTACCTTTAAAATACCTATAGTATTTAATTTTATTATTATTCGTATAAATTAATAATCCATCAAGATGTCAACTGCTATGCCAATTAATCCAAAACCATTTCTCAATGGTCTCACCGGGAAAGCCGTCTTAGTGAAATTAAAATGGGGCCATGAATATAAAGGTTATCTTGTCTCAGCTGACGGATATATGAATGTACAATTAGCAAATGCAGAAGAAATTATTGACGGAGCTGTTGCAGGTATGTTACATTAAAAGTAATTGATAATATAGTTTGTATTAATTAGCTTTTTTGTATCCAAATATGATTGGGATAACTTTTTTTTAAGGATCGTTAGGGGAAATTCTGATACGATGTAATAATATTTTATTCATAAGATGCGCCGAAGAAGAAGATGAAGAGGGTGAAATGAGGGATTAGTTTAGTCTTAGTATAATTTATAATTAAGTTTTTCTACAAATAAAAAACTTTAATAAGTATAACAGTTATATTCTTTCATAAAAAGTATAATTATTTTTATTCAATTAAAATAGAAATTTTATCAATTTCTTATATCAATTTGAAAATTTGAAAGTTAAATGTTTATAGCTTTGTGTACTGAAATAAAAACAATAGAAAATAACTTATCTTCAGATATTTTTCTTGATTAATGAAGTTATTTACTTATGGCATCAGTTTAGGTGATCCAATACTAAATATTTTGATAGTCTTGTTGGATAAGGGTGTGTAATATGTGTAGAACCCCTTCAAAGAGTTGTTGGAGCTTGACGTTGGTAAAGGGGGCCAATGGCCGCCCTCTTTGGGCGTGCCTACCTGGGTATGAAGAGTCTTTGTGCTGAGGGATGAATGGTATCTAAGCCCTTATCATATGACACGAACAATACCTGTGAGAAACATGTCGAAATTCCTATAGCCTTTGAAATGAAAAATCCTCCTATGTCTTTTGAAGGCTTTGATCAAACAAGGATCACTGAACCCACTACCCCCAAAACATTGGTTTTGTCCAATTTCAAAGCTCTGGCTGATGGTTTTGACTAACCCCAGCACAAACGCCGTAACATCAGTCATGAGGAGAAAAAAAGGAGGAGGACCAATGCTGCCGAGACAGCTTAATGGCACCAGATCCTCGACTTCCAACTCTTCTCCCAACCCCACTTAGGGCTTCCAACCTGGAGTTCCGGGTAAAGCCTGTTAAGAGGCCAAGAACTCCGGGTTTTACACTCATCTAATAACAAGTTGGCTCCAAAAACTTATATTTTTTCAATTCTCCTTCGCCTTTTCCTCACTGAACCCAATTATATATACACAAGGTCGCTAAATTCTATAATTCATATCAACATTCTGTTGATTCTTAAAGTGACCAAAGATCTATTCCTCAATGTATTCACTTCACTAACCTCAATACATTTTATTCCAATTCTATTAGAATTATTGTTATATCAACTCAATATTTGTTATTTTAATTCTATTTTTTTTATTTTCACATCTACGAGGTGTGGATATTAAGTAACTAGCGCTGCTACAGAAAAAGTACGCATGTGCCAAAGGTTAACGACCGTCAGCTGTTTGACTCGAAGCCTGCGATTGCAATCCTCTCATTTGAACAACAAGAAGCTCGCAAAAATATTTGTTTTGACACTTTGAATGCGATTGAATATGACTCAAACTTATAGAAAAGCTAATAACGTGTGACGAATCAAATCTGCATTAAAACAAGACTTCCTGAACTGCTTCGCATGGAGCGATGTAGGAATCGAGGTGTATATATTGGAGATGATAATAAATATACATAATGGCAAAATAAAATGTTTGATATAGTCAGTTTCGTTAG
Organism: Diorhabda carinulata; assembly: GCF_026250575.1. Lineage (NCBI taxonomy): Eukaryota > Metazoa > Arthropoda > Insecta > Coleoptera > Chrysomelidae > Diorhabda > Diorhabda carinulata. The sequence continues at coordinate 35,548,902 of NC_079461.1, read as the reverse complement.
TTGTTGTTATTTCAAATGTGGGCTCAATTTTCTACATTAAATTAATATTAGAATAAGTATATAAGATGGAAGGATTGTTTGTGTTGTTCCTTGATATGCAGGTAGTTGATTCCCAATTTTCTCAATCCAAAAGGAGTAACCTAGCACAGAGGTGGCTCCAAGATACAACTGGGAGAGTAAAGTATATAAAAGACTGCGTTTAACGACTTGTTAAATTTTTTCTTAGATAGTTTCCTTATAGAAACATTAGCAAAAAGATTTTACACGTTTATATTTCATTCTGGAACTACTTTTTGTTTCGAAAAAAACTGATTTGCAGCCGAAAATAGCACATCATCACGTTTTTAACATACATTTTTTATTTCAAAAAGTTTCTTAGTTAATACATGAATAAATAGATGTGAATGAAACTGCGAATTTGATTAATTAGGAAACGAAATAACGCCAACAAACATAACCTCAAATAAGATACTTTTCCTTTGTATTCAGAATTATTTGGCTTGTTGATTCTCGTTGCAATTATAATTTCATTACCACTACGCTTAATAATTACTATAATTGATTGATTAATTCCAAAAAGTAACCATGAATATAAATCTTGGCATTGATCAGGTATTAAAGGATGTACGACATTATCCTGAGAATTCGAATTCATATCGTGATTATTACAATAGTTTGAATGGTACTGTGTGTATTATTGACTTTTTGACTGAAGCTAATCCCCCCGAATGACAATCTTTATTTGCACATCCCTGATATTATCTTCGAAAATGAAACAGATGAATGAAAATATTGCATAAATGAAAATGTTAGTGGGTATTGAATTGTTATGAAACAATATTTTGAAAAATGTGATTTACTAAAAAGCGGACATTTTATTGTAGTAAAATAAGTTGACTAACAAGATTATAGAGCAGAAGTTCTGAAAATTTTTTTAATCGTGGACCACGATATTACTGACTTTTATGAACTAGTTATTTCCAACCCCATTGTGGGTAGAGCTTTACCAATAATTACTTGTGCTTTAGCAAATACAATGGAAACTATTTCCTAATTAGGGCCGAAACCAGGATCGTTGGAGAACGGAGTAACGGCGTCGACTCCTCCCTCACCTACACCCCCTTTTATTCAAATAACGGATTAACAAACGTTAGGTTAAAGGGTTAATGCGCCTGAAATTTTAATTGTGAACAAATAATTGAATATTTGTTTTGCGTTTTCGATAATGAGGTATAACTGTTTAAATCCGAAGGTACTTTTTCGGATTCCAGTGGCAGCACTGAGGAAAATTATAAGGAATGACATTAACCATAGAAAAATAGAAAAAATTTATGTTATAACAACATTATTATGGTAAATTATCCATAATACTTTGTAATAAAAAAGAAGAAAAAATTGTATGTATGACAATTTCTTTTAGGTTATATTTACTACATTCATATCAGCGGTATTCTGGAAGATTTTAGAATTATTATTTATCGTATACAGCTGGATATTTTTTCAATTTTTCTACTATATGAGCCAAACATGAGCTGTTACCTAAAGGATATCGGCACAATGTCTATTGGGGCTAACGTTAATCATTGAGGATTTTAGATTCACAAATGAAGAGTTCATTACATGAAGTTTTTTTTAAGTAAGATTGATTATTATCTATTTCTTATCGTTTATTTTGTTTCTAAATGATAATGGAGTATCTTCAGTTTGAATAGAAAATCCAGTACATAAAATTGAATAAATATATGTATGGAAAGTGCATTTCCGACTTTCGTATTGAATCAGGCAAGGGTTATATATTCATAATAAACACTAGTTGCACAAAGTTGCAAAGTCAGATATTTCCACTTCGATTTTGCTTCATTTCCCGCCGACGACGTTCACCGTGACTTTGTTGCAGCGTCAGTTAAAACGCAGTCGTCAGTGGCGTACAAAATCGATTTTTTATTCTTTCGCGGTAATGCCATTGACCTTTATTTTTTCTATTTCTATTAGATACGTGTATAAAAGTCCACAAAATATTTTAATTTTTTCATTTCAGCTTGTTAACTCGTTAAATGTTGCCAAATCAATTAACTTCTTGTTCACTTCAAATTAATAATATTCACACTTTTTAATATTAATAATAAATTTTTTTTTCACTCGTAGGAATTGCCGCACTTGCTTTCGGCTTCCTATTCGTGAAAAAAAGTATTAATTTACTCACTTGTTGCATAAATAACTGTTTTTCTTAAATTTTTATTCCAAACTCAATAACTAGAAAAAAAAAATAAACATCATAATTTATATTTTTTTTAATAACTTCAGTGGACAACAATAAAGTTGTAAAATGTAATACGATTCGAAATAAATGCTGGAAATGACCATTTCTAGCCCAAATACAGGTCGTGTCATGAATTTGACATTTGCAATAACGGTAAATCCGCCCCTCGCTTATATAAGGTTATTTTTTATAACCAAAAGTTGTATTAAAAAAATATGTACGTTGTACAATAATTAAAAATTTCTTCACAATATTTATAGATAATATAACATGTACTAAATTATTATAAACTTTCAGTTGAACATCAATAAAAGTAATCAGCATCCTTATCTCCATAATTGTTTATAATTAACATTCTGTTCGATTAGCGAATATGTAAACGAGAAGTGAATGATGCAGTTTTGTTTTATACAATGTATTAAGTAAGTTACATAATATATATCGAGTGATCAAATATTTAACTCTGACAATGTTTAGAATAAATTATATCAGAATTGTGTGGGGTACTTGTTACTAATTGAGATACATACATAATTTCGCTCCGATTCCGATCTGTGATGTGTAAGGCTGGATTCACACCATCAGGTCGATTACGGTTCGGTCGCGGTTTGATATCGGTCTGGTGAAATATTATTAAATGAAAAACAATGTGTGAATCCGTAAAAGTCAAGTTCCAGTCGAATTACATTCCAATTGCGATCAGAAATTTTGTATGAGCGAGATCGAACTTGTCACATTGTATTGATATTATTTTCTTTATCAATATTAAAAGTTATAACACCAAATTCTTCAATGATATTCTTCGGCTGCGTATATCAAATACTTTCTCATTTCTTAGACCTTTTGATATCATTAATGCTTTTAAATGTATTTGATTTTCGGTCTCTTCTATTTTAAATTTGTTTTTTTTTTAATAATCAATGAGAGATTGATAAAAAATTATTAAGAAAAACTAATTTTAAAATAGAAGAAACCTAAAATCAAGAATATCAAATACTGTATACATCCGACTTCGGTTACTGACGGTTCATAATCCAGTCAAAATAGACAAAAATTAGTCATAGCTTAACCAAAATTCGCATAGAGCTGAAAATTGACAGACACGTTAAATAAATCATTATAAATGAAATATCAAAAGTTCCCTTCGATCCTACTTCTGGAAAAAATTTTGTTCAAGGTCAAATGTACAAAATTAAGGTTTTTTCTATTTTTCTCGAAAACAGTAAGTATTATCGTGAAAGTGGGTCAGACAAAAGTTGTAGATCATACAATTCTCTACAAAAATGGTCTAGTCACTTTTTCTCTTACGACTCACCATTCGTGAGATATCGCGGTTTTAATCGCTGCCGAACAACGTCGTCGGACTACAAAAACATCTTCATCTGTTGATATCGTTTTTGATCGATCTATGAAAGCTCCAACAATCCAACAACAATTTCTTGCAAATACTCACAATAAGTCTCGCTTCAGCTGCTGGTATTTCAATACAACAAGCTGATAATGATGCTGATGGAAAAGTTCAAATAAAACTGTCGTTGTTGGAGAAGATGTTGATTTGTTGATATTACTGACTGCGCGGACTCCAAATGATAAAATTATTTACTTTTCGAAACCTGGGAAAGCTCAAGTACAATCAACAATACATTCATCACAAAGTCTGACTGCATATCCGAAATGTCGAGCTCATATTTTATTTTTATATGCAATAACTGGTTGCGATACTACATCAGCAATTTTAAAAAAGAGGTAAAACATCGGTATTTAAATTGTTTGAGAAACGTAATGATTTAATTGATTGCGCAGATGTATTTACAAAGATTCACTCTTCTCCACACGACATCGTTACAAATTGAATTCGTTTTCTTTTTGCAATAAATGGTGCTACAAAAAAAATTGATTCCATAGACAAATATAGTTATTAGAAGTTTGTAAAATCTGCCTTTCAACACTTGTATCGTGTGTATGTGGCTAGGCAATGAGCTGGACCCATAAAAATGGGGCTGGAAATGGGCTTGCTCTAGAAAAACTACTCAATACTATTTTTTGTATATGCAAGACGGATTGTAGTAAAAATTGTGGCTTGTCATAAAGTGGGATTATTTTGTTCGCCAGTATGCATCAAATGTCTGGGTCAGACTTGCTCCAATATTGGAACAAAATACAACAGATGAAGATATTTACGATATTAATGAAGAGACTATTGAAACTACGTTAGAAAAAATGCATCAAGTACATTACCTCGTAGGTGGTGCGGAAATGTATGCATATTATGTAAAATATGAATTTTCTAATGATTAAAACCGCGATATCTCACGAATGGTGAGTCGTAAGAGAAAAAGTGACTGGACCATTTTTGTAGAGAATTGTATGATCTACAACTTTTGTCTGACCTACTTTCACGATAATATTCACTGTTTTCGAGAAAAATGGAAAAAACCTTAATTTTGTACATTTGACCTTGAATAAAATTTTTTCCAGAAGTAGGATCGAAAGGGACTTTTGATATTTCATTTATAATGATTTATTTAACGTCTCTGTAAATTTTCAGCTCTATGCGAATTTTGGTTAAGCTATGACTAATTTTTGTCTATTTTGACTGGATTATGAACCGTCAGTAACCGAATTCGGATGTATACAGTATTTGATATTCTTGATTTTAAGTTTCTTCTATTTTAAAATTAGTTTTTCTCAATAAATTTTTATCAATCTCTCATAAATTATTAAACAAAACCAATTTTAAAATGGAAGAGACCGAAAATCAAGTACATTTAGAACCATTAATGATATCAATATACGCAGCCGAAGAATGTCATTGAAGAATTTGGTGTTATAACTTTTAATCTTGATAAAGAAAATAATATTAATACAATGTGACAAGTTTGATCTCGCTCGTAAAAAATTTCTGATCGCAATTGGAATGTAATTCGACTGGAACTTGACTTTTACGGATTTTACACATTGTTTTTCATTTGATAATATTTTACCAGACCGATATCGAGCCGCGAACGAACCGTAATCGACCTGATGGTGTGAATCCAGCCTAAATTGTACCTTGGGTCCAAGAGATGTAATTCACTTTTTTACATCACGTCTCTGAACCGTCTCCTACCCGTATCCGGTCTAATTTTCTCCAATTGTGTAGTCCAGTGGTCGGAAAACTTATTAGACGACTTTTTAGTTTACTCAGAGTCAGGAACACTATTCCAAGTAGTCTTGTCTTCCTTCTCTAGGCTATTCAAAGCAAACCACTTGTGTTCTTTTCCAATGTTTCCAATTCAACAGAAAGAAGTTCGAATTTAGAGCGCCATACCTCCTTGTTTTATCTAGCAATTCAATTTCAATTCTAAAAGGATAAAATTTCAAGCATTAAGAGGATTCTAGACAAATGCTAAAGCTGCTCCGCTGTTCTTAAATTCCTGCAACCTGCTGAAAAATGCTTCCCTCATATTTGAAATTATTGTTTCAAAATAGAGTTTATCAATAGAGGAATTATGTTTTGGCGATGCTTCAGCAGAGTCGGAAAGTGAAACAATGTGTCCGTTGCATAATCCTGAGCAGAAACATCGAAACAATTAAGTTTTTTTAAAGGAGCCAAAGAGTCACATTCGGCTCTGGAGCCGACCACTGGTGAAGTCTATGCGTTGTATCGTGGGATGCGATGTTTTCTTGTCGAATATACTCAACATCTGCGTTTTCTGGTATCCACCTTTAAAGTTCTGCGATTTCCTTCATTTTCTTCTACCAAACACAGTGCAATAACTGCTAAAAACATCGAAATTTTCTAAATTTTGAAAACATTTTCGCGCAAGACCGTCGCGATATTGTTCGAATCGAGACTGCCGATAGTTACGACGAGTTTAATGGAAATCGGACATTAACCGGAAGCTTTTGCATCCTGCTACCTGTGCCTTCTGTGTGTCTAGAAGTGATTGATTGTCTAAAATATGCGTCTTCCTTAGACAAAGCTTCTTAGAGTTAAAATTCCAACGGTTTAAACACCGCCATCGACATTATAATGTGGTAAAAGTGTAAAATCTTCTTTACCCAACAGAGTATATACAAAATCTGCGTTCTTCTCTATTCTCAAATCTGTCTAATGAATCGAGCCGGAAACGGAAATTGGAAAGAACTCGGAAGCGTTTCGGACATGTGTGTTCACCCCTTCCGATCCTGTACCGATCCGATTTTTAGAGCAAAATCGGACCGGAGTCGGATCGTGTGTCCCGGCCTTTACATGTTAAGTCAAAGTTTTACGTTCGTATATTATACATATCATCGCAATATTTCGAAACGTTCATTTTTAAGCTTTTATTCTCAGCGAGAGTTGGAATTCGTATATTTATACAGGGTCCTCACGACGAGCTGAATCGATATGCATATAGGGAAAGTACTGCGACTAGTTTTCTGAAAATTTGCTTGTATAGGATTCCCGAAATGCCGGTTTCAGCTAAAATAATTTTAGTATTCTGAAACTTCGTTATTTTAAACGGAATGCTGGGGTTTTTATTAAATTTTGCATCGTATGCATATAATCCACCATTTTTTAATTATTTCACATTTTCGAAATTTTTAGACACTCGCAGCCCTCCTTTAAAAAAATTATATTTCTGAGTTTAGGTGAGTCAGGTTTAATATTTTTGAGATTTGGACAAAAATAACACTTACAGCTTTCAAAATCTGTGAAAACCTTGACAAAAATTTATATAGGGTATTCAGAAAATGGTGCCGAATTTCGCTATCTAAAAACTTCGAAAATTTTATTTTTTCAAATGGCAACCCCCAGTTTTCTCTTTACCATTGGATTCTACCCTTTAAATTAAGGGGAATTTGTTAGTAAATTCATATATCTCAAATTGATTATATCTCAAATATCTCTCAAAACTAAAAATGAAACTAAAGTAAATGTTGGAAATGGTTGCCCCCAACTTCTAAACATTTATGGATTCTTCTTAAAAACCCGTGCTGAGGGGCGTTTATTGTGTGTGAAATAGTTCGAAATTCTCAGAATACTAGTCGCAGTACTTTCCCTATATGCATATCGATTCAGCTCGTCGTGAAGGACCCTGTACAAGTTTTTTAAAATATTGGCGGATGCGAATGCGCATCCACCAAAAATATAAAAAGCTCGCCAAATAATTCTGTAGGTTTAATGAGAAGGCGGTCAGTGCTTTTCAGCTAGGCGTAATTTTCTCCGAACATTTATCATTAGTTCTTGGTCGATTTGAACATTTATTTCGCGTATTTTGATAAAAATTCGACGCAGTAATTGTTAATCCTTTTCATTTCTTGAGATAACGAGTCCGAACCAAAAATTATATCGTCTCCAACGTGATTTAGTGAGGCAGTTGTAAATCGTTATCAACGACTTTTACTTTTTCTTTATATTTCATATTATTAGCATCTTTGGGTTGTATTTAGGACACTTTAGTCTTTTTAGATAATTTGGACAATTTCTTGTCAACTCCCGCGATATTGTACTCTTCGAAGTATGGTATTCACGCGCTAATTTTCTTATGGACACCATGACTCTATCTTTAACTGGTTGAATATGGTTGGATTTGGCCTATGAACAGAAAAATCGTGAAAACATCAACGAGTTAGGAATTAAAATGAGGATTCACGCCAAATAACGATTGGAGAATCGACGAGGAAGATTAGAAGTTTTCACTAGGACGTTGCTAGAAGCAGAAGTGGATGTTTAGTAGTCCAGAGACAGAGATTGTGAACATATAAGTACGGGAATGTAACAGGAAGTTGGTCATAGAGAAACTATTACTTTCTAAGTAATAGTCTTCCAAAACATTTGGTTCTAGTTCATCCTTGTTCTATGTCCAACATGTTGCTCTAAAGTCTGGAATCCTCTGTATACGACCTAACCAATCTATTCTTTTGGATCTTATCATTTTGATTATCCTATTCTCTGCTCCCAATTGTTTATTTCTCTTCGTCATCTTCGCTTCTAGATTTTCTCCCTCGTCGCCGTCGTTCTTGTTAAAGATCCCAAGATATACATAACTTTGAACTTGTTTACTTCATTCTGTTGTATTAAAACTTCTCATTGTTCTTTCCCTTTGTGGTGTTGTCAATATCATTAACTTCGTTGACTCGTAGATTATTCACTGTCTCCGCAATTTCTATGAGAGCTCTGCAGGTTTCCTTAAGGATCAGTACATCATCTACGTATGCCAGTATCCTTATTTGTGATGTCCTTGTTCTGTTTAAACCGATTTTACGTAATATACATTCTAATAATTTATATGGATAACGGGTCTAAATAAATAAAGTGGCCGTGTTAAATTTCATCACACTTTCTTGAACTCACTGTATATATTAGGTGTGGAAATTTATTAAAAACGTTTTAACTGGAGTTAAATAAAAGTTAAAAACATTTTCATTTCAATTTCAATTAATTAAAATGATATTATGAAGAGTTTTTAGAAGTTAAATGTTGTTTGAAGTTTCCATCAGATTTTTTGCGTGATTTTTAGTTGACCAACTTCAATTTTACAAATAAGTAGGACATTTTTTTGAATTTTCCATTGGGGTTCAAATATATAGGATTCCAAATTAATATACAGTAAAATTTCAAACAAAAATAGAATTTTTCGTAAAATGTAAATCAGAAAAAAAAAGAGAAAATGATCCAGAACAAAATTTATTGGGAAAAATGACTGTTTAATAAAAAAAAAAACGTTTCTGTGTGTTTGAAGATTCGAGTTTAAGAATAAAATCGATTATTCAAAATTTTTTTTTCGAAATATTGTTAACTTTTCATACAAAAACTATGAATTTTCAAATTACATTTAAACAGAAATAAAATAAGTTTTTCTACGAAGTTTACGAGGAAAACTTAAATAAGTATCACTAGATATTGCTAAAATATTTTACGAGACAAATTTTTACCTAATAATACAAATCAAAACCAAAAAAAAAAAGGCTTTTAACAAAAAGCAAAAGCTCATTCACTCTCCAGAACATGTCCGCATTAAAGCCCTATTTTATAACAATATGGTACGAATATTCTTGGTGTTGACTGGCTATTGAGGTATAAACAAATTTCCGTATCAAAATCGCTAGCACCTATCCTGTTTAAGAGAGGCGGCGCTTCCAGTAACCGCCCCCTTCGAGCGTTTCTTTCCAGAGCGAAGCCAGTCGTTCGGCTACCAAACACGCTTTAACCGCCGACGTGAAAACATAACGAAGAAAAGTGTCAGTATCGGATGTTGTTAAGTGTTGATGACTGTTATCAGTGAGTGATATGGAGGATAATCAACACTTGGCTGAGGAATACGTACAGGAATTCGTCCTGGATCATTTAGAAGATATAACAGTGAAAAGAGAAGATAAAAGACAAATTATTGAGGAAAATACCGGTTGGATACCTCACGATGATACATCGAGAACGTTATGTAGAAGTCAATGGGAAGATAGAAGGATACCATCACCTTCTCAAGATTCTATTTATATTCAACAACCGGTTTTAGTTAATATGACTTTAATGAACGATCCCGGTACGCCTCCAGATACTCCGCCTAATCATTCGCCTTTAGTTTGTAGACCACCAGGTATTATGGACGAAATGATGTGGTTTCCTACTAATATCCGAGCGGAACCTCAACCTTTAGACCTCCGACCTCTTCATTGTATGGGCGGCGAACCAGATTGGGAACGAAGAGAATACATTCCATCGGGTACGATCACGGAAACACCGAATCATCATTATAGTTTACACCATCAAAGACCACAATCGGTTTGTTCGGGTGCTAGTGCTTTATCTCCACGAATGAATACCCATAACAGTGGTTACTCCACTTGTTCCGAAGATATCAGTTTGAACGATGAACTATTGATGAATCTGTCGGTAAGAGAATTGAATAAAAGATTACACGGTTGTCCTAGGGAGGAGATAGTGAGGCTGAAGCAAAAAAGACGAACGTTAAAAAATCGGGGATACGCACAAAATTGTAGATCGAAAAGGTTGCAGCAACGACAAGACCTCGAACAAACCAACAGAAGTCTGCAGCACGAAATCCATAGGCTGAAGAGCGAGTTGGCTAGAGTTTCCCAAGAAAGAGATTTATATAAACAAAAACTACAACTCGGTAGACCGCCTCATTTAAACGGCAGTCTCAATTCGGATGGACAGAGTTCCCCGGAGTTTTATCTATGACATCATTTTCCCGGTCGGAGACATCAGTGATTTTCGACCACTCGGTATATTAAAAATGACATTACCGGACGTATTGTGAGTTGTACAAAGTTGGACTAAAAAGTTATTTGCACAATTTTTAATTTGAAAGACTGTTCTCTACAGAGGTTAATGCGTTATTTTTTCGTCTCTGTTATTCAAACACTTAAAGTGCATGGCATATCTTTTTTTATTAATCGTTTTTTCATTTTTATAATCTATTTTTATATAAAAAAACAATTGACGGTTGTAATATGGATAATATATAAAATATGTTACCTTATTGTAAATAAATTTACTTAGTTACATAAGTAAATTCTGTTTTAGATTCAGTGTTTTTGTTTAATTGTTTCTATTGGAAAAAAAAAACACCTTCACTTTATTAATAAATAAATATCAGGGTGGACCAAGTTTTCTAGTTACGAAATATTGAATTGTAGCTGGAGCAACAACAAAAAAAGCGATTCCGATGAAAGGCTCAACATTGTATTCAAATTTATAGTTGTTTTTTGGAAAGTTAAATATATTTTTAAAAATAAAATAGATATTTTGTTTAACTTGGTACAATGATCCTTCCAACTTCGTTTATAAATATGTAATCGAAATCTAAAAGATTTTATTCTAGCGTTAATAAAACTAATAAAATTCAAGGAAATAATTATGCATATGATCAAATTTCGTAGAAAATTGTTAATATTGTTGAAATTCGTGTGAAAGAAATTGAAAATAATAAGTCGGAGTCATGAAAATTTATTTCTAAACATAAAAAGGAAAATTTTGTACATATTTATCTAAAACTGAATAATGAATTCAATCATTTAGATACATGCATCGAGATCTAAATATATTTCAAACGGTTCTCAATACGAAATGGGGTGATTAAATAATTAATTCAACATCTCACATATATACAGGGTATTTCCCTAACTAAAATAAATAATTTATGTTTCTAACAAGACAGGAAACATTTTGGAAATGTATTATTTTCATAATTAATTAAATTTTTCGTAATTAATCCAGTTTTTGTCATAATTTCTTAAAATAATTGAAAGAAATTACAAAATGATCATCACTTATTTTCTAAAAACTACCCCGTAATCATTTTTCATTTCAACGTTTTGTAATTTCTACCAAAATATAAATTCTGTTATCAAAACCAAAAATATTTATGAGAAAATAAATAATAATGAGACATTAGGGGCTAAATATATTCCAGAGGGTGTTAAATACAATGTGGAATAGTTATAAGACATAATTATGATTAGTACACCAACTGAAATAAATAGTTTATGTTTCCAATAAGAAAGAAAACATTTCGAAAATTTCGTTATCAAAGTTTTCCATTCATATAATCTGTAAATTTGATTATTATAGTGACAAATATCTTCAAGATAATGTGAAAAGATGTTGTTTTTGGAATTAATCCAGTTTTTGTCATAATTTCTTAAAATAATTGAAAGAAATTACAAAATGATCATCACTTATTTTCCAAAAACTACCCCGTAAACATTTTTCATGTCAATGTTTTATAATTTGTACCAAATATATTAAAGATAAAGTGAAAACGATGCTGATTTTTGAATTAGAAGATAAAAGTCTATTTTTTGTCACAATTTCTGAAAATTTTACAAAAAATACGTAATAATTCTCCAAAACTACCCCGTATTTTAATGTTTTATAATCTGTACAAATCTATACAAAGTCTGTACTAAAAATTCTTTGGCAGATATTTGAAACTAACTTTTTTAAAAGATCGTAGCTTTCAGAATGTTCAGTCTGCAAAAATGTACATAAAGTACCTAATAACTTAATTTTGGACCGTAGAAATTAATGTACATAATTTTGGATCACTCTGTACATATGTAGAAATAAGATGGAACGAAGTCCTGTTTTCGTAGTGGCAAAATTAAACACCAAAATGTACTAACTCTAATTCATCATCAGGGAATTTGTTAGTTACGGGGTTTATATTTTATTTTTTATTTTGACCCCGCAATTCTTAACTAATTCCCTGATGATGAATACATAGGTAGTCGAAAGCTGGAAATATATTAGAGTTAGTACACTTTATTGTTCAATTTTTCCAAAATCCCACTACGAAAATACATCCTGTATATATACAGTGTGCAAAAAATTTATTTGAAATTATTTGTTAATTGTTACTTCGAGACTTTTAATTAATTAATGTAGGAAGGAAAAAAAATGGAATGATGCAATAGAAACTTTTATTTTTAATTGGAAATAGAAGAAGAAAAGTTGAAAACTGGAGTATATCGAAAAAAGAACAAAATAGAAGCATCACCAAAATGTAATAAAATGATTTGGTTGCTTGTGACAAATCGATTGAAAATCCAAACTTTTTCAAGTCCAAAATATAATTTATTTTGAAAGAAAATAATTAATATACTTAATTAATATATAATTTTTCATCAAAATTTATTCGCCAAATATATAGTGAGATCAAAAAATATCTCAATGCAGCGCATGTTAGTTAAATCGTCCTCAATGCAGCCGCGATTTAACTTTAGCTTCAATTTTTAATAGTTCACAATGTAAAAAAATGAAAGGAATGAATTGGTTGAAATGGACTCATGATAATTGAAAAGAATTTGCATAGAAAAATCGATAAAAACACAAGAACTGTCACAAAAGTACATGCGTCATAAAGCGGCAATGTCTTTCGCTACTGTAAACAAATCATTATAGCCGTAGTCTTCAGTAGCATTAGTTTATTTTTTTGGTTCACCGTGTAATTTCACGTAAAACTAAAAATTCATTGAAAGAACTTTAAACTTTAGATGATACTTGATATAAACAATATCGAAAAATCGACAAGAGGTTTTAGATAAGTTACGTTATTTGCCTGATTTTGCATCTTGTGAATTCTGTTGTTTAAGGTTATCTGTATTGAAAGGGACAATTTGAAGATCCCGAAGGATATAAAAAGTCTATTTAAAATGAAAAAAAATCTTTGTAAAAACACTTTCTCACGATCCATGGTTATCGTGTATTGAAATATGTTAGACGGCTCGTCTTCTAATAATTATTTGCAAAATAAGCTCGAATTGTAATCTAAAATGAAAACAACATACATATATTTTGTGTCAGTGAGAAAAAATTTTATTATCACTGATAAAGCCGAAGTGCAATGATAAATTTTGCTGACACGGTATTAGATGGATTATGAATGGAAGCTTCTCATTCATTCCATTATATTTTCTCAAAACAAAACTATTTTGGAACACGACATATCAATTTTTGATATTATATACAGGATGACCCCGAGTTGAATAACAAAATTTTTAAAATAACAATCTAATCAATTAAAATCGATTTGTTGTTATTTAGAAATTAAGAGCTTCTAAATTTTTAAACAAAATAATAAGTTGGAACATAAAATTTTAATTGATCTCATCAGAAATAAGAAAATCGCTATTTTCAAATCTCTTTTTCATGCGCACGAGATCTGAAGTTTCTGAACAATTTCATCCGTTTTAAAGTGGAAGAACATTCTTAATCAACTCATTTATACTTTTACCACTTGTAAACAATCTTCAAATTATTAATAAAGATAGATTTTAATATTTATTGAACTTCTGTAGCAATTTCTTGATTTAAACAAACATCCAAAATTTAATGATAAACATTTTAAAAACGATTTTAGTAAAGTGGTTATAGTAGCAGACTGGAAAGCCGTAGATATAATAAATTCCGCTATAATCGATCTATTTTTGTATTATATTCATTACTTTCTATTTTTTTATCAAATCTCGAATCTATTTTCAAATTTCTATAAGTTATTGATGTATATCTAACGATTTACTGATACACCAAAGAAAAATTGTACCTCTTTTAAGAAATTTCAAGATATCAATCGCCCTCAGTTTAAATGAGTCTCCCTGTTCTATCTAATACACTCCCCACTCAATAATAAAGACATTTTAGAGAGGGTTGACGTGATATGATTGAGTTGAATGCAGCAAATACCCAGACGAAGAAATCTGGCACTGCAGGTCAAGATTTTGTCCTGTCTGGATAATAAATATCACCATCACCGAAAATTCGCTAGTTGGGTGTTGAGGTTGGATGAAATATGTCCTGGTATAGCTGAAGCAGCTTGACAAAACTCTTTAAGACCAAAAAGTTATAAATATATACAATGACCAGAAGATCGGCTCTCCAGATTATTTATGGGCTCCAGATAATTATGGGCTATCCAGAGTTGATCAGAGTATGGAAAAAGGCCGGATACTACCACGGATAATACTCTTCCGAGCTGTCCAACAGGCAGACGTCGCTCATGAACATCGAGTTCACGTGTAAACGAGCAGAAGGTTTTATTTCTTTGGAGAAGTGCAAGCCTGAGGAATCAGCTACCGAGGATGCTTTTTTCGTTTTTCGTTGTTTCGAGTACTGCGGTATATTTTCATTGCATTAAATAAAATGTATGAATGTTATAAAACAATTTCCTATATCGTTAAAATTAATTACAATGTTTTAATTTTCAATTTTTAGATTTAAAGTTCAAAAATGTCGATAATTGTATATACAACATTTGGCTAGTTGAAGTAATTAATATATATAAAGTTATCTGTATGAGTAAAAATCGTTAGAAATAATAAAACAGTATGTAACAAGGGTCAATAATTTATCTATTCGATTTGGAAATAAAAAAATCACCTAATGGAATAGTTAATCTGTTTCTATGGTAATACATTTGTCTAAGACGTATTTAAACAATAAGTAATATGCATGTAATTTAAAATCACTCGATTATTTTTTCATTATAGTCCCAATATTATAATGAAATCATTATTTTCCCTTTTAATTTGTTCTCAATTGTATAATTGGAAAATTAAGCTAGCGAATTTCAAATTTGTTGTTTGTTGTGTATGGAAGAAAAATCCTGTTTATTTTTGTGTTCCTGAAGCGTTTTTAGATTTTGATTTTTTTGACATTTTGGCATTCATGATGACTGCATATTTAGCATCTAACCAATATTTAACATTGGCTGAAGTCAAAGGATTAAAAGCATTTGAATCATCTTTGCAACAATACAAACATTCCATCCTTGTTTTTTCATGTCTCTGAACATAGTTTGATACTTTTGGAAATAAATTGAGCACTCATTTTCATTAAATTTCATTTTCAATAAAATAAATAAATCATAAATGTGGTCATATTTCATATTAAATAAGCATATTATTTAAATCCCAATATATCCAAATCTACAACTTTAAGCAACATCCCGAATTTTTTCCTCGTACAAGGATCTTTAAAGAACATTTAATCTAAAACCACAACACTAAACAACATCCCGAGTTGTTTCCTCATACAAGGATCTTTGAAGAACATTTCATCAAAATTTGAGCTGATTATTTCAATTATTTCAGCTTCGGTGATTTTTTAAACGATAAAAAATTTTTCATTATTATTTGAAACAAATTTGAATCTTCGTATTTCTAAAACCACAACACTAAACAACATCCCGAGTTGTTTCCTCATACAAGGATCTTTGAAGAACATTTCATCAAAATTTGAGCTGATTATTTCAATTATTTCAGCTTCGGTGATTTTTTAAACGATCAAAAAATTTTCATTATTATTTGAAACAAATTTGAATCTTCGTATTTCTAAAACCACAACACTTAACAACATCCCGAGTTTTTTTCCTCATACAAGGATCTTTGAAGAACATTTCTTCAAAATTTGAGCTGAATATTTCAATTATTTCAGCTTCGGTGATTTTTTAAACGATCAAAAATTTTTCATTATTATTTGAATCAAATTTGAATCTTCGTATTTCTAAAACCACAACACTTAACAACATCCCGAGTTTTTTCCTCATACAAGGATCTTTGAAGAATATTTCATCCAAATTTGAGCTGAATATTTCAATTATTTCAGCTTCGGTGATTTTTTAAACGATAAAAAATTTTTCATTATTATTTGAAACAAATTTGAATCTTCGTATTTCTAAAACCACAACACTAAACAACATCCCGAGTTGTTTCCTCATACAAGGATCTTTGAAGAACATTTAATCAAAATTTGAGTTCAATATTTCAATTATTTCAGCTTCGGTGATTTTTTAAACGATCAAAAATTTTTCATTATTATTTGAATCAAATTTGAATCTTCGTATTTCTAAAACCACAACACTTAACAACATCCCGAGTTTTTTCCTCATACAAGGATCTTTGAAGAATATTTCATCCAAATTTGAGCTGAATATTTCAATTATTTCAGCTTCGGTGATTTTTTAAACGATAAAAAATTTTTCATTATTATTTGAAACAAATTTGAATCTTCGTATTTCTAAAACCACAACACTAAACAACATCCCGAGTTGTTTCCTCATACAAGGATCTTTGAAGAACATTTAATCAAAATTTGAGTTCAATATTTCAATTATTTCAGCTTCGGTGATTTTTTAAACGATCAAAAATTTTTCATTATTATTTGAATCAAATTTGAATCTTCGTATTTCTAAAACCACAACACTTAACAACATCCCGAGTTTTTTCCTCATACAAGGATCTTTGAAGAATATTTCATCCAAATTTGAGCTGATTATTTCAATTATTTCAGCTTCGGTGATTTTTTAAACGATAAAAAATTTTTCATTATTATTTGAAACAAATTTGAATCTTCGTATTTCTAAAACCACAACACTAAACAACATCCCGAGTTGTTTCCTCATACAAGGATCTTTGAAGAACATTTAATCAAAATTTGAGTTCAATATTTCAATTATTTCAGCTTCGGTGATTTTTTAAACGATAAAAATTTTTTCATTATTATTTGAATCAAATTTGAATCTTCGTATTTCTAAAACCACAACACTTAACAACATCCCGAGTTATTTCCTCATACAAGGATCTTTGAAGAATATTTCATCCAAATTTGAGCTGAATATTTCAATTATTTCAGCTTCGGTGATTTTTTAAACGATAAAAAATTTTTCATTATTATTTGAAACAAATTTGAATCTTCGTATTTCTAAAACCACAACACTAAACAACATCCCGAGTTGTTTCCTCATACAAGGATCTTTGAAGAACATTTCATCAAAATTTGAGCTGATTATTTCAATTATTTCAGCTTCGGTGATTTTTTAAACGATCAAAAATTTTTCATTATTATTTGAATCAAATTTGAATCTTCGTATTTCTAAAACCACAACACTTAACAACATCCCGAGTTTTTTCCTCATACAAGGATCTTTGAAGAATATTTCATCCAAATTTGAGCTGAATATTTCAATTATTTCAGCTTCGGTGATTTTTTAAACGATCAAAAATTTTTCATTATTATTTGAAACAAATTTGAATCTTCGTATTTCTAAAACCACAACACTAAACAACATCCCGAGTTGTTTCCTCATACAAGGATCTTTGAAGAACATTTAATCAAAATTTGAGTTCAATATTTCAATTATTTCAGCTTCGGTGATTTTTTAAACGATCAAAAATTTTTCATTATTATTTGTATCAAATTTGAATCTTCGTATTTCTAAAACCACAACACTTAACAACATCCCGAGTTTTTTCCTCATACAAGGATCTTTGAAGAATATTTCATCCAAATTTGAGCTGATTATTTCAATTATTTCAGCTTCGGTGATTTTTTAAACGATAAAAAATTTTTCATTATTATTTGAATCAAATTTGAATCTTCGTATTTCTAAAACCACAACACTAAACAACATCCCGAGTTGTTTCCTCATACAAGGATCTTTGAAGAATATTTCATCCAAATTTGAGCTGATTATTTCAATTATTTCAGCTTCGGTGATTTTTTAAACGATAAAAAATTTTTCATTATTATTTGAAACAAATTTGAATCTTCGTATTTCTAAAACCACAACACTTAACAACATCCCGAGTTGTTTCCTCATACAAGGATCTTTGAAGAACATTTCATCCAAATTTGAGTTCAATATTTCAATTATTTCAGCTTCGGTGATTTTTTAAACGATCAAAAATTTTTCATTATTATTTGAATCAAATTTGAATCTTCGTATTTCTAAAACCACAACACTTAACAACATCCCGAGTTTTTTCCTCATACAAGGATCTTTGAAGAATATTTCATCCAAATTTGAGCTGATTATTTCAATTATTTCAGCTTCGGTGATTTTTTAAACGATAAAAAATTTTTCATTATTATTTGAAACAAATTTGAATCTTCGTATTTCTAAAACCACAACACTAAACAACATCCCGAGTTGTTTCCTCATACAAGGATCTTTGAAGAACATTTAATCAAAATTTGAGTTCAATATTTCAATTATTTCAGCTTCGGTGATTTTTTAAACGATAAAAATTTTTTCATTATTATTTGAATCAAATTTGAATCTTCGTATTTCTAAAACCACAACACTAAACAACATCCCGAGTTTTTTTCCTCATACAAGGATCTTTGAAGAACATTTAATCAAAATTTGAGTTCAATATTTCAATTATTTCAGCTTCGGTGATTTTTTAAACGATAAAAAATTTTTCATTATTATTTGAATCAAATTTGAATCTTCGTATTTCTAAAACCACAACACTAAACAACATCCCGAGTTGTTTCTTCATACAAGAATCTTTAAAGAACATTTCATCCAAATTTGAGCTGAATATTTCAATTATTTCAGCTTCGGTGATTTTCTAAAGGAAGCTTGATATGGTGCAAGACAACGTGCAATGCAATGCAAGACTCAATATTTCTTGATCAAAAGCAGCGTAGATGCAGTTAAGCTTCATGTTACATGCAATATCTCGCATTTACAATATTATCGGTTTGATGGTATTTTTTTTTGCGTGCACGCTGCAATTCTAGGGAGAAATGAGTTTCTGATCTGATCTTTATTTTCCTTAGGAGGTTTTTAACTGTTTCTTCATCCATTCTCATCTAATTTTTGTATGTTTTCTTATCTTAATATATCGCTAAATTCATGTTTCTCTTTGTTCGATTTAGACAGGGCCTGGCCCATCACCGTTTTGGTGCTCTTTTATGTCCATCAAACTCCAGATTCAAATTAGAGACGATATAAATATTGCTAGTGATGAACTGACTCCTTTTTTTTGGTTTCTTCACTTGGCATTGTTATTTTTATTTCTGAACCTCTCACAAATACTAAAATAAATGTGAGGTTACGAAATTGTTTACTTTTACTTTTGACTAGTGGCAACCATGACGAAATGGCAAGAGAATTGCATACTGACAAGTGACGTGCAGTATTCATCTTGTAATAAATTGTACCTCAAACAATATCCTGATTGTTTTCCTCATAAAAAAATTTTTTAAATAAATATTCTTTGTGAAGTATTAAAATCTAATCATCTATCTAATATTTATGGATATCGTTTATTTTGTTTACAAAAAATAAATTCGAACGAGCACGTTTGTATCTGATACGTTTTACTTTGTGCGACAGCGCGTACCGAAACGACCATTGGACCAGACATACGAGTAGTACCGCATTATCTTGAAAGGAAATATTTATTTGACAATCAATCTACGGATGCTATTGAATTTCTTTTCGTTGATAATTGGTAAACAAAAAAAAGTTGATTGTTTCTATCTACAATTGCCGCGCAGTTATCGCTGACTACTTAGCTTACTTAACTTTTTCGTTTTGTATTGGACACTAAAATATAAACTTGTAAGTTTGTAAGTAAAAAAATAGATTCAAGCGAAACCACCGCAATCGCAAGTCACTGGCAAAGAAACTGGACACATTGCATTAGCTTCAAAATGAAATAAAATATTGTAACTGACCCTTATAGAAGGTTATCTATCTGACCCACCAATATCTCATCATCAAACTTGAACTTATTCACATATCTGTTGATAACAAACAAGAATTCTACCTGAAAATGGACACAACAAGTGATAAATTTGCTCAAGCGCTCGTCCTATTGCGACAAGGCCAAAGTTAGCGCTCAACATGAGCTAATCTGCTTTTCCAGAGTTTACCGTCGTTACCATGAGACCTGAAGAAAGATTCGCGAGTGTTGCATTAAAGAAAATGTGGCTTTTGAAGGAGGTTCCTAGATGGCTTAGACCAAAGTTGGCGAGAATTGGCCATAGCGCTCAATATGAACTAATCTGCTGTTTCCAGAGTTTACCGTCGTTACCGTGAGATTGGTAAGAGGACGAGTCTACAGAAGACCCGAAGAAATATTCGCGAGTGTTCCATAAAAGAAGAGAGAATATTGGGCGCTTCATTCAAATTGTATTTCCTATATTTGTGGGGTGTCTACTGTTACCACAAATGGTGTTCGGTCTTCCCAAAACTATCTAAACAAACAAACAAAAATGTTCGGTATGCCGAGACTACGAAGATTCAATAATGAATCTGTGTTTGAGAAAGCTAATTACCTCAAAATTCAAATCAAAATTGTGTCACGAAATTGTAAATTCCCACACAAGTAAAAAAAACTGCATGAACCGCTAGTCTTTTATAGACCTACTGATATGTTTGTCATTATCAAGAATAATCTTATTTATTCCTCCATGGTACGATCAACAGTGGATTCGGTAAATGTTTCTGAAGGAGTCATAATTCTTAAGGGACTCCCATCGATTTGTAGATCTTTCGAAACAAAACATCTGCATTGTGATATGTTATGAAGAGGCCTGTTTTCAGGAAACTAACGCAATTAAATTGGTTGTAAAAATAACTAAATATAATTAAGAAAGAGGTATATCCTCAACTGAAAGAAAAGACAAAAGAAATGTAATTGGATTGGATATTTTAAAAGTAGGTGCGGGATGAGTCCAGCAGGAAAGTCCAATAGAAGATGTTTCCTCTTATTTAAGTTACTTATTGTTGATCAACAAGAATATTTATGCATTGATAAGTGAAAGTGCCTTTTGGCATTTGAATTCCATTGCACAAAATGTATTTTATATTTTTTCAGACGTATGCAACAATAAAAAGGAAACGAGACGACGTCTTTTAAACACTTGTTGCTAACGTAAGTTCTAGTA